>NC_135521.1:8604500-8935500 GCF_051989575.1 Stigmatopora nigra
AAACAATTTGACTTGATAACCAATTCAAATGTATAAAACATTTTTTTTTCTGATTTAACATGACTTTATTCTCCAAAGACCAAAATATTACTTGGTCCTGGAAATAGAATGAGCTAAAAGAGTACATCATACAATTGCAGATTTTTTTTCCCACCACTCAATTTTCTCTGGCCATTTTAACTTCAGTAGGCAAGAAATCCCTGTCGTAATAATTGAAGTTACCCAATTTGACCACAATTCGCTCACTTTCCGCATTTTATTCCCACAATTGACGGCAAAAGTGCGTTGTTTTTTGGTGAATATCGTCGAGGTCTCTGTGAGTTAAACGCAATCAGGCGGTCATCTGTGCAAACAAGCTGGAGGGCGAAAACCACACAGTCAGATGAACGGGGGGTAAAAAAAATCCCGATGGCGGCCTACGTAAGAGTGGACTGCTCGCCATGCGACTGAGGCTGTCAAGACTGGTACCCTTGCGCCTGATTGTCGCCAGATGGGCCGCCTCTGCTTCCTGTCATGTGATGGCCCAGCGTAAATGCATTTCGCTCAGATAGGTGATTTGGTAATGCCATGGAAATTAGGATATTTCCTGTCTTCAGGACACATCTGCTCAATGCCCTATTGTGAAATGAATGCGAGGAGATGGGAAGAGATTTATGTTATGAACACGCCGTGTTTTGTGGACGTACTATGTTATACAAAAAGTGGGCTCCGGATGTGTAAATAATCCTATGACACCCCAGATGGATTGTGTCTTAAAAAACTTTGTTTGACAAATCAGCGAGGGCCAAGAAGTTGATTGGACCAATTCATTTGGGATTGAAAAGTGTTTAGAGAAAACTGCTGGAATACTTGTTCAGTTAACCATGGCTTTTTTTCCCCAAATTGGTTTGTTATGGAAGATTTGGGGGGTGATAAGTGTAAAACTTCATTAACATTGCAGGCATCTTTGCAACAACTGTGTACATAATGGCAATTGATTCAGAGTTCCCCTTGCCTATTGCCCATGGTTAGCTACAATCCAGCACCCCGTGACCTTTGTGAGGAGAAGTGGTTTGGTAGATGAATGAGTGAATGAATTAATAATTTTTGCGATAAATCAATATTGGAAAGGGAACCATTTGTAAACTTAATGTGATTACAATGGGTTACAATAATTCACACTTGCCTTGGAGTTGAATTGATGGTTTATTTAAAAATAACTACATTATTTAGTTATATTTCCATTAAAGTATGAAAAACTACATTCAGAAATTTCATCAGATTTCTTTTTAATCCTTTTTTTGACAGCAGGATTCCACTTATGTTGCCCTTTTGATCTGTCCGATATAATCTGTGTTTTCATTGCACCAATAATCACATCATTTCTTCAATTTAGATAACAAAACATAACAATATTCCCAATTTGGGTTGCAAAACCTACAACTAAAGGAACTCGTCCAATGGGTCGTGCGAGGCCTTCCACCACGTCAATATTATGTTTGGCCCAAGAAAAGAAAACAAGTGTATTATTTGCTGAGCACATTTATTAAAACCATTCTGCGGCTCGCTGGGTGGCTCGTTCCTAATCTCCATCCGTGAGTCCTCCACGTGGACACCGTCCAACGCAAACTTTGCTCTCAGACAACGGCGCGCGATGTCCTTTCCTTTGACAATGCTCACACAAAATTCCCCTGACGTGATCTTTTTATGATCTGAAAAAGTATTTAGACTTGGGTACAATAACCAGCATCCGCCTCTCTTTAAATACATAAGCATGCCTCGTATAATAAAAAGTTGGCCTTACATCTATGATTGTTGATGACAAAATGCTATTCGAATGCTTATGGCACCTCATTACATAAGTAGAATTACCCTCAACTTATTTAAAGCAGAGGGCAGTTCGGTTTGAGGGCGAGTTTTGTTCCAAGAGTTCATATCAAGGTTGGTGAAAGGTGGGGGTCCTTATAATTGAAGTCCCCCAGGGCGGGATCGTGAATGGGGGTCTGTTTCGGGAACGCCACCGCGCCATGTGTGTGTGTGCTCTCTGACTTAATGCCGCCTGACAGGTCATGGCTGCCGCTCAGCGGCTGGCGTCGGGGAGCTGTAGTCTCGGCTTACAGCCAATGGTGGCCAAAGGGTGGCAAGGTAAAAGTGAAGGAGTGGCAAAGTGCATGAGAACAGTAGTCCCGATGCTGCATTTAATCACCAAAATGACCTTTCCAGTGGCTAGTTGTCTCAATTGCCAAATGTGGACTTGATCATTTAGGCAAAACAGCGGTTAGGTGTGGCTACTACTGATAAAAGTGACTGTCGTTGGGAGTAAATTCTCATTACTGCTGGTTGGTTGTTGATTATGTTATTATATTACCATGCCAGGTGCTTCCAATTTGGGGTTTACCTGTTAATTCTAACAGGAATGGGGCTCACCAGACAAATGAGCCGTGACACTGATAACAACTTGACAAAGACTCGATTGAAACAGGCTGTCAAAAGACTGGGTAATGAGACAATATACACCTGCTGAGCATAAACGGTAGAGGCCAAGCTGAGTAAATGCTGAGAAAACCAAGACAAAAAACATCATTGTATCAAATCAAAATACACACCAAACACAACATAATGTGGTATGAATGACAACATTTCTATTAACTGAACCTTCTCCCATCTCGTGGAAGAGAACTTAGATGTCTTGCCACTTGACGTCACCGCTATGGATAGATGACTAATCATTTTCAGACCAATAAAGTAAAATTGGATGAATTCCCAGAACAAAGTGGTTGGAAATTACTGAATTAGATTACTATAATGAAGTGTAAATTGATCTTGAGCTTCATGTCCCTTACAGAGCAATGCCTCCATTGGTGCCTTCAAGGTCTTCCCCACTTGCCAGGAAAATCGAGTGCCCTTCACATCCATCTCGTAGGTGCTCTCATACACTATTGCCAAGGTTGTTTTGAAAATAATACAATTGCACAGGAAGAGCAAACGGGGAGCCGTTGTCTCGTGACCTCCCCGAGTCCGCTCGATGGCTTCCAGCTGTCCAATTCGGTGGTACGTCGGAGGCGATGTTTCACTTTCGCAAAACGTTTTCCAAATGATTAACAAGGCCTCATTCCGCACCTGAAAGACAGAGCAAAAGAAAATTGTCTGCACATTGCCAGGCTTTTAATAAACTTCTCCATCGTTTTTCTGCCAGAGCGTTTAGGTCGATTGTAAAATCGACACGAGCACGATAATCAACGCAAAAAGGTGCATTGATGGTCAGTGTTGAGAAAAGTGATGCAAGGCCTAGAATTATTCCATTTATTATATGCTTATTTATTACATTATATCATTTTTAAATATTATCTTTAAATGTTGTCTTGATATCAAGATTTTCATAGGTTGCAAAAAATGTAAAATGGAAATTTAATACCAATGACTTTAAATCATAGTATGTGTGTTTGTGTGTGCATTTTATCATTTGCTTACACTGTAACAAAATGCCACCCTAATCCATGCAGGTAAATTTTCCAGCCATGATGCCGTGCATCGTTTTCACAGTCCACCAGACAGGTGGTTCACAGCTGATGGAATGGAAACTGGACGCCTTGTGGCTTGTCTGCTTGAGCGCCACTCTGCACCTCCGGCCGCCCACGTCAAGGTAAGTCCACTCCACCGACCCCATAAGCCCCCTCCTCTTTTTTGCAAACGATGCCTGGGTCAATTCCCAGTGGTGGCAACTGGATACGGTAGCCGGGCAGCAAATGGAGCAGCGTGGAGTAACTGGGGCGAGTTCACGGTTGCGTTGAGTTTCACGTGTTGTCGACAGCTCGCCGGGAACTTAAATACGTCAGCAGCGGGACTTGTATTTGTTTTAGTTGTGGGTGTCCCCCCATAACCCCCCCAGGTGTTTGCATTTGCAACATTGAACTGTAAAACTCCACCAGAAATTACAAAAAAAAGGAGTTGACGTCCACATCAAAGGTAAAAAATCAGTGCTCATCTGCCAATGATCTCTTTTAATATATGAAATATCAAATGGAATTTTACACAGTCACAAGGACCACACAGTTTTGAAGCAAGTGAGACGTTCACGTGACTGGCGTACATGGGCTTGTTTGCACAGAAGGTGCAGTTTAGCCGAGACGGTTTAGCAGCAGCTGCGTGCAGCCTGCAGGTATGTGTGCTGCTTTCTAGCTTGGATTTAAGCTCAACGAGGGCCACACGGACTTCAACACGCGATTGGTTGCTGTAGTGGAATAGGAAAAGGTCTCAGATTTTAAGTTGTCTGCCATTGCTGGCAGTGGACATCCAAGCATTTGAAGTTAGACGGTTTAAAGATTAAACCTTTTGCACCTTAAGTGACTGTATATTAATAGATATTTATCTTAATGAAGAGCCACTGAATGGGGGAACTCATTGATAATTTAGATTTAAATGTGTCTTAAAGTCCCATTAAGGAGTAGATTGGACTTCACTGAGCCAAAACCCAAAGCGCAAAACACTATTTAAATCTAATTTCGCCATCGGCCTTTTAGCCCAATTGCAGCTTGTTGCTTGTCGGCGAGCAGTTGACAACAAGTGAAGGAAGTGAGAGGTGATTGCCTCTGACTGAGGCTTTCCACCACAAACCGCGAGTGGGAATCATATCTGTTTGAGGCAAAAGCCACCGCCTCCGGGGCAGGGTGGTCCTTTGTGTTTTTTCCCTCCTCTTTTTTATTGTCCCTGCTAATCAGACGACGCAGCCTATCAGTAAATTCCAAGGGCAACAGGAAGTCTTGATTAATCCTCGAAGGATGTCGGTGGAAATTGTGGTCATCAAGAACAATGGGTAAGCACCAACTCAAAGCACAAACCGTGACATTTGCAATACACACAAAATGTCTTTTGGTTGGAACTGGTGTTTAACTTGTCTTTGAATGGTAAAAGATGGTGGGAGGCCTCTCAAAGGAGAGTATTTGTTTGGACTGGATATGAAAACGACCTAAATCTTTATTGTATCTAATCATTGTTTCATTCTACTGCCAATACTCTGTCACATGAATCACTCCAGTTTCAAGGCATGGGTATATTTTAAGGGAAAATCCCATTCTTGTTCACACTAATACATTATTGAAATGGATTGGATGTCTATTTCCCTCTTTTACTAACTAAGCTAATAACAACTTTAAAAAAAAGTCCTCACAACTGTCTGCGAAATAGTTTTTTTTAATCTAAATGACAGTTCTTTCCTATCGGAAGAATTATTTTAGAAAAAAATGACCTAGTTTCTTAACAATTTTGCTTCCCCCCAAGATGTTCCTTTAAATGGGGATAGAGTAAGTCCTAAACCTATAATGTCCATAATAAAGTCTCCTCAATCATCTTTAAGTAAGCTTTTTCATACAGGACCACTGAAACCGAATACAAATATGTGACATATTTTAATAAAGTTTTCCTTCCCACCGGTTTTCTGTCATTTAAAACCCACAGAAGCCATAATAAGTACATATAGCTAAGAAAAATTCTTGCCTTATCTTGAAAAGTGAATATTGAAAACTTGACCTGTAACAACATAACAGAAAGGAGAAGAAGGAGGGGGATTTACCTGCACGGAAAAGGAAATGAAACAGCCGTGACCACACTGGGCAATGGCAAGCCAACTCTCACAGTTTAGATGACTGAGCTTAAGCGCTCTTCTTTTTCACTTTTTTTAAATAGCACTTCATCTGTCAGTGAGCTTATAATAAGGATCATTACACGCTGCGAGGCTCACGCTGCAGACATCCCGGCATTCCCGCGTTTTATCTGATTCGGGGGTCACGGAACGTGTACCTGCGGCTTACGTGAAGAAGAAGGAGAAAAAAAGACAGTTTCCAACAGACTACAGTATTGAAAGCATTTATTTTCTTTTAAAAACTGTCTCTTGTCATTGTTGTAATTACAGGATACACAATTGCTGATTCACCAAATTTCTCTCAACGTCGCCATTGTGGAAGGCTGCAGCAGAGACTAGTCACTTATGCTGAGCCAAATTGTCAACTGAGATTCTCTCAGTGTGAATACGATGTCCCTGTGACAGGTAAACATAAGTGACAAAAAAAATGGAGACGATATTAAACTATCAGCAGCTAAACGAGGATGTAAGAAAATGTTCCACATGATTTGCAAAGAGAGCAAAGAAAATGTTTTTCATTTTTCATGATATGTTTAATGTTCATTTATGGTTGTTTGTCTCCTTGTGTCCTGCAGCTGGGATAGGCTTCAGCACCCCCCGTGACCCTAGTGAGAATGAAGCGGTTCAGAAAATGAGATGAGATTTTTTTGGAGCAAGTGTTGTCATTGAGTCTGCCAACAAAAATACTTCTACTCCTCTGCCATGGTATGAAAATGCAGCTTATGAACTCCATCACTCAACTTAGACTAAATTGAGTCTATGCTTGTTTTTCATCTTTCCAGTATGCTTGTTTGTGCTCTTTGTTCTGGTTCTGGTTGAGGTGGTTTCTTTTGGCTACATTCCACCGAGGACTGCTCAGCCTGCCCCATTTAAATGACACGTGTTGAAAAGAAAGTTGAGGTCTTAACGTTTGTCGGATGACAAATATCTGCACAGTTCAAACAAAAAAGTTGCAATTTCAGTTTTGTGCCTTGGGGATGATTTACACCCGCTCTCCAGTCCTGTTGCGTTTCAGACCTAATAGGGAGTTCGGGATACAAGAAAAACACTTTGCTTGGCATTATTAGTAGGTCGACAGAAGGTTCATCTCTGGAGTGCCTCTGATAAAACATGCCTCCTTTCAAGTGTGAAACACGCTGAGAATGGGTGGGCCGAGGCGGAGGCACGACTGGTTGATTTGTGGCTCTTGTGGAGACTCCAAAATCAGAAGGGATAAGAAGAGATTGGCAGCCTTTTTTTATGGTTAGGAACACAGCATGGAAGTCAATGGATGGGGCTCAATTGTAGGGGGTTTATTTTTTGGCCTGTCCATCTCAATGCTTTACAAAACTTAGTTTGGTATACAGAGATTTTTCAATTTAATGAGAACAACTAAAAAAAACTGAATAGAAAATCTTTTCTCCACAGTCACCTGATAATCAGACAATGAAGAACAGATGGGTGACAGAGGAGGGAGGTGATTGGTTGACACACAAAGCAGCAACAACAGGTGATATGAAACACAATTAACACACCACTTCACAAATTTTAGGACACTTTTCATTGAGTTCTTGCACTGTAAGGAGGGATATTTTCAGGACTCTTCTGCAATTTACTCCACTCACTCCATTGTGGGTGAGTTTACTGTTTAAGTAACCATCAAGGCTGGCTTTCTAGGTTTTTGACATTTTTAGTCTGTGGCAAGTAGAAAATCCTCACTCCCCCTGACCTTAAGACTTGCATTTTGTATCTGGAAGAGCCATTTGAAAACAGGCCATTTGGTCCCCTGTTTTATGAATGTACGGCGCCACTGTGTTTTGACTTCTCGTCTAAATGCCAAGAAGTATACCCAAGTGTGAGCTTGAAATCCATGTTTCTTCACTCTGCTCTTACATCATTGAGAGTTAATGATCAAAGATATGATTTGCGATAACTATTATCTCTGCAAATATAAAAATATTAAATCATTCTACAATATTCTGCAAATCAAATATTAAAGAGGAAAAATAAGCTATTTCTAATTGAAAACAAATATTTATTCTTTGCACTGTTGTCCAATAATCTGTCAGAAACTTTTGTCTTCCTCACAAAGAATATTACAGAGCAACATTCATGTAAAGTTTTATTGTGACATCCATGGGCAGCAAATAATTGTAATTCTTAACTCATTGCCTGCCATTTACAGCAATGGACGTCCATTTTAAAACTGGTAGAAATGACCTTGCTGCTTAACATTAAGTGGCATTGATGACGCTAGATGCAAAAAAAAATTTTAAACCATTTAAAATAGGACTGTGCAAAAATAATGGCATAAGAAAAGCAATGTTTTCCAAAGGAGGGCCATTAATAGATTGTTCATTGTCATCAGACAAGTGAGTCTGATAAAGGTCAAAAGTGAGTAAGGACCGTCCAACCCCTGTAGAGCTCCCCCTAATTATCACATAAAGTGTCAAACATTGCTGAGAAAGTCTTGATTGAAGAATTTGTTACCAAAATATGTTTTGTCTGTTTTGGAAACATTGGAAAGCGACATGCTTTTCCTCCTTTGAGACGTGTGAGGTTTTGTCAAACAAGAGCTTAAGTTACACATAATCCATTATGACCATTCTTAATAAAGTCTATTGTTTGCATTTGTGTGATACTGATCTATGTTTGTCGTGGTTGTTAGCAGATCAGGATGTGGTTTCATCTCGGGAGGCTGATTAGGAGACTTTTGTTCAGTTTGGTATAGTTTTGATTTACTATACATGTCGCTATAAATGGTCTGAAAAGCATTAGTGAAATATTATGCGTTGTACTGCATATCCTATAGACAAAAGCCCATGTTCATTCACTGCCAAGTTAACTCTTCCAGTTCAAATGAATTGGACATTTATCATCATCAATGGCAACCTATGAGTTAACATTGCCTACAGATGTGGGATTTAAGATTGTTGCACCCTTAAACATATTCTAATCCTTTCTATAAAAAAAAGATACAATTTTAAAATATACAGAGTGAAGGTTTGAAATTTATAGTGTTTCCAAAATGCAGTATTGATCATATTTAATTGGAATCATTTGTATGTACACTTGCATTTCAAAGTATAAATACAGTATATTTTAGCGCTCTAATTGAAATGTTGTGTACCATGGAATAATAATAATTCAGTAAATATTCATGTGGCTCATATTCTTGCTTAGTAAAAAGTTTCTCAACCCCCAAGCTTGACTAATGTACCCAACGGCACATTTGCTTGGTAAGTCCTATTTGCAAGACTGAAGGTGTGGTCATAGGCTATAAAAATGTCAGTTGCATGAAATATGAATCACTGAGGGAACCAACCTTACTTAGATTTCTAGAAGTGCCATTAACATGTGTTTGCATGAAGTAATTACACCAAAATCGGAGCGTACATGTGTGTGGTCAAGCAAACGTCAATAACAACCTTACATATTGAGTTCAACACGTCCAAAAAAAATGTGCCGACTCGCTTGAATGATGATGAAACAAATGGAATCAGTCACTAGGAGGAGTGACACAAGGCAATGTAATGAAAGCCAGAAGTAAAAAATGAACCTCAATGCCTCCATGAGACAAAGCAGGCCCACTGATGAAAACGTTGCAGAATATTTTTAGTAATTTCCTTCAATATTTCTTTTCCTGGAAGTGTATATTCCACATAGAAATTCAAGTGGTGTGACTGCATTGTAGGTCTACATCTAGGTCACACAGTATTGATACCATATACACCAGTTTTATTTCTTTATATGCTACTTTTTAGTTTTAGAATGATTCAATGTGGTATTTTTATTCATCAGAAGAACATAACACCCAAGTTAGGACATTTGTAGATCAAGCAACCAATGTAGTTTGAATTAGCCTTTTTTTTGTTTCATTTGAATGTGCATGTTCAACTTTATTACGGTGGAAGTCATTTTATGAAGTCATTCATAATGTCATGCTTCCTTTTGTGTGGCAGAACGACATGCTTAGGGCAAGATCACAAGCAGACTTTGAAACTGACCACATTGATGTCATTCACCATCTGCGTCAAAGACCATCATCGTCCACTATATTCTGGGGTGAGTACAGAAGCAACTGTTTTCCATTTCTGCGGAAATGGCAGACATTTTCCACTTTTAAAGCTGTGTGGAAATGGCACAATTTCATCCGCATACTGTGAACTTTTGAAGTTGAACTGCATGTTTATTGAAAGAACAGAAACGTGGTGATAGGTGAAATCAATGACGTTTACGGGTCTACGCATATGTATTTCTAATCGGAATAATTCACTGACTGCACCTGCCTCTGAACGCAAAGTAGTAATAACATTTTTAGAACATTATAATTTACTTGTTAAAACTGCTATTCTTGCACTTGGCATAATTTATTCACAATCTTTAAATATATCCCCTAAACGCTTTAATTGTATGATGATATCAATTTTGTGTATGTATATATGCAAAATAAAAAGAGAAAAAACGTTCTCTGCTACGCTCCCACTTAAAATGTATTGGACATCTACTAGTAGAAAACTAATTTAAGTTGTCGGCAAAAAAAAATGATTGGATGCCACCCAATTAGGGTATTATTGTCATCTGCTACAATTTTGATATTTTTATGAACTTTTTTTATACTTCATATAAAAAACATGATGTACTGAAGCCACGATAGTTGAAGCTGTGAAGTGGTGAAGGATCACAGTATTATATTTTATGTCTGAGCAAGTTTGGGCCTGATTGCATTAACAGGCCCACACGAGTACTTGAAAGAACAAACCGGGCTCGGAGGAAGGGAGTGACACATTCTGGACGGAAACACATTGCTTTAAAATAAGGGGAAAAGTACATTTGTCAACGTATATTTGCATGTTCTGGCAATTGTTAAGAAAAATCCCTCCGATAGGAAGCGGCCAAATGTTAAGAAGGAGCATTTGGGGGCTTACTCGCAATTCCTTTATTGTGGCAGACGGCAATAAATTGGTCAAAAATGAGAACACCCACTTTCTTATGGCTTTGCGGTGGTCTGTCCTCCATTTGTTAGCGTCGCTTTTTTGGCAGTCAAATCCAAAATCGGATGAGTAATAAGCCATAGCGAGTGCAAAACTATCAAGGTTGTCAGGGACATAAGTCAGTCTTACCTCTCACACAAACTACAAAAACACTTTCATACACTCTTTAACCACCCTCATACTACACTGCGACTCAAATTCTCTCTCAGCCAAGTGTAAAACTGTAAAACAGAACTGAAACACTATCACATACACTACTTTAGACACTGCTGGAAAAATATTTACACTTTTACTCAAGCTCTTGAAACGTTCTCATTGAAACTACTTAAATTCTCTCACATTCACTATTTAACACTTTCACGGATTAATTATGACTTTTTTATGTATCACGTCTAGCCCAATCAGAGACACTGAAAGATGAGCATTCAAACCCAGTTCTCCCAGTTTCAAGGAAGTTTATATCTATGGCTGTCAATGGCACACAGTGTTAAACATTTAAAAATAAGTTACACTATTTTACAGTATGTCACAGCATGTGTTAAAGCCATATTGCATTTTTTCTTGTTCTGGAAATCAGCATAAACAACAACATAAGTTTAAAGGTTATAAGCAGGAAGAGGATCTGTATCTGTTGTAAAGAAAATAAAGGCAATTTTCCATGATTCATCCACGCTAGAGCGCCAAACGCTGATAATGTCCGTGCACTGGGCGACATGATGACAACACAGGGTGGAAGAGTTAAGGGTTGAATACAGTGTAGCCTTTATTACTGAGGGTGGGAAAAGTACAGTACTTGGCTTTATCGTGGATCTGGCTCAGAAAGCTTTTGCATTATCAGGAGTCCCTTTCCATTCCAAATTTTAATCGTATTTATATAATAAACGTTTTCAACAACAGCAAAAAAAAAATATATATATATACATAACAATGTATTTCTCAAAATGCCATTTATTCAAAATACAAAAAAAAAGGGAAATAAAACCGACTACAAACCCTAAAACATTATTTCTGTCAGTTCCAAACACAAAATGGCAATCCACTTGCATCCATGATGTCATTTTCCCACACCACAATGGCTGTAATCTACTAATTATAAAATAAAATGTGGCAGTGAAGTATAAATTACACAGACTTCTATACAGTATTTTAACTGGAAACCACATGGAATTGCATCGTAGAGAACCACAGGACATCATCTATAATTAAAGCTATATGGAGGCGTACAGTATGAATGAGATAAAGAAAAAAGGCCATTATCTTGGAATCACAGGAAAAAGGCCTAAAACAGAAGTTTGGCTTTAAGAAACATCTTAATTGGAGATGTCAGCTTTAAAGCCTTTGGCCTTATTACAAAAAAAGAGAAGAAAAAAATGTAACATGTTGGACCGTAGAAGAAGAATAGATTTTTCCAAACAATGGAACACAACTGGCCTACAATTAAATGTATTCCTATACAGTATATTTCCTGCCTTGCTATTTGACAGCAATCAATGTATACAATTGACTGTAATTTAAATTGTAATGAGTCTTGTATTTTCATGTTTACCCCAAAACAAGCATCAACTAACTAGCAAATCGTAATACCCGACTCTATATTTTTAAGCTTTTTAAAATGCTACAGGTAAATGAAGTGATTTCACACAAAGAGTGTAGTTTGCTATGATTTTAGAGAACACAGAAATGAACTCTGTGTTGTTTTAGTTTAATTAACTTCTCAACATAAAATGTTGGATTTTAATGGTTTTAAACGAAATAAAATAATATCCGCACGTTACTGTAATTTATGCTGGCTTTACAAAAGGTGTTGGGCGGAGGAGACCTAATTCAATTTTCCCCGCCTACACATTTCCTTTCTGGATATGAAAATTGCTAATACTGCAGAACTCAGAGCTCTTGGATGGAGGAGCCAGTTTCCTTTCCAGACCTTCTGTTTATGTACACGAAGCTACTAAAAGCTGTTGAACCGTTGTCAATGTCAATATGAATCGCCAACGAGTCTACTTTTTCTAAAATGATCGTAAATAAAGATGAATTGTTTTTAAAACACACAAACAAGAGACTAAAATTAGATTGTTCTTAGATTTTATTCATTCACAAATGAATTTCAACCCCTGACATTTATTTTTGTCCATTTTAATTACATTAAATTAGGTTTTTAATTAACAGAGTATTCATTTCTAAAATATAAAATAATACTATATAAAATATGATCATGTTTTATCATTAAAACAAATGTGATAATAATTGCTAATAGAGTCTAAGTGTTTTTTAAATTGTCAATAGCTGTCCACGGTAGTGACAAGAAAACCAAGACGGTAATCTTTGCATTAGTGGCTACAGGAAGTCCTATTTACTTACACACTTGCGTGTTGTCAGTGGCATCATTCAATGGTGTCCATGTGTGAATGAGGTCGCGACAATGTGTCGTAAATGGTTGCACCGCAGTACAGCTCATCGCAATTCGATGCACTATTCACAAATTAACGGTTTGGATTGAGTTAGATGGTGATTGTGTTTCAGGAAGTGTACTGAACGAAATACATCTGAACTTAAGATCTACACAACCATTAAGTCTCTTTTACCGTGTATAGACTGTCTGGTTCTGCTTATGAAGTGAGGTGAGCCAAAACTGACAATTTTTGATTTTGTGTAGTGTATTATACTCGGTCCAAAAGAAAGTTGGATGAACCCAGTTCAAACACGGCAGTGAAATCACATGCCATTAATGCATGTTTACATTTTTGCCTGCTGACAAACATCACTATGATGCCAACCAATGTTGAATTCATCCCTGGAGATTCATCTCATATGGGACACATTGAGTCATGACCGCAGCCCCTTACTCTCATCCTGAATGGGCGCTGCCCCCCCTTTCCGGGCCTTTTCTGAGCCCACACAGCAAGAAGGGAAGGCACTGATTTTCACCATGCACGGCTTACGTCGGATGTTCACTAAATCAGTTTAGAATCGTACTTGTGTGCTCTGTAATCATTTTGAATCGGTCATGGGAATTAAGCAAGGACAAATACTACTTTGTGACTATAACTTAGATTTGTACTGTCAACCTGAAATACTATTCATGCTTCTGATTTTCCAAAGAAATAGAGGTCATATTTTGGAGCTAACTTGGGCTCTGCTATTGATGAAAGTATAAGTTTAGGTATATAAATGATCAGCTTCATTTCGTCATTGTTGTTTTTAGCTGACATAATAATGCCATAATGCCAGTGAGCTATTTTGAGATGAATTGAAGAGTTTTAATAGGAAAAAAATACACTGCCCTCTTCTGGTATCTATACGCTACATTTTTGGTGTTACTCGCAGATTTTCGGGATGTCACATAAGTCCAGTATCGAGTCACTCTTAACCAAACAGCTGCGTCTCATCTTCTCGGGCCGCATAGTATTGAAACAATTCAGGCTTGCGTCAACAACGCCGCAGCTTAACTTCTCCCATTTTGATTCAACGGAGAAGAAATTTGGGAGACTTCTCATTAAGAACCTTCGCTTCACTCCCCATCCTTAGGTCACATCCTACAAAGCCAGCCAAAAAGACATTAGGCGTAATCACCGTAATCCGATCCAAGTGTTGCATGTCGACGCAACTGCTGTTCTGAAAAAGTGCTTCCTCGGTTGTCTTTATGAGCTGATACGTAACTGTGTCATTGTTATGTTGACATTTTTACTGTGAAGGGAAATGGATTTAAGTCTGTTCCAATTGACCCTTCTATCGTTTTTTTTTTGTAGTGATTGACATCATTACAGACACGGTTTGCTGGCAATGAGAAGCGGGGTACATGTTGAAATGGTACCCACCCAATGTCATTTCAAAAATGACCTCAAACAAGGTGGAAATTTTGAACTAACTTGTTTTACATGGGCTGCACCTTTTGATGATTTGACATCATCTATGGCTGACCTCGCCCATCCTTTTTAAAACTAAAACAAAACTGGCATTTCACATAATCTATTAATGTGTCTTTGAGGTTGAAGGGGCATAGACATTGTTGTTGCTTCTGTAGGTTTCAAGTGGCCGACCAACATGACCTCTCGTGAACCCCCAGGGATGGGGAGGGGTGGCGGGGGTCGGTGGGAGGCACGCAGTGAAACCAAAAGCCCGGCCCTCCCGATGCGGGTGTGGCGTTAACCTTTGTGACGAGCTGCACACTTCCAAAGAACATGGGCTTTGATTTATTTGTTTAGAGTTGAACTGGACCCAGTGTTACTGGAACCACCTCTGAATGGTGCCCTTCTTCAATGGGGGAGGGGGGTGTCTTGAGTTATTTTCTCATAGCTCGTAAATCCATTCTATACATCAGTGTTTTGGTACCAAAGACTGGAATAATCTCTTCATCCCACTACTATCACATCTCAAATTCGTTCATTTATTCATTTTCCACACCGCTTATCTTCGCAAGGGTGGCGGGATCCTGGAGCCTATCCCAGCCAACTATGGGCAATAGGATAGGGGATCCCATGAATTGGTGGCCAGTCAATCGCAGTATCTAAAATCTCAATCGAAAATAATTATCATCTAAACAATACAAAACACTATAATACTCTTACTACTACATTACCAAATGTTTGAGACTTCCGAATCACAAACAAAGGATTATGATGGTTGTTAGAACTTTGTTGAAAGGAGTTTGAGTTTGACAAAAACTAAAATAAATGCCTTACTGTGTACTTCCACAACTCAGACCAACACTTTGGACGATAAGAAAATACTAAATTTATCTCTGGGCTCTGTCCCAGAGATTTTGAACTTTAATTGGTTAGACATTGCTGATATAGTCCAATTTTCATGAGCCAGCATTACTGATTCTGAAGGCTGTCATCATAATATATTGATACAGCAACACATGGAGGTAGTCATGTAATTGGACCAAAAAAAAAAAAAAGCACCACATAAAGTATGGAAAGCATTGCAGCCAAAAGAAACACTACAAAATAAGGAATGCCAGACATAGTGGGCAATAAATAGTTAGGTATAAAGTTATGATCTTTGCAGTATACTGAAATTATCTAGTAGACGGGGAAACGTTTGATAAATTATCCGACATGGCTCGTCTCCATAAACCACCCGTACTCTAATCTATTTGTAGAAGCAACATTCAAAAAGCGGTTTTGGAGTCGGAATCCTTTCGCCGTAATTTGCCCCGCAGAAGATATTATACGTTCAAAAATACACACTGGCAATTGATATACATGCGGCTGGCTATTTTTTGACTTGTACCGAGGGAGACGAGTTGGCATTTTTCGGCCCGATAAAGCAAAGCGTGCTTGTATAAAAACACTAATGAGACTCTAAGAAAATTAAATGTGTGTTTAGAAGATTATGACCAGAACTGAACAAGCCTAGTCATGGTTTTTACGGAAAGCATGTCTGTGTTAAGCAACTTTAGAAAGAAGAAACTTTTCTATTCTTTCCTCAGTTTTTTTCCTTGGAAGGCAGTCATTAGTGTTATTGCAAAAATCTCTAATTTAGATGAGAGCCCTTAAATTAAATAGATATTTGCCTTTCCATACCCTTTTTTGCAGCGGCCGCATGACAATTTACAAAAGCATACAGTCGGGGAATCTGATTGCCATAAAATGTTAGGTTTTGCTATTAAGCATTCCCAAATATTTTGCCTTCTTTTCAGTAGCTATTTGAAAAATAAACGGGACAAATTCTCCAACGAGCTGAAATTCTGCAGATTAAATGTGCAAAAACTTTTCAAAGATCGCCACCTTTGTGTGTTTGAAAAAGACAAGGATCTGATTTGCTCCGTCACGCCCGCGGAGGGGCCTCTCGCCGTTTCTAGTTTCATAGCGATTCCTCCCCAAAAAACATATTGATCTAATTACCATATTATTAGTGAGCCCGCCACATCTTAGATAAACTGCCCTCTGAAAGCTTTTACCCACATTGCGGCTGTTTTTCTTGACTAATCAATTTCCCGGGATTACTCCCAAGGCTGATCCACAACGCGGCGAACGACGTCCTCGCTTATTTTGTCTTCCCTCTTGACGCATTTAGCTCGGTTTGTTGATCTTGGTCGCGCCACTCGGAGCTTGACTCGCTTAGCCTGGCCCAAGGCTAGGGGGACAACAAGACTGGCCCTGAACACAAAAGCGTTGAAGGTGTCGATTCTGAATCTGGCAAACTTTCCTGAGGTCCCTTCCGCTTCAAAAAGTGAAGAGGAAACTCTGCGCCAACCTTTATTTTTCCAGGAACTTCCGATAGAACAGGAGGCATTCCAGAACGCTGATTCACAACCGCAGGGTCGCTTTAACTAAACACATGTAAAGAAAGGGTCAGAAGAATGACTGCTGGTGAATAATTTCCTCAACGGCAGATTAAAAACTCATATGTGCCTTGCATTTATACTACAGGTATATCTGAATTGTATGTTTTTATTTGAAATTCATTGTACAAACAAATACAGTTTTATTGTCCGATTTGATGGGTGCTGCTCATTTTACGAAAAAATGACAGTACTTTTGAATTTGAGGGTTGGAGTATGTTAAAGGCTACTCAGGCAATTCTGAGAATTTATCATTGATTTTTTTTTGCGTAGTTTGACAACTGTGTGAACAATTTGCTCTGAAAGGAGGCTTCAGGTGGATTTTTTGATAAAATCTCTGTTCTTCTTTTGATGACTAAACAATGATAAAAAGTAAAGTTGTCTGTAATGGGAGAAATCTTCCAAAATGGCTTTCTGTGAAAATACCTGCTAGTGACTGTGTTAGAGTCAAGTCATTGGTCTATTTTTACTTTGCTTCTGGAGCTGGTTGATGAGTCAAATTTAAAGTAGAAAAACATTTGGCCTGCATAAGTCCAGGTGTGACTGCATTCAACTATTCCACTACGTTCCCATGGCAAGGTTGAAGCCACTAGGAAGGTACGGTAAAGTGAAAGAAAGAAAAAGAAAAAAAACACCCTTACTAGGAATGACGTAATGTCTAAATTTGTGTTATCCTCAGCCAAACTCATTCCCACTTTTTGGAGACTTCAACTAGTCCCCCTTTTTGGCACATAAATCAAGATCTCAGCTTCAGTATGCATGGTGAACGAAAGGTACAAACACCTTTAAAAAATGACATCTGGTACAGCTTGCAATTTTGGACTTTTTTGGACAATTATTGGCTGTCATTGACGGGGATAGACATCCTATCCATTTTATCTGGAAGGAGCGGATTAACAAAATTACACACATTGCCTATTTTCAGTAGACTCCTAATAGTCTACTCGAACTTTGCTGACTGCTCTTTTTTTCGAACTATGTTACCAAAATAGGCTTGTCATTGATACTTTCTTGCCAGCGATTCATTTTGTGAAATCACAATTATTGTTTATATCTCGATTGTTTTCATCAGTGAAAGAACGATTGATAGAATGTGCTCGCTGTATATAATTTGCAGTTAATAAAGCCAGGTCCGCCAAGCCCTGTCATAATAACTTCAAATATCAGCTGACAGTAAATTGAAACTCAGTCCATCTAACTAGAAATTGATGTTTTTTTGGCGTCGTTAGTCGTAGCGTGTCTAGTGTGGACGTAGATTGACTGACATGTTCTTTACGAAGGTCACATCGTATTTTATGGGTTGGCGGCCACCTTTCAACCGGCGCCAACCCGTGTTTCTTCCCAGCTCGTGCTCGCCAGTGCATTTCGATTTGATGTATGCTGGCGTCGCCTCAAAAGCTGCTGCTGCAATGTACCTCCAAATCTCATGCGGAGATGAGCTGTTGTTTGGAAACTCTTTGGGCAACTGCACAAACAAATGTACAGCGGGATCAAAAGAACAGATGTGTAAGAGTTCAGTTTGTTGAATAGCAAGTTCGAAATGTCTGTAACAATTTCTGCATTGATTGATTACATGGCCAGAACCCCGAAAAATCATCAGCCACCACTCACAAAAAGTTGAAATATTTCAGCTTTCGGGTTCAGATATTGGAATCACTTTCTGTTTTCTAAGGAGCTGAACAGCAAAATTAACAACAGGTGCCTCCGATAGACCATTACAGTTCCTAGTTCAATTAGAATTGGGATTTGAACAGCCTTCTTAGTCAAGCTGTTCATATTTTAACATCATGAGATTAAAGAAAACACAAAGCAGGACCTTGGCATATGATCGGAAATGGCCCCTGATCGATTAATGTCATCACTAGGTTGCTTCAAAGATATTTAAAAGGCTGCTTGCTACATTGATGTGAGGAGCAGAATGAATATTGTGAAACTACTAGTTCATTTTAGTGGCAAAGAAAGTCTTTTTTCAAGAACACATTTTAAAAGTCTTGGTCTTGACATAGTCTTGTGCTTGGTATTGTTTCAGTCTTGAGGTCAGTCTTTATTGTTTTGGTCTTAAAGTTGGTCTAAGCTTCCAAGACTCTTGGTATTGACTTAGACTTGTTGATTTCTGTTTTTTGGGCAAGTCTCTTTCGGTGGTAAAGTGATGGAAATATAGAAATACTTGCACAACATTTTTACGGAGGCTAAATGAGCACATCCCTGACACTGCATTCCTCGTTGTAAGGATTGCATATTAGAAACTGCAACAAAACACTAAAATGGGTTTATATATTAACTCCAAAATCCACACCTCGCATCCCCTTTCCCACAAGCCTTGTCCTGTCTTTCCTAGGCAGACATTCTCCAAAAACCCGTCTGCGGTCCACCACTCAACCACAACCCATTGACACTGAGCCATGCGGGTTAATTGACACTCAAAGTACCTGGATTTGCCTGTACGGTCTTGTTTTAAAACAGAAACTAAGAAGCAATGGAAACACCTTCACATGAATAGATCCTCTTTATTCCACCTGAATACATTGTTTTTCTTCAGGAGGCTTGTGGTCTTAAAGTGCTTTGGCACACAGCCTTTTAGCAATTTAATGTAGAAAAAAAAGTGCGCGAGGGACAGAATATTGGAGTTGTTTTGGGATACACTAATCATCTGTCCTCAATGTCGTGTTTAACCTGCCTGCCACTGCGACTTACAAGGGTGACGTTCTTGGCCTCAAGCTCCCAGGAACCAAGTCCAAGGCAACACTTGCCATAGCAATTTTCTGTAAATTGTCGAGGAGCATTTTTGTAGCCAGGAAACATGGCGGCAGATTTATGATGTCTGAAGCTGAACCAGATGCTGACTCCTGCATGTTCTTACCCGAGAAAATAAGTTGAAAAAGTATGGTATCGTTAAATAAAGAAAGACCAAAAATGAAGAGGGATGCCACAATGTAGCAGTTGCCTTGCTTTGTCCAGACAATATTATTGTCGGTGACCACCAAAATAACCGAGGCGGAATTAATTTTTATTTAGCACTCTCTCAAACAACTGTGCAACAAAACTAATAAGACGCTAATGTTTATATCAAGTTCTGAAATTTACAGTGAAGCTACTTGAGAGTATTGGCCACAAAAATTAAATCTAGATAAAACAAAATTATATATATTTTTTAAATCACAATGTTCCATAGCCCTTTTATTTGACATTGGAACTTCCACCACTATTGAAAATTTGGAAAATATCTTCATATTATTGTGAAATTTTCCTGACAGTTCTGGAATGGAGGCATGGACAGAACCCTGCTAAGGGCATTGTCTACATTCCAACTAGCAATTAAGGGTGGAAATGTGAGCTTTTCAATGATCAAGTGCATCATTTCAAGTAATTCGTGGTGGTAACTCAAAGGAAAAAAAGCCCATCCATGCATGAGATGACATGGCCTTGAATTTTCCCACCATCGTCTTTCATTGTTTTTTTTACACGGCCATGTGTCGAAGAGCATTTTTGGGCCTTCTTTTCCATCAATGGGGTGGGGGCAGCTGGCCGGCCGGGCGGTGGGCGTAGATGCAGATGGTTCAGTTCGCAAGTCACCCGCGTCTTCTTGGCCCAGCCATCAGCCAGACAGTGGAGAAGGATTTACTCTTGCACAAAATGTGCACGTATAAAAAAAAAAAAAAGTCCACACCATTAAGATCAGCTTCATAATATGTCGCTTGCGTCAGATGTGGCAGGTTTTCATTTGCTTCTTAGTCGTGCTTCTACTCAGAGGGTAACACCATTTTCAGTTTCGTTTAACCTTTAAATGGCAATCATTTACTGTCAACATTGATGCTAGAGCATTTGGTGTAAATGTAATAGCAGGAGAGCGTAATGTGTCATATTACAATGGAACTATGTTTCTTTTTTTTACATATTGAGCAGCAGTGTAAGATCTCAAATAATGTAACCTAAAATTATGCAACATGACTGTTGGAATTATACACATCTATTCATCATACATTTGCTTTTTTAATTGTAAAACGCTTTGGTTGCTTTAGATAAGAAGTCACCCTAAAAACTTACCAATCCATTCATAACCGACCACAACACAATATAACAACCCAACATGAGGAAAGAACTCATACTTTTCCATTGTATAACTTACAAGAGCATAATGTAATATAAGATAATAGTAGATTCACTTAAGATAATGCTGGGCATATCCTTAGCCTGCTGCGGAAGACCTTAACTAGAATTTTCAACCTTTTTCAAAAATGTTCTGTTGAGGTTAATTTACTCACGACATTCTATTCCAATCCATGGCCTGTATTCTTTTTTACAATGGTGCTACCAGGCAACGTACTCAAAGCCCATGACAACATCAGCATACAAAACTTACTCACCCGCGCATTAATATTTCTTTAATTGTAAACATATTTCTCGCCGTAGAGGCCGCCATGAGTGTGCCACGCACCGTGTTGGAGCTTTATTGAAAGCATACTTTTGGATGAGCCTAGGCAGCATGGGAGTGGGATTTGGAAAAGCCTGGAAATGACTGCAAAGACAGAAAAAAACAAGAAGACAGGGAGGTGGGTTTCGCTTGAGGGATTCTGTTTCAATGTGTCTTAGAGCCATGCCAAAGTTCGAGGAAAGGTTGATAAGTTGGATTCAAAACAAGACTGTGTCTCGTGTGCATTTTTTTAACACAGACAGGTGAAAGCCCTAACAACACACAGTAGTTTAGTGAATAATGCAGGTTTTGATTGAGCGCTAAATTTAACTTGGCTTGCAGTGTAACAGAAGGCAACAACATACTTTAACATAACATATTACATTGGAAAGTGTTATACTGTAATCAAATCATGCAAGATAACAAAACTCAATCTAATGGCGTAATGTTCCATAATTTACCATGATAATAAGATAACATCACATGACATAGGGTATCATAACATATTGTATCATGGCCTAACTGCTCACAAAAATCCTGCAATACCAAGGTTTGAGGAAAGGTTGATAAATTGGACAAATGTGACCTCGAAAGTTCGGATTGTGCTGCCAACCTAATGCAAAATGACCTATTGACACACATTAAAGACGAAAATACGGTAGTACACGGCAAACTGAGGCTGACAACTGCTATCAATAACATCAAAATGAACAATAAAAGGCCATACCTATAAATAAAGATAATCCATTGAAACCTGATACAACTAACACAATTTGACAGTGAACCAACACCCATTTTGTTGGCACTAACACGCTGCAAACAGTAAGATAACGAACAATGTTGACGTTACACTAACAGAGACCACAACAAAATAATAGAACAGCTAACAGTGGCTTGGAAACCTATGTTGCAAACCATCCACACACAGATTGATCGATAACTGCTTCTTAGTTTTATTTTTCAGTATTCTAATTCAGGCACTCTGCTGTGTTAATCATGGATTTTCCATCTGTTTAGCTTTCATCGATAGCTTTTGTGGATTTGCAGCCAAAAGGATGTTAGGAAAACACAATGGGAAAAAAGAGTTGGTATCAATTCAATGAGTGTGGAAAGAAAGTGTTGTCGTTATCTATGTGAGTTCCTAACTAGGATCTTAAGTGTGAGATAAATGAAAGCCAAGACGTTTAACTTAACAAAAAAAAAAAGGAAAAATATTTTTAAACAGAAAAAAACGGGCTGACATTCCAATAGGGACAATTCAGTTGACTGGGATGCTAATTGAACACACATTTTGGTCTCTAAGCCTCATTTCACTAGCCTTCATTTAAGAGCCAAAATGTGGTGCAACAGTGACATCTAGAAGTCAGTAGAGGCAAAATCAAAGTTTTCAGAAATTGTTTATTTCACCAAAGCATTTGATATGTTTTGAATGTTGTGTATACTTTTATGCATTCTTGAAAACAAACTGGAGTATATGCAAAAAGTAAGTAGACAGTGGCATCTCCTTTTTTTCCAATATTTTTTAAAAGATGTGCATTTGCACCCCAACCCTATAAATTATATTATATTTAAACTGGACTTTTTTCATCCTTAGAAATATAACCCTAACAGTATTTCACTAGTCATACATTTTAATTATCTCATAAGTTTGCTTCCCTGTCTGGCTGAAGTAAATTTTACCTCTGCATTAAACTTATTCCTTTTGGCTCAAAGTTACAAAATACAGTTCTTTCTTCCTGGAAAGACACAAAGCTTTTAATGTGGCCATTAAAAAATACATAAAGATCTCCATCCCATGTTGGCTTCGATAGAGCATAGATAAAGAAAGAAGATGACAAAGAAAGACCAGCTGAGCTCACCGTAAAAGACCGCTCAGGGCCCCTCACAGCAAGTTATCTCCTTCTTTTGGGTGCCAAATTGGGAGTGAGCGCAAAAAAAAAACTATCCTAAGAAGCGAAAAGCAAGATGGAGGAGAGGATGGGGGGAGGAGAGAGTCGTGCCCTGGCACCCGACAGCCATTTCAGGTCTCAGTGAAAATAGATTGCAGATGTTTACACACGCATCACCAGCACACACACACACACATGAGGGAAAGGAATGTTTAAATCTGGTTGCACCTTGTATTTGAATACGCATGAATTGAGTTGACAAGTTTCTAAAAGGAAACAGGAAGTCTGTGTGATCAACCCATTCGTGTAGACAAATACAATTACTTGTTTATCAAACTCGCCATCTTGCTGCATCCATTAAAAACAATCTACTCTTAACTAATCGTGCATTCACTGGAATACTTGAATGTGACGGCCAGTGAAAACAGTTTGTAGAAGGAAGAAACACATCTGTAGTGCAGGCCGGTGGTGGACATTGGCCTCACTGTGACAATAACAGATTTTCCTAGTTTCAAAAGTGGAACGACCTCCGTGCAGCACTTCACCTGCTCACTCGACGGTCCGAGGACTCGTCTCAGGGGGGCCTCCTCCCTCCGTCATCCTTGGACGGAGCCAGTCAAGGTTAAAACACGTGTCTACATGAAATTGTGCTACACCGGATGCAAATTTCTTAAACAAGAACAGATCAGTTAGTTTAAACCATGTAATCGCAACTCAACGGTTCCAAGTTATAACAGTAAAATTCCTATTAACACCATTTTAAATACACTATTTTCTCATTTGTTATCCACCACTATCAGAATTGTAATTCATTTGAAGCAGACAAAAATTCATCTGCTTTCCATTATATCAAGTCTCCCTATATCCCGGCTTTAAATCTTTGTGATGTGTGTTGTCTGGGTTTGTATAAATGCAGCACTGTTCTGGCGCTATTAATAACACTTTTTGTGTCACAACTTCATCACAGGTGTGCAGAAGCTGCTTTTTTTCAGCAGTGACAAGATAGTGTCGATTATCCATCACAAAAAATGCTAAAAAGAATAATAACAACAACAAAAACACTAATCTTATCACCAGTAGGAAGCTTAGTCACCACATATGGTTCCATTTGTTTGTATAACTGACATCTCAAGAGCAGGTGTTACATATTTTGTTTGCCACGTATGTTTACTTGGCCACATTGAAAAATAAAAAACCTTGACATATTGAAAAGAGCATCGGGACAAGCAAGAAGCTAAGGTAGTAAAGTATACTTTCTTTTCATTTTTTTTTTGTCCACAACTTCCATTTTTTTTGACATGTCACAGAGGTATCCAGGTTATGATGGAATTTGCATTCACCTCAAAAAAAAAAAAAAAAAAAAGAATCTGAGCTATTCCACCTCTGGAGTTCAGACGTGCTCATCCCCCAAGTGTATCATTGTGACATGGAAGCTGTTTCTAGAGCCAAAATATTTGCATCACCTGTGACTTTTTGGCACTTTGTCCACCGCTTGTGCATCAGTCCATCTGTCTGTCATCTGGTTTGCACATGGCCGACGCTTTGACTGAATGACTGCGACCGTCTGGACAACATGTTTGCTTTGGGTGATGCAGCAGTGACGGGGGATGTGCATATATTACGTACTTTTGGATGACACCATCTGCCACGGAACACTAAATAAAAGCTGACTTTTCCACTTCCAAGTGGAGAAGAGAAGCGATGGCATCATCGAGAAAGTCGTAACATATAATCTCAGCATGAGGCTGTACCTTGACAGGAATTTAAGGACCACAACAATTTGTTTATTTCCTGCTCTGTGGAGCAGTTGCTGCAACACTTCTCACGATTTACTGACTCAACAACATTCTCAGGTGTCTTCCTGCTCTTGCTAGCCGAGGTGATTACAAGGTCGGAATAGTTAAGGATTACAGACAGGAACATATGTCCCATGGGAAGAAGCTTGGGCACAGGTGATGGACATGTGTGAGCATTTATTTATTCATTCATGCTGGTAACTGTCCGAGTTTGTTTTTATACAGTAGTTATTTTATTCAAATTGTTAGCTGAAAGACTTATAACAATAATAAATGGGATTCTTTATTTATAGATCCTGGCAGCCTGTATATGTGAATTAGCACAATGGGGGTATGTACACAAAAACTCACATGTGGCACATTAAAACTGTTCTTCCTGTAAGGACACTTAGATTGCCGTGTTTATGTAAACAGGAAAGGTTTAGAAAATAATAAGTGTACCTTTTGTATTTGTACTGTGTTAATTGATGTCAAAGTTTGTTTTTAATTGACACTTGTTTGACTTAGAGGTTGATTTAAAAAAAAAAATCCATAGACAATAGCTATTTAACTTTAAATTGAAGCACTGTTGCTCATGTTTGCCATTTCCCGCTGAATCCACACTGTGATTTGCAGAAGAGTCGTCCCGATCGTTAACGTTTTCATTCTTAAGGAGGTTTTTGGTATCTGTTGATAGGACTCCCCGCCTGAGGGCAGAATAAATAAACTGTGAGCAAGGATGATCAAAAACTATAAACAGAAAATATGCGCGTGACGGGAACTGTGAATAGAAAACATGCGCTCGTCAAATATGTGCCAATAGACGCTAAAAGGACATGCTGATGCGAGCCTCAATTGTAAATTTATGTTCTCATAAAAGCAAACAGCTTCCTCATTTCGGGTTCCAACAAAACATTTTTGTCTTCACGTGCAACATTTCCATAAATTACCGGCAAAACCTTGATGGGTGACCCGGTTAGGAAAACAGAACATTTAACAACCTGGAATAACTGTTTAATCTTTGCTTCCAAAAGGCTTAGGTGGACTTTAAAGTAGGAAAAGTTCTGGTTTGTTACAACTCTTCCACTTCCCAGTAGCTAAATTGAGTTTAAAAAAAATATTATATCAATTTTTTCCAACATTTTTATACTCTGATTGGTTTTGAATTGAAATTAGAAGATGGACTTTTCTTAAAACTTAACATTTTCCCCTCCAGTGGTCCCTGTTCCTCCAGTAAAATTGTCTTCTCTCTCTATAAAAAAACAAAACAAAGAATCATCTGCAGTCAATCTAAATAATTATCCTGAGCAAATACACAGCAGAGCCAGCAAAAGAGGTGCAGGGAGCACAGAGGCCATTGGCAAATCAGCAGGCTGTGCTTGTTATTAGTCATCTGCTGCCTTGGAAAGATGGTTTGGAATTGAAGCCACAAAAAGTTGTTGTTCTAGTACACCCCCCAACCAAAATCTGAGCAAAGTCTGACAACTGGTAGTCATTGGTATTGTGACATTTAGAATTTTTAACCAAAAGACTGATTGGACTACAGGACTCCGGCTGTGCGACAAATCCACAGAGAAACCGAAAGCCATCCTCTGATGAATATCTCCAATATAATAAATTTCCACGTCACCCCTGAGAATTGTGCGTCGTCGCCTTCCAGACGTCTGCCAAAAACCTCTTTGTAGTTGAAAGATGGTCCCGAAAAAAAGAAAATAATCAAAGGTCCTCCTAGACTCCTTGTCTTTATTTACGTACCGACCTTTAAAGGAACGTGGTGTTGTAACGTGACCTTGTGATAACACTTTCAGAAATCATGTTTTTTTGGCTTGAAATAAGTCTAACGCAAAGATGACTCTGGATCACCTGTTCTAATAGACTAGTGTGTTAGAATTAGACTCAATGCTCATGTTACATTTCATCGTTTTGTGTTGTATGGGTTTGCCAAAACAATAAGAATGCTTATTTCTAGACATGATGATACAACACAGATGCCTTCTATTATGTGTTTGGCTCAGCTATCTTTAAGCTTCTGACTGTGTTTGTCGGTGATCAAATGCACATTTATCACTGCTGTCTTTTTGGATTTAACTCTGATGAAAGTAAATTGCTTTACAACAGTAGAAGGGAGTTTAGGTTGACAGTACTGGGTACAAATAATTTGATAGTTCACGTTTGGTATTTATATTTATTTTGAGATGCAGGACTACGCTTTAAAATTTTAACTGCTCCAAAAAGAGTACGAATTTGACTATTCATGCAATGTAATTAGCAGGCTTTTGTCAAGAACAGATCCTATTTGATATTGGATAGAGTCAATTTTAAAATTCAATGGAGAAAAGTAACAGCCATAAAACGACCCAAACTTGCACTGAACTGCATTAGGGGACAGTAAAACCATAATTTATTCACTTATAGATATCTATCTGGGGTGTTGTGTACAGAAGGCCTTCCATTCTATGCCAGAATCACTTACCACGAACGTGAAATCATAAAATAGTGAATGGTGACGTCATACAGGCGTCTCCTGCCTGCTGAAGACAGTTTGGACTTCAGAGAGTTGTTTCTTCAATAATATACGCAGTCGTCAGACAAAATAAAAACACGTCTCCAGTATTCTGGCAGCATTGCTAGCTTTCTGTGGAGTAACAGATGGATTCCTTTCCTCCAAACTGCTTTCTTGTCAAGGTCAGACCTCATAAAACTATGAAGGTGACGTCCAACAGGACGTGAAGCCGTAGTTCAGCAAAGAGGGGGTTCTGGCGAGTAAGGATAGACCGCCACCTCTGTGGATTTGCGTTTTTGAGAGAGTTACAGTGCATGGACGCCAGATGCCAAAAGCAGAAGGCCGATAAGATACATGGCAGCAAATTAGCCCATCTTTTATTCTGTTCGAATGCAAGAAAGTCTTTGTACTTGTTACCTTCTACAACTTTCTGGTAGCAATCAAAACCTTTATTTGCAAAGAAAAAAGCTGTGATGAGATTACACTGCCCACAAAAGTATCACAGAACACTTTAAGGTTAAGAAGTACTCTGCCTTGGAATATTGGATCTGTTTTTTAAGTCGTCTATTTCAGTACTGCAACCAAATTTCAAACATTTGGTTGTCTTTTCGGGCTTTCTCTTTTAATATTCTGGAACAGTTCTTTGTTAGGGTCTTGTACAATGATTTAAATCTTTTTTTTCTTCCTTGTCTAAATGAATTGCTTGTTGGGATTTTCCCAAATAAAAATCATTTTATGATCAGAAAAGTCTTCCAAAAAGGGAGTCAGAATATTACAATTTTCTCCCAATTTTCCTTGTTAATTGCCCAAGAATTGACCAGCTAAATACAGTACTTGTATATTTCTTTTTTGTCTCTTCCGACATGTTTCATATACTTTTTTTTTTGTTTAAAAAATGTCTAAATGACAGCTTGGTGGAACTTTAGTAATTGTTTATTTATGATGTCTTCCATAAGTCAATCATCATACCTTTGTGTAGACAGTTTGTTACTAGTTTTTGTTTTTAATTGTCCAAGAATACCCCAGCTACTGTAAAGACATCAGTATTTTCTATTTGTGATTTATTTTTATTTTTTTCTGGCCTTTGTTAAATAGTTTGGAAACCTGAATTGTTAACATTCATCTATACTCTATTTTTGTGCACAGTGCTCATCAAGAAAGCCTCAGATACCTGCTTTTGGTCGTCCCCATTGGTAATGTCTGCTTCTTCATCACTTTCCCATGAGGATGGACGACTTCTATGGAGTAAATTACCAACCAAATTAATTATTCACATGATATTTGTACCAATTGAATTAATTCCACTGAACAAGCCGAATAAAAGTGCTTACCTGTTAGTGCAGTCATGGTCCTGCAGGGAGCAGGGGAGGGTTCTTTGACGCCTGCAAACGCTTAACTTCTTCCATTGTTTTGCCTTTTTTTCCAATGTGCAGACTTGCTGAAGTAGTTTTTCTCTTTCCTCCATGTAGCAGTCTTTAAAACTGTCAAGAAAGTTTTTGTAAAGTATTCGGACTAACATTCACTACCACATAGAATGTATTTTATACTACAGTGGATGCAAATTTGTGTTATTTTTCTGTATATTTTGTATTTTTATGTATTTATTTTTTTAATTCAGTCAAAAAGGTAGTTCACTTGGTAGGTCCCCATTGTTAAAAAGTCACAAAAGATTTAACATTTCCAATCAGAGAACTCTACAACACCAATTGTCTACCTGGGTCTTGTTCGTTTTCATGTATGAAAAAAAAAATGCTAAAAATATGCTTTGCTTTATGAGCACGTTGTAACCATTGCGACGACTTGATAAAAAATAATATGTTCATTTATTTTAAATTCAGCCCACATCATCTATTATTTTAAGGCCTCAATAATTGATGTGAAGTGAAGAAGATATCTGAAGGAAAAATCAATTTCCATAACTAACTGATTGGTTGCCGTTGAGATCCAATTCATTTGAAATGAATGATCACTGACCCTCCTATTTGAAATGGATTTGGCAGCTGTTGCAGTCAGCAAATAAGTTACTAACTCTTGTGACTTCTCAAGTGATTGTTAACCCAGCGAGTGCCCTAATTAAATCCATCGTGACACGTGAACAATTGAAAACGAATGGCAGGAGGGGGGATGATGCTTTCCACATGGAAACATCTTTAAATGTGAACGTTTGACCTCAGTATGTTAAGTTGTGTCCCACCTCTTGACGCAAGCCATCCAGTAGCGTTGTTGCTGACACAGCCACTCAAACTGCTCCAGCGTTTCCTGGAGCTTCCTCACACCGCTGTCATTCTCCCTTTGCAGAACTCTCACCTTAAAAAAGAACATCATTATTTGAAGTATCAATAGCAATCAAGAAGTAGTCCGCTAAAAATAAAGCTGCTCTTTATAACACATTCATATGGGTTCTTTTTCCCTTCTAAACAATCAGCTTGGCCTTTGTACACACAATGAAAGGTGATTGTAGATTTTGGATGGTTTACAATGAGCTTGACTGGTTTGGAGTATTCCAGGCCTAGTGTAAATTTTAAAAGAATGAGAAGAAAGTCTTGACAGATAGGAATGTTTCATGAGTTCCCCGATTGCTAATCTAGCGTTTCATCATTCCTGGAGGAACTTGGCTTCATGTTTGACAAAGACAAATAACCCTACTTGCACTTTAAACTTCCATTGGAGTGTACTGTCCTGGAGATAGCACAATAGAGTTGCCCAAACCTGACACCTGCTGGGAAAAAGGGAGCGTTGACTCGCCTTAGAATGATGCAAATTAAAGTTTTATTTTACAAATTTAACCCTCATCTTGATGACAAGTGTTGTGCTATTTAATTGCATGGCCAAAATTATAGTTTGTATAGTTTAATTTGTATTTCATTACCAGCATAGTTTTTAAAAAATCCCCCCAAATCAGCATTCCCAAAGAAAATTATGCATATTTCTACACTTAGTAGTGTTTCTAAGATTAATCAGAAATATTGCACTGCCACAAATGAATGATCTGTATTATTACTTCTTCTTGCTTACTTGTTCCTCTTGTGACAAACGCAAATCCTCCAGCTCCTTTTCCAGCATTTTATTGGCGTAGCGAAGCTGTTCCAACTCCCCTGTCTTACTGTTGGTAACAAGACATGAGTAACATATCAATAAAAATCCTTCCAAATAACTAACGTTACCACATGAGATATACAGAACAAAAACAACATTAATATTTTACATTTGTCGCTCCACGTTAAGGCCATCAGTCGGAATGTGGTTGCCGTGGGCCTCGGTGTGCAGCTCCATCCCGAGACCCTCCGCATGGTGCCGGTTCATCTGGGCCTCCAATTGGAGAGCTGCCACCAAATCCTGCAGCTGGGTCTCGGTACTCTGGAGGCACAGCACCTCTGAGCTCACCTGACGCAGCATCTCAGCATCATGCTCACTTCCCTCCGCGAGCATAACCAAACGCTGCTGGAGCCACTCCACTAAGTCCTAAAATCAATAGATGAAATGACATAATAGCACTTTAATAGTTTACATCCCACAAATTATTGAGACAACTCATTTTACCCGGGAAAATATTTCATTGCAAGGTTAATACGGACTAAATGAATACAAATTTAAAATGAATAGAAACAGAAATATACAATGTTTACAGCTCTAAGGGACTCTTTAAAGTTGTTCTTTTTTTCATAGTGTGGTATTCTACTTATTACATGTCATAAATGGCAAAAGACATCCAGTTCATTTAAACCAGAAAGACTGGCTGTGAATGCTCACGCTTCAATGCTATTGACAGTGCTAGACGACCAATCCATTTTGATTGGGAAGGGGCGACCAATTAGTTAAATGGGTGCTCTATAAGAGCTAAAAATAAAGAATCATAGCTGCATGAATGAGTTAAATACGCACACATATGGGTCAATATAGTATCTTAGTTTCTGCTTTTTGTTGCGATTGATGTCCAAGCCTTTTGAATAGGGAGTTCTATAATAAATCATACAATTAAAGTAAACAAAATATACATAAGCAGACAGATAGATAATACAGCTAATGCAACACTCCAAAATGATTTCTTTGAAAGCAAGCAAGTTTGAGGTCAACCAATCCAGAACAGGCCAGAGCCTGCAATGTGAATGAATCAGCCAAGCCACCCAAATTCCTGCCAAATTTAACACTTTAGTGGCAGTGAGTGATGAATTGGAAACAAGTTTGATAAGAATTACTCCTTTCTAATTCAAAAGGCTTTAAAAAATGGTATAAATGCATAGAAAAGCCTAAATGTCCTCTACAGAAATTCTCAATATTGTCCACAGATTTCCTAAAGAAACGGCCCGGTTGAAAATTAGTGCTTACCTGCTGCTGATGGGTGGTGTCGATGAGCTGATCCTGTGTCCTCCTGAGCTCCATATTGCTTTTTTCCAGCTGAAAGAGTTGCTCAGCCACTGCATGAAGGTCATTTTGCAGCTTCTTCTCCCTCTCCCTGGACAACAAGAACTCCCTGTCTGATACAGCTGCAACCATACAAAGCCATGATTTACAACACTACCACTTTAACAGCCAAACTCTATTTGATGGCTTCAAAAAATGAGAAACATCACACTAAATGATTAACTGACTTACAAAAAAAAACTGTTTAGGTTTACCTTTGTCTCGAGTCAAGCGCACACACTTGGCTGTCAGATACTGGATCTGACTATAGTCTTCATCCCTCTGCACTCGGAAAAACCTCCTCATGGCCCGTCTTTTTCTTCTATATGTGTGTTATTCTATTTTCCCATGATCTTAGAGTGTGAAAATGAGTGCAGTCAACACCTAGGCGGACCGCAAGCGGAGTCTAAAGTAACCCGGCAGCATGTCGACTAAGGGCACGTTGCTGCACTTATCCAAGTGAGTTGTCAAAACAGAGAGCTAAATCATCTGTTGCGTGTTTAGGCCTACTTATTTTTTATAATATATTTACTTGGGAAGTGACTAATGTTAATCAAATGCATGAAAGGTTGGAGCATGTCGAATACATGGGTGTATAATTGATTTAAGTGAGTCATATATATGCCTGAGGGAGATGCTCCTTGCAGGTAACAACATATTTTGTGAGTGATGTTGAATGGGAAAAATAACCTTAATTTTAATCATTTGAGATATGATGCATTATGGATTACAGAATAGAGCGAGGTAAACTTTTGCTTTCAAATGAAACTTTGAAGATTATGCAATATCTGAAGTCTTCTACATGTGACCTGAATTTAGGCTCGCTTATTTCACACTTTAGTCCAATGAATGCATGAGTTTGTTTGGCCCTCAGATGTTTTCACAACGTTATCAGGGCAGGGCAAATGTGTTCATCCAAATTGCCTTTTAACTGAGATTACTAGTTTATGTAGGTTTAATGGATCGAGTAAATTACCGGCAGTTTGGCAGTGAACCGTTCCTTCTTATAGGCGCCTTAGTGACGAGGTTAAAAAATGGCATTGTCGCGTCGATCTTGCGTGTCTTTCAGAGGGCCTGGCAAGGCGTCGTCTTGCTCTCCGTGCTGGCGCTGCTTCTCTGGATCTCTGCCTTTCTGTATGGGAGCTTCTACTATTCCTACATGCCCATGACAGCTTATTCAACACCGGTGTACTATCACTACAGGTGAGGATGTGGAGGGCCATTGTCTTTCCCCCTCAAATCTCCTTTATTCATTTTTAAATTTCTTTTTTTCTACATTTGCAGGACAGACTGCAATTCTCCAAACTCTTATATGTGTTCCTACCCAGTGGCTAACATCTCTCTAATGAGAAACAGCAAATCTGTATGTACTGTTTTGATTGTATGTGAGCACATCTCTATGTTCTGATGTCCTTTTGGTTTAAGGCCTAATATACTTATATAATCATTAAAAAATGAAATCAGAAATCAGTGTTGTCTTTTGAAACAATGAAACACTTACATGACCTCAAATTTTTAAGATATTTTTAATGTGTTTTAGGTTTTGACGTTCGGCCAGGTCTATCAAATAACCCTGGAGCTAGAGATGCCTGATTCGGAAACCAACCATGAGCTCGGAATGTTCATGGTCAGAACAACTTGCTTCTCTCGTGCCGGTGGCCAAGTGGCTACATCCGCTCGTTCCGTGAGTGACTCGCCAAGTTCTTCACTAAAACGCCGCCAAGCAGTGTCTGGTTAATGTACAGTATTTGTTCTGGCCACACTGGTTCACTGCTGCCTTGATGTGTGTGTGTGTGTTTTTTTTTTTTAGGCAAGGCAGCTGCTTTCTGCTTCTAGCTCTCGCTTTGTGAGTACAACACAAACAAGTCACTCGGCCCATCAAGGATGTTTTTGTTATTGTCCTTATTTCCATTATTTTGTGGGAATTTGGAAAATCTACAATAACAAAAAGGGGGAAAATATAATTGGGTATAAAGAATCCCCTCAATGGATTATTTTGACTCTTTTAATATCAGAGTATGCTGAGGTACCAGTCTAGCCTTCTGAGGACAATGACAACCCTGCTGTTCTTCCCATTTCTCTTGAGTGGAGTTGACGAGCAGAAACAAGTGTTGAGCGTGGTACTCTTCTCGGAGTATAAAGATGACCCAGTGAGTTGCATGAGTGTGTGCAGTCAGCCATGATCAACGTTTTACATTGGTTTGCACATTGTTAAAAAAATCTGGCCTCTTGTCTTCCCCATGAATAAATAGTATTCCCCCTCAAGCACCCTCGTCATTGAGATCCTATCAAGCAAAGTGCAGATCTACTCATCCCAGCTCCATATACATGCTTATTTCACGGGTCTAAGGTGAGAGGGCACGATAAGATTTATACAAACTTTACAAGTGGGAACTATCGCTCCTTTTTAAAATACACATGATGCAATCCAGCCATTGATAGGGACCGTCATCATGCTTACCTATTGAAGAAAATGCTAAAAAGAACATGCCAGTAGCTCAAAATTGTTCCAAATATCAACATCCAAATGACACTGCATGAATTGAAACTGTTTTTTTGTTCAGGTACTTATTGCACAACTTCCCAGTCCTATCAGCTGTCATTGGGATGTCCAGCAACTTTGTCTTCCTAAGCATGCTCTTATTCTTCAGCTATATGAGGTTACTTTTTGGGAGACCGGTGCAAGTGAGTGTAAATGCTAATTTGGGTTGTACACATTCATTGGTAAATGATGAGATGGTCGATGCATCCCTCTTGATGTTTGCAGGTCCAAGTAAACGGTGCAGGGATATTGGGAAGTGATGACAACCACAATATGCCAAATCCACATGAATAGATCAACAGGCCTTTTAGTATCCATCCATTGAAAATTGTCATATCTGATCGTCAATGAGCTTCCCGTCAAATTCTATGGACGTTTCCATTTTAAGACTGGATCCTGCTTCCGTTTGACACAAGGGTCCCAAGGAAGAAAATTAAAAATCCAAGAACCCAGAGAAAACCCACAGAGCCCTGGGGAGAACATGCAAACCTTACACTGGTGGACTGACCTGGATTTTAACCCAGAACTGTGAGGCTGATGTGCTAAACACTCATCCACCGGGACTCCCTTACTTTGAAAATATTACAGAAATAGCAAAAATTGCTTTAGAAGTCATTATGGACTTCTGACAAATACTTTATTGAGTTGAAAAGTTAAACTGCAAATTATCAACATATAAGTGGGATGTGGTAGGAATTTCCAGAATTCTATACATACATGTTTTTCAATAATTGAAAAACAATGCAAGACAGACCATAAAAATACAATGTTGTATATTATAATTCAAGACGCATGGGAAAAGAATATAATAAATTCGAATAACAGGCTACTGAAATTATTTTTCAGAAATATAGTACTTTTAAGTCTACCTTTAAAAAAACATCTAAGGTCAATTAACGAAAGCTGTCTGAGATATTGCAATGTAAGAACAGTTTTTTAAATTGTTTTACATAAACATGATTTACGTGTTAGTATACGTCCCATACAATAACCACATCGTGACGTCACAAATTTTTATCAATTGTAATTTCGCCAAAAAGCACAGTGACGTAGGTGACACAAACGTAACGTTGCGTCACAAAGATCAGCAAAAAAATTGTTGCTCGAAGTTGAAAATGTTTTCGGATGAGTTCAAAATTATGTACGGTTAACATAAATGAGCCAAGGGGAACTCTAGGCTAGCATTGGCGTTTATTTCTTCTTTTTTTAGCCTGGAGGATTTATTTAATAAAGACACGGAACATAGAAATGGGATCCCAGGTCAGTTCTCAGTACATCGTTTATTTGCAAGAGAAAAAACAAAGACTTTCGTGTTCTGACTGCATTTAAAGGTCTCCCTGCCGCAGTCCAAAGTGGGCGTTAGTTTTTTTTAAAATATAAGTGCGTGTGTCATTTGCCATTTAGACCACTAGAGTGTGTAGTGAGTAGACTTTCGAGATGAGCGTGTATAACAAAACAACGCTTGAATGATAAAGGAAAAGAACATGATTACTGTGAATAAAGTCAATTGGGCTATAGGTTGATGAGAATACACTTTATATAAATAAATGACACTAGTTAAATCTGCATGGGAGAAATGATGTTGTGCCGTGATCAGTGTTTTCCCCCGTTAGTTTCCAGTTTTTTTATTTTATGTTAGGCACCAACCGTTGCTATTGTTTTTTTCTTTTTGATTTAGGTAAACCAGTCAGCTAGATGTAGGTATTACGACAAGGACACGCATTGGCAAAGTGGCCCAAACCTGCAGGTGACAAGAACGCTAAACCACAGTAAGTTATTTTTGTCAATATTACTCTCATTCATTGTGAAATTATTAATGTTGAATATTGTATACTGTTATTTAAGTTCGTTAAATTGTGCATTTCTGTTACAACTCGTAATGGTGTTTTATTATGTGTCATAATTTTGGTTATAAACCAGTGTATAATCATCGTATAATTTGTTTAAGGCGCACGCGCAAATTTGATGTACCTACGATGCGTAACCCGGAAGCTCAAAATGCTCACATCCTCCATTTTAGCATTGTACTGAAAGAGACAAAGCCGTTGGGTTGCAAACCACTTGGATCTGCTGTTTTATTTGTTGAGCTTCGATTTTTATTGCCAAATAAGTAAATTAAGATCGTCTTGTCGACCAGTCATAGAACAGCGCGCCGCAACTCGGCTGTTTTGCGCACATTTTTTTCTGACACGCTCGCGGAAATATGGCGGATTACTTTGGTGAGTGCTATTTTTCCTTTCATTGATCTTATACCTTTTTCCCCTTTTACTGCATTGTTCATTCAGACTCTGTGCTGACAAGGGAGGTTAGATGCAGTGGTTTCATGACTTCAGGAGGTAATCCCTTCATTTACGGCCTATAATTTCTTTCTGCGCCAGTTCTATTATTGGACTGTTACGTCACCACGTTGTTTAAACTCAAGTTTTCCTCGATTTGTGGAACTAGAGATAATTTCTACTTCTATACATTTTGTATATAGTAAAGATAAGCATGATAGCCCAGTTGTCAACCTCAAATTCCGTCGATCTGCTGATATTTTCAAACTATAGTTGCACTCATCTCAGGCACATGAAGTTAGTTGTATTAATGTAAATTAAGATGAGTCCAACATTGGTGTGCTGTATCATTTTATAAAACTTTTGCAACATAACTTGTTTATTATAATAACCAATTAATGGCAACGCTTTATGGAGAAATAATTAGTAGACACTTCATCCTTTTGTTTTTTACTTAATTTAAAGTATTTTATGTTTCAAAACAACGCTTTCTTTCTGTTTTCTTTTAGCTTTGTATTAAATCTACAATATTTTGACTTGGAACAAGTGTGATGATAAATTAAGTCTACAACCTCATCTAACTCATGGTACATTTCTATTTCAGAACACGACGACCGTGCGGTGCCCAACAATCGCAACCGTAAAGGCCGAAATTCCAATAAAGGTCGTGGTAACGACCGTTTCCGTAGAGACCGGCAACGTGGCGGTGGCAGTGGATTTGGGGGTCCTGGTCCTCGATCACGATTCGAAGATAATGATGGAGATGTAGCAATGAATGACGGCGGTCAAGATGGAAGCAATCACAGCCGATTGTGAGTTTGGTCAATTCGTTTACCGGCAGATTGAGGAGTTTAAAAATAATAAAACTTGCTAAAACGTCCCCGTTTTTTTTTCCCCCACCCCAGCACGCCCTACGGAAGACAGTCTCGAAAGGACGGCCGAGACAGGCGACAAGGAAAGGGTGGAGGTGGTAGAGGAGGTGGCTTCAGAGGAGAACGAGGTGGCGGAGGCCGAAACCGGAGCAACTGGTACAAAGTTACGGTAAGCATCACTTTAATTATTACGTCCCCGCCTTTTTTGTGTGTACCTTATCTTCATGTATTTATATTATGCATTTCCATAGATTCCTCATGGAAAAAGATACGACAAAAAATGGTTGTTAACTGCACTTCAGAACATCTGTACTGTAGGCTACACGCCTGTTCAAGTGAGGCGCAGCATCATTAAGTTGACTAGCATTTGTGAAATGTTAGACTTCTGTTTAATTTTATCTCACTTTGCTCTTTTAGTACCACGTTGATGGCACACGGGTCCATTTCTATTTGGATGATTCCTCTGCAGCCAGTGCCCTGCATAAGTGCTCTCACAAGATCACTGACTCGGACGGTTACAAGGTTTGTCAGTGTAATCTTGGAATTCTAATGCTGTGTAAACATAACCAGTCAATACAAATGATAATTGTGCTTGGGTTTACTGAAAAGACATTTTGTTTCTTAAAGGTGGAAGTGCATGTCAATCCCAGCAATCCACCAAATTTCCTCTTGTCTGACCTGAAGCCTGAAGATATCGACCACTTAAAGGCAAGTTAGAATTGTTTAATCAGTATCTTCTTTTACGCCCATGCCTACCTTCATTTTGATCTATCCACATATGGAGCATGGGTAGTGGTGTCATTGAATTGGTGCATACATTTTCCAAATGTGGGGATGTCTACACATGTACTGTAATGACTGATATTTGTGTGTTTTAAGTTGTAGTAATATATTTCTTGTTGTCTTTGATTCGATTTCAGCAATGTATGTCTAAACGTTTTGATGGCTCACAACTCGCCCTGGATTTGAACAACATTCGAACAGATCCTGGTAAGTAATCATTCTCAATATTATGCAACATTTTACAACTATATCCTTCAAAACAAACGTAATTGTTTGTTTTGCCTTTTTATATCTCTACAAAGCAGACAATTTTATGCATGCAAAATTTTCATTTTTATCTTTACAGATTTGGTCTCCCAGAATATTGAAGTCATTCTCAATCGTAAGACAAATATGGAAGCTGTCATCAAAATTATTGAAGAGAACATTCCAGAGGTATGGAGAAAGATACTACATAATGAGCACTTCTTTTCAAATACTAATACTGGATTCCCAAAATGTTGTGATGCTATATAAATTGAATGCAATGATATGGAGGTGCCAAATTTTAATATTTTATTTTATTCCTGATAGCTGACGAGCTTGAACCTGAGCAACAACCGTATCCATAAACTGGATGAACTTGGCGATTTGATTACAAAAGTGCCTAATTTGAAGAGCCTGAACCTTTCTCACAATGAGGTGAGAGTCACTAAAGTCAGATCAACATATAGTCAACTTGTATTTCTGTTCCATCAATGTCTGTCACTCGATTGCTGTTTAGATCAAGTTGGACCGGGACCTGGACAAAGTAAAAGGCCTCAAGCTGGTGGAGCTATGGCTGGTCAGGAACCCCTTATGTGACACCTTCAAGGATCAAGCCTCATACATCAGGTGGGTTCACAATTCTGCGGGTGTGTCTTTTTTATTGTGCAGGGAACCTTAAAACATAAATCTCACTTCCTGGACTACAAGTGCATGAAGACCAACCAAAATGCAGCTGGTCTTGATAAAAGATTGTTTGGCCCAGCAGGGAAGGATGACGGGATTGAGAAGACGCAACTAATGTACTGACAATTCCCTTTTGTGTGTTTAAGGTGCTCATTGACTTTGCAGGGTGCTTCCAGATTTAGATTTTAGCAATATGTTAATGATTTTTGGTTTTCAAAGACAGGCTTGCAGACTAAAGACTTCTTTTAGAGCAGCATAATATACCGACATTTGTTTCAGCTTCTTAATTTGCTCATCTTTTCTTTTCCAACCTCTCTGCAGGTGCATATTTCTTAAACTCCTCTTAAAGGTTCTCAGTAGGGCTGTGCCCAGCACTCCCACTGCTGAAATCCCCTTAGGCACCCCATTAACCATAACAAATCCCCAATACACTTTAGACTAATGCCTCTTGATTATACAGAGGGTCATGTAACAATATGGACTCCGATGGCAAGGAAGGTGAAGAGCAGCGAGCCACGACTTGAGTTGTGGTTCTGTATATATATACGAGAAGGACCTAAACTAAAAGGATCAAGTATGAAATATACTCCGGCAGTGTCATCCCCACGACTCCTAACATCCATGCCCACTCGGCCTCCTGTAGCAGGCGGGTATGGAAGGCTGGATAGCCAATGACGGGTAAGATCCCTCCTCCTAAACCTGGGACAACCTAAGGCAGGCACAGTCACGATTACCCAGCCTCAGTCTCTTGCATGTGCGACCTCGTGCCGCCATTGCAAACGGAGAAGCGGGACTGAACAGGAGTAGCCAGTGGGCGGAGGGGGATGCATGGCGTTATATGAAGGCCAGCTTGGCACAGCATCAAAACAGATGAGTTTGCTTCAAAGATCTTCTGAAGGAAATGTAATGAACTGGATTGAAAGGTTTTCCCTGGCCATATGATGAACACACTCCCTCTTCCATGCTGCTGATAGTTGTCATCAGTTTTAAAAAGAAATGTCCTGCACAGCAGGAGATCCCTCGTCTGATCTCCTCAAAGGTTTATTGAGATTTCGGAAATTCAATGTAGCCAAGGATAAAATAGCTAAGAAGACTATTAATCTGGTTTAGCAGTTACTAACAGGGAATAATGCTTAAGGATGCGCAGTGAGGGGGAGCTGGGTCCAGCTCTTTCTGAAACCTTTGTCTTCATGTGTCTTTTTCTCTTGCGGGTAATCACCAGGCGTCCAGGTTCGTCTCATCCTGATTTTTGTACGACCTGCTTGTCTCTCTCCGGTCTTTCCCTTCTACCTACTCTTAAGCTTTTGAGGACTCCGTGAATTTTGGTCTTCAGTTAGCATGCTATTAAACACAAAATCTTTGTTTCACCACAACAGGAGGGATGAAAGTTCCGATGCACCGTTGTAGTAGACTGATTCTGTGTGTCTTTGAGCATGTGTGTTTCTAGAAAATTGTGCTTGTTGCTTCCCCCATTTTCGAATTGGGGGAGAGGGTAAGTACACCCGTGGGTAAGTTCAGATGGGGGTGGGAACGAAGATGCCCCATGAGTTTTGAAGGATTGTTGTGTATGTTGTTGGGGAAATTCCGGAAATGTTCTGAGATGTTGCAATGTGTTTCAAACATCTGAATTTAAAAATACTTGTAATGCACACAGGATAAACAACTCGGGAAGTGTTCAGAAATCATCATTCTCTATTTTGCTTCCCTGAGTCAACAACAAAGCCTTGAAAAGTTTGTCCCATAGAGAACAAATTGAGTCCCCAGAATAGGGCGATGTTGCTATTGATTTACATTCGTATTTAACATACCAAACTGTATTTGGGAAAGGGGTACAATAGTGCATTAAACCCTAAAGAACTTGACTTTCCAAAGCCCTTAATGATATAAAAATTGGGAGACACTTGGACCATTATAAGCCTTTTAGTTTGGTATTTCTTCCACTGTGGCAATGATCTAACACTTCTTGGATTTTTGTTTTCATACCAGTGCTGTGCGACAGAGGTTTCCTCGCCTGCTTAAACTCGTGAGTTGATATTTTTCATTTTCATCATACAGTAAATCATCAGTCTTGTTTTTTTTTATAAATTAACTTGTGTCTCAAGGCAAAATTGTAGAATGAATATGAGCACTTGGAATTTTAATATAAAAATTGAATGCTGATCATGTTTCATTCTTTTTTTTTGTGAATTTATTTAGGACGGCAATGACCTACCTCCTCCCATTGGATTTGATGTGGAAAGCCCCACCACTATCCCTCCTTGCAAGGTTAGATTTTTTTTATGCACAGTAGATGATAAATTGGAAACCTTTTCAATTCAAACTCACCGACGCATTTGTGTTGATTTGATAATCCAGGGAAGCTATTTCGGATCGGATGAAATTAAGGGCCTCATCCTTCGATTTATGCAACAGTGAGTTTTGTCGAACACGTAAAAACACAGAAATAATGGCACACAACGATGCTTAAACTTTTGGGTTTTTTTCCAGGTACTACAGTATATACGACTCTGGAGACAGACAACCTCTCTTGGACGCTTACCACGACGGCGCTTCGTTGTCTCTCACAATTCCTTTCTGCAGCCAGAACCCTTCCAGGTGCAATACAAACAAAAACCGAGCATTTTGAAATTCATCCCTCGTTTTTCCACGGGGTTCATCTTCATGGAATGTTTTTTTTTTTCTTCCCACTGCACATTTTAGGTCAAGTCTGGGAGAGTATCAAAAAGACAATCGAAACCTGAAGCGCATCAAAGACTCCAGTGAGTTGGAAAAATTCATTTTGGGTACTGCTGATACTTAAAAAAAATCCCTAGTGAAATTCATTTCTGTATTTTTTAACCTCCATTTTCAGCGATCCGCTTCAGATTGCTGAAACACACGCGTCTCAATGTAGTGGCTTTTATTAACGAGCTGCCCAAAACCCAGCATGACACCTCGTCCTTTACCATTGATGTGAACACCTACACTGTAAGTTTTTGGATATCATTCACGTGTTTGTTTTTTGTGAGGCTTTTAGGTCTTTTGGGGACATAGGTCACTACATTGGACAACCATTCAAAAGAGGGTCTTGGGGGCTAGTGCCTTTTTTTTTTTTTTTAATTTAAAAACAATGCAATTTAAAATCTGTAAAAACAAATACAATGGTGATGGCCTCCAAGTAACGTTCTAAGGTCCATTTCTGGCTTCAACTGTCAAAGGCTACCAATGAGTAAATGAGTTAGTTCCCTGTAAGGTTTTAAAAAAAAACAGGCATTAAAATGACTTGGTTTTTTTTACCACAGAACACACTGCTTTCATTCACCGTGAGTGGCGTCTTCAAAGAGGGTAAGTTTTTAATATTTTGGTTCTTTTGTTTTCAGAAGAACCCAATTTTAAGAGCTCTTTTTTTTAACCAATGAATTTTATTTTTTTAGTTGCCGTCAATGGGAAATCGCGAGACTCCACCATGGCCTTCTCCAGAGTTTTCATCACAGTCCCCGCAGGGAATTCTGGGTGAGCTTCAATGTTTTTGCTTCCTCAAAATTCAATAGACCTGGCTGTTTTTACAGGAGAATAGTGGTCCTTATTTTGATTCATATTGAACTCGAGATTCCCCTGTTTTTAAACGAACTAAAAGCCTAAATACACTTTCCAGCCTGTGCATCGTCAACGACCATCTCTTCATCCGAGTGGCCTCGACGGAAGAAATCCGTAAAGCGTTTGTGGCACCCGCCCCGACGCCATCTTCAAGCCCCGTGCCCACTCTCGCCGCACCTCTACAGGAGATGCTCACGGCCTTCTCGCAAAAGTCTGGCATGAACCTGGAATGGTCACAAAAGTCAGTCATATCCCGGGTTTTATAGGTATTTTCTTGGTTTTGAGTTTGTCTTAACATTTTTTTCCCTCATTGCAGGTGTTTACAAGACAATGAGTGGGACTTTGACAAATCGGCTCAAATCTTCACACAGTTACGGGTAAGAAGTTATTTTTGATGACTTGATAACATTGTAATAAGAAGGAAAATTATTAATAATTGTTTTTTTTGTTGTCCCCAGACTGAAGGAAAAATCCCTGATGTTGCGTTTATCAAGTAACCATCTGATGTGACTCTTAAAAATAAAAAACTGATCAGTTGATTGGTTTAATGTCTTATTTTTGCCTCTTGTTGGAGAAGTGTTAGAAAATGGATAAATGTAAAACAAAATATCAATTATTGTGGTTTTGTTTTCGCACCAAATGATGTCTAAAGCTACTATAAAACCAGACCTGTTATAAGCCTGTTTTTTTTATTCATTCTGTATAAAATAGTTTTCCTTGAAATAAAAATTCACTATTTCTGCTCCTTTTTGTAAAGCTCCTGATTTCTTTCTTTTTTCCCCTTGTTTAGTAATTCATGGAAGTTGACCTTTTAGTCAGGGTGAATTATTTTAAATCACAGACGATGCGTTTTAATCCTGGATAAAGGGCATCAGGTTGGTGCAGCCAGGTTTGTGGGTCAGTGTTACATCAGTGTTTTCATCCTCCCATATGACTCCTGACCCATCTTGAGAATTGTGCACTCCAAGAAGAATGTGGCAATAATTTTCATTAAAATGTGCTACCCTAACAAGACATGCTCACCTCTGAATACCTCATTTAGATTTTTAAAGGATTCATTGGATTTATTCAACAACACGTCCAATCCGGGCAACACCTGTTGCCCTACAAAAAGTCACGCAACGCTTCCACATAAAGCCACTAGAGGGCATCTGATCTTCCATCTAACTTATTTTTACACAACAAAAATTAATCTTCTTCGCCACTTGTTTCTTACGAGAGTCACAGGAACCATCAAAATAAAACATGTTTGACATAAAATACCAAATGGATCCTTAAAAGTCGCATCGTTAACGAAATAAATGGCATCACAGTGTGAAATGTTAACAGCAATACATCAAAATCAAACAGTAAACGCATATACAAGTAAATTTAATATACACAGGTAATAAGTCCAGTCCATGTCATTATTTTGTATTTTTATATAATGTGATGCTTTTTGGCTGAAATCCTCAGAAAGGGCTTTCCTTCTACGTCATCAAGCCACACCCCGCCTCGTGCCACAAACTCTCCTGTCGGCTTGTGAGCTGCACGCGACCGACGCTCCCCAGCCAACTCAATCGGTTGTCTTACGAAGAGAAAAAACAACAACAATACGATCAATCGACAACAAGCGGACGTTGTTCTCCTCAAATTTGTACTCGAACGTCCGGGATTTTCCTGAATTGGAGTGCGGCGAGTTGCGCTGTTGCCTGCCGGCTGGCGTCCCTTTTGTCCACGCTTACAAAGTGAATGGTCAGTAAAGATCTTCTTTTGTCTGCGTTATCTATTTGTTTTTTTAGTTTTGAAGGGAGTATGTTCACTTAATTGTCAGATTTCCAAGGGTTTAAACTAACTTTGCACTTGTTATTGGTTGTCAATAACGCCTGTTGTCATCAGCCTGATTTGTTGTCATCGACTGATAAAAGCGTGTGTGCGTGTGTGTGTGTGTGCGTGTGTGTGTGTGTGTGTGTGTGTGTGTGTGTGTGTGTGTGTGTGTGTGTGTGTGTGTGTGTGTGTGTGTGTGTGTGTGTGTGTGTGTGTGTAGTCAAAAGAGAAACGAAAAAGTACAACTTTTTTTCCTAATGGTGGAATAAATGAAAGAAGACTGGATGAAAGAGGAGAGGAGGGATGCTAGGAAAGATTAGGGTAGTTCAAAGGATGAACAAAAGGGATGATGGATGATATGGTTTGAAGGTAGGATGGGTTGGAAAAGAAAGGACAGAAATTAGATGAAAACAAGGAAGGGAAATCAAATTAAGGTAGTTTAAAGAAAAGGAATGGATATCAGAGAGCTATAAAGTATACTGTTAAAGGAGAATAAATTGTAAAAGCATAAGCAAGGATAAAATAATAACATGACACAAGTCGAAGTCATTTAACACAAGTATTGCATTTTGACTAAAATGCGTAAAAATAATTTTGCCCGGTGGATGAGTGTGTTGGCCTCGCAGTTCTAAGGTCGTGGGTTCAATCCCAGGTCAGTCCTTACTTAGATGGGATAGGCTTCAGCACCCCCTGTGACTCTTGTCAGGATAAGTGGTTTGGAAAATGAATAGATAAAAATAGAAAGCAAATGTAAAAGAATTTCAAGCAGTGAGGTAAAGATTTTTTGGAAACTACTGTGAGAGAGTCTCTTCTCTCATGTGCTTATGATGCACACATGGAAAAATGCAGTGCAATCTGAAATCAGTTATTAGTATTTGCATTCTTCTTACATGTATCCACTCGAGCTTGTCATTGCCACATGTATATGTCTATACTTACATTGACTATACTTACCATAAGAAAACCAAACTTGAATGAACCTTGGTGACACTTCCAAAAGTATTTGGTGGCTTGCATTTCTTTTTCCCCCCCATGACAGAGCTTCTTCCTTGTGCATTAGCAAAACTGGTTTGGTCAGGCAATAGTTAAAAAAAAAAAAAACATTCCCACTTTCGCTTTTTATAAGCCTTGCTGTTTGCATGCGTGTAATTTTCCTACCCGGATGTCGGACGTGTCTAAATATGGGATTAATTTTCAACTTCGAGTCCCACAAGTGTTGCGAAACATTGAGTCATAGCTGGCCCCGCAGTGACAACCCTGCATGACAACATAACACAATCCATCAGGAGGGAACAGCGGGAAGAATTCACTGTCACAACACGAGTGTCTTGTACTTCCTGTTTCCGCCCTCTTCAAACCAACAGCTGACTGTCGTTGCTCTGGGGACTGACTAATTCCTAGTGCTCGAGAGGGATAGACTAAATGGACTTGAAGGGCTAATAAGCATTGTTCTCTGTGGCTGTTTTTTTTATTTTCAGGGCTAAGCAGAGCAAGCGATGAGCTGGGCTGAGGAGGACTGGACGGTGGGTCTGTCAGGACGGGTTTTGCAAAAGGTGAAAAAGCTTCAGGCCTACCAGGAAATTCTGTTCAGAGAGAACAAGCAAAAGCAGCTCCAACTGGACAACATCCACATTAGCCATGATAAGCAAAGTCAGAAGGTACAAACACAATCAGTGTGAGCGATTGTTCTTAAAATTAAAAAAAAAATCCTGTGAAATTAACAACAATTCAACATGAAATATAAAAACCTTGATTTTTGCTGGTGGCATGTGCTTTTCAATGCAATGATCTGAATGTTTACCCATGGTGGAAGTTAAAAAGAAAACATAATTTGTTTAATAAATAGATAGATAATAAAAGAAAGTCATTGGTTTTCAAGAGCCAGCACACAGTTTATCAACTCTTCTGTCTTGTTGAAGTACGAGGAGGTGCGTGTCGAGCTCCAGGCTGTACGCAAGGAGCTTCAAAGCGTCCGAGAGGAAGCCCAGCTCGTCGTGAATGGACGGCAGCGTCTCAACCAGGAGCTTCAGACTAAGCAGGCCCAAGTGTGCTCTTTGGAGGGTCAGCTCGATGCCGCCCGTACTCTCAGCAGCAAACTGGCACTGGACGTGAAAAGGTACAACGCAAGCGAATCAAGTTTTTTGAGATGAGCTGACAATTATGGCTCCTTTTTGCAGACTGGAAGCAGAACTAGAGAAGCTCCAAAATGGCAGCAGGTCTATAGACGGCACTCCTTTCTCCACACCCTGCTGGACTCCAAGCCCGTCATGGAAACAGCATGGTACCCCCCTAAAGCTACTCCGCTTATAAGTGCAAACATTTCCACTAGTGTCTTTGGGCTTTCTTTATTTTCTTGAATTTTGTAGACCTATCATTTGCCATTTTTATGAAGTCATAGTGAAATGAATGGTCTCTTGAAAGCAGAGATTAGAGATTGAAATCCCAGAGCTACTCTTCTTTCCCAGGCCCACCCAAAAACTTCCCCATGGATTTGGATGTACTTCCTCTTCTTCCCCAGGCCCACCCAATAAATTCCCCATGGATTTGGATATATTTCCTCTTCTGTCCGGAGATCAATTCACTACACTTCTTTCTTCTTCTGCTTAAAAAAAAATCGGGATCTGTTCAAATGCTGTGTTTTTGTCCATCAGGTAGCCAAAAGGATGAGAGGACGTTGCACAGAGGGGATTCGCCGAGCCCGCCATATATGCAAGTAAGTACAAGCATTAGGTATATGTCATGTTTATCTTAGTTGATTTGGATGATAACAAAAAACAATCATTGTCTCAGCAGCGGCTGCGGTTCTCTGACTCTTCCATTGACTCGCTGCCCCGCAGCCACCCGTCCGATCAATTGGACTCTGTTTTCACTCCCTTGGCTGTGTTTCCGTGGGAACGGGACGACCCCAAGCCGGCGCTTGGGAGAGGCTATCCGTCTTCTCCCCAGACGCCCGCTGTGGACCATTCAAAGCGGGAGGCGCCAAGCAGGGAGATGGAACTCGGCACCAAATTAGACAGTGAGTGCAGGTGTAAAATTGTTTCAAAGGTGGTTAGAAGATTCAAATGTTTTCTTCAATTGGGCCAATTCATTCATAGTGTCCATAAAATATAGGCCCCATTTATGACTTTTTTTTAGGTCACAATAAAAACAGTGTTTCAAATTTTAGCGATAAGAACACTATCTGTTTGAACTGGCAATCCAAATAATGGATTACTGTCAATGGTAGACTATGGATTGTTTCCATGTTTACTGAAGGCGTGCATGTGTGTGTTTTTGTCATCTTGCCACCAAGAGGGTGGTGAGATAAAACCTACTGGATGTTTTATCAGTTCAGAAACAGCCCCTGTGTTCACTGACTGCAGCGGTAGTAACAAAAGCTTTTGTGTCCGCGTGCATGGCTTAAAACACAAAAGTCAAAAATTCCTGTATTTGTATGATGATCACTAAACCAATGCTATATTAATATGGTCTCTCTTCTGTCCGATAGCGACACTGTCACAAATGCGCTGTCACGTGGCGTCTCTAGAGGAAGAGCTGAGCGTGAAGGCCACCACGCTGAAGTCCCTTCAGGACGAAGTGGCACAAGGCAAGAAGAAAATGTCCGCCGCGGAGATCAGCCTGCAGAAAGCCCACAACGAACTCAGCGTGGCCCACACACGTATCAGTCAGGAGAGCGAGCGGGTATTGACATGTGCTACGTTTTTTGGTTTTATGAGTCTATTTAGTTCACTATTTACTAGTTGTTAACTCCTTTTTGTTTGCACACAAACCAAAGTTGCTCAAAACGTTTTTAGATTGACTATACAGTAAATTTGGCATATGTGTCAACCTATTTCACTTGAAAGCTTACAAAATAGGATCACTACTTTGTGTCCTTTACAGGCGTCTGGAGTAGAACATAAGCTTAAGCAGCTTCAAGAGGAGCTCAAGTGTCACCGGCAGAATGCCGAAAGCAGTCGACTGCAACATCAACAGCGAACGAAGGAGATGGACAAGCAACATCAGAGGGTGAGGGAGGACTAGGATATCAGACTCACTGTCATTCCAGTTTAAGATGCACGTCCGGTTTCATACACTGAAAATTGAAGCTTAATGCTTGTTGCCTCTCAGGATCTTCAAGAGCTGCAAAAGGAGAAGCAGTGTATGGAAAAGCAGCATCAACAAGAAGTGAATAAACTCAACCAGGAGCTGCAGCAGGCCAGGACGCTTCACAATGCTCTTCAGGCACAAGCTGACAAGGTTAGTGCATTTCATAGCAAAGCCCCAACGTAAATGTTCCTTCAACAACTGCTATTGCTGTTGTTTTCAGCTTAGCTTTGTCTACATTGGTACCTTTATTCCATTTCACGCCTCCTCCCTTCACTGTGCTAAAGTTCAATAAACTTATCTTGTTTTTTTTATTGTTTTTTTTTTCACTCTCCTCACATCTTTCTTTAGTACTCGCCCTACCATTCGCTTTTCTTCACTCTCATTCTCTCCGTTTTCCTTCCACCTGTAATCACTACTCGTTCCTTTTCCTCTTCTCACGTTTTTTTCTCCCTAGCGGAAAGGTTGAGCCAAAGAAAAGTTAAAGGCGGAGGAAGCATTTGGAAAGCAGAGTGGTGTCAAAACTTAACTCATTGTCGTTCTCAGTCAGAGAAGTATGAAGGCATTGGAAGTAAAAATATGTTTTAAAGCATACTGCATGAACAATTTGGGTTGTTATTCCTCATCCTTCAAGGAATGTTGAGTGCAGGGCAAACTAACTGATAGTGTAATGCATTATTTTTGGCGATGAGTGTGAAGGCTGCATGGATGTGATTTCGCATATAAAATATTGGTTTTTGTGTCCGATATTTGGAAGGCGAGACTTAAATGCATCATTTTCATTGTTTTCATTCTTCCTTTCCTTCGTTAGTATTGAAATAGCTGACTTCTGATTTTTTTTCTCTTCCCCCCTTTGCAGCTGTCTCAGCAGAAGCAAACACTGGAGAAAGAGTTGGAATCGTTCAAAGAGAGAGTCAAATTCACAGAAGGACAGCTGCAGGAGAGTCAGAAAAAAGAGACGCAATTACAAGCAAAACTGAAGGTAAAAGACAATACCGCGCCTCCAAACTAGTCTGCACACATCAATTATGAATTAACTGGACACGGAGAACTGGGTACATTTTTAAACAGTGTCTTAATGTACCAAATGTGAGGTCCATTAAGGACCTATTAAATAAATGATAGCAGGAAACGCCTTCTATTTATGATCAATTTACGGTAACATTCAATAATTATTTCAGCACAGTCAACAGATTTGGTTACAACAGATGCTAATAGCCTTTGTTTCCATTTGATGTTAGGAGGTGATGCTTGAGGCGGAAGGCGTGGCCATTAGTCTGGAGCAGAGCAAGAAAAGAACGCGAGCTTTGGAGGATGAGGCAAGCAGACTGGCAAAAGAGCGAGACGATGCACTTTACCTTCTCAAAGAACTGCAAGGTGCACTAAGTCCACTTATTGTAAACAAAATGCAGTATTTTAGCCTCCACATAATATATGCACTGTGAACTGTAATTTTAGTATACTTTACAGTATTACTTTTAAGCATAATCCACTGAATTAATTCATTTAGTGTTTCAATACTAGGGTTTTAGTCTTAAATGAGTATGAAGGGCTGTGCACAACTCACCCCTTTCTGCCACCTGCTGGTGAATATTAAATTGCGACATTAAGTCGACTTAAGTCACTTGTATCTGAAACAGTCTTTTTCCCAAAGCAAATTAAATCCATGCAGTGAATCCCTGTGCCAGAAATACCATAGAAATAGTTTTCTTGCACTGTCAAAAAATTGCAATATATTGCAATGTTCTGTCATTAAAACCATTTTATGTGCAACTTGTGTTTTCTGCCCTCAGAACAAAAAGCTGCACCTCTACCAGATTCCACACACCTTGTGCCTACTAGGCCCATTACCCAAAGCTTTTCATCTCAGCCCACCTCTAATCAAACTCGCACGTCCACGTACACCAAGAGTCCTCCCACGGCCCGGGTTGAGCCAAAAGGGCGAAAAGAAGAAGAAGAGGACCTGCAAAGGGCCGAAATTTCTATATCTTTCCCCCCTGGCAGAGAACCTGGCGAAGGTATAGATTCTGAACATATAACGTCTGACACTGAGTGTTCTCCCCGAGGGAAAAACTACGAAGAAAAGATTTCCTACGAATCCAACGACTCGCCCGGCGAAGTGGAGAACGGCATCGTTATTCTCAAGAAGACAAATTGCACTAATGACCTCCAGAAGGAGAACGTTGCGTTGCGTTCAGAGCTGCACGACGTTCGCGAAGAACTCCACAAACGTCTGGAAGACCTGGAAGTCCAACGACGTTCCGAAGCGGAGGCCAGGACCCGTCTCAAGCAGCTGAGTCGCAAACATGCTAACCAGGGTGCCGAGAAGGCAGAACAGGACAAGCAATTAAAGACTCAACTGGACAGGGAGAAGTCAGAGAACGACAGGTTGAGGAAGAACCTTAAAGAATTGGAAGGGAAAGAAGATCTGGACGGGATCGACCGGGCACAAGAGGCACGGGAGATGGAAATGATGCAGCTTAACATGCAGCTGAAGAAGCAAGTTGGGGAGCTTAAAGTTCAGCTGGCTTTAGAACAAGAAGGCAGAGAGCAGGAGAAAGAGGAGTTGATGAAAATTACTTTGACAGAGAAAGAGGGAAAGAAAGAACTGAGCATCCAACTAGAAGAACTTAGAAGTCAGCTTGCTGAAATGAAGAGCAGCAAAGTCCAAGAGTCTCTAGCCCAGGAGAAAGTGGTTACCAATGGCCTCCTGACTTACGGGACACTCCACAGTGACCACCTCAACTCCAACATCTCAGGCGATGATGTACCGTCACCCGAGCAGTACGTCCTCCTGTGCCAATCCACCAAGCAGCACAATGAGCTGATTTCCCAACAAGCACACAAGACAATCGCTGATACCGAGTGTGTGTCCTCCAAACTCATTGGGGAAATTGAAGAGCTGAAGAGAGAAAATGCACAGGAGACTCAACGGGCCGACCAGCTCCAAATTAAATTCACAGCCCTTCAAAGCCAGGTAAACCCATACGTTACAATATATTGATTGATATGGTGATTTTATTCTGATACTTATTTTCCCAATTGATGTGTCATTTTTTATTAAGGGAACAACGGGTTGATAACGAAATATTTTACTAGAATATCGTCTATATCTTCCAAACATGGATAAATATGTTATTGTCATACCATAATATAAAATTAGGACCAAAAATCAAGTTTTTCTTTTTTATATTTCAGTTTTACTTTTACTATAGCAGGAGTTAAACTGTTTGTTTTACACAATTATTTTTGGAAATTTAATTACTGAATGGAAATTAATTTTATACCACATGTATTTTTTGTCATGGTGTGAATTCTTCATGCATTTTTATCAATAGTCTTCCTGTTTAATCATTTCTCCTCTCTCTTAGTTGACCAGTCAGACCAGGCAGCTGACGTTGGGCTTCGAAAAACAGAGCAAGTACATTTCTGGACTTCTCACTGAACTGCAGGAGAAGGATGGCATCCTCCTAAGCCAGGGAGAAGAACTACGGCGTTGTTTACAAGAGCTGGACATGCTAAAGAATGAGAACGCAAAGGGAAACACTTGCAAAGTGGAAAATGAAGAGCGAAAGGATGATTCTTTTGAATCAATGGGCTCATCAGATACACAATCAAACCATAAAATAGACGCTACCTCTCAATGTGACCTTATTACATTAAAACACTTTGATCAAACCGGTCAAGACGCTTTGGCGGTTGCCTCCCGAGTCGCTGTCCAAAAGGAAAACCAATTTCTCAAACAAAGTTTGGAGACTCTCATCATCCCAGATACGTGTGAAACGATGCCAACGTATCTCTCAATGGAAACCAATACACTTCATGATATCACTCCAATGGAAAAGAATGATGATCTCATCAGGCACCTGCAAACACAGGTATCATCACTTGAGTGAAAAGTTATGGTGTTTGATTTCTAAACAGAGCATTCAACTTCCCATTGCTTTACCTAACTGTTTTTAAGTCAAACAGGTTGATGACTGTCCTGCAAAGAGCAATACTTGATTGTAGGCAATCATTTCCCACATACACTGCATTTATTGTTGTATCATCAATCCTTTCTCAGGTGGTAGCGCTGCAGAGGAAGCGAGAGGAGCTTATGATGGTGTCCCAGGAGCAAGCTGAGGAATTGGCCATCTGGCGTTTGGCTGGTCAACCTTCTTCCACTTTAAATCAGGGCCAGGAGATGGAAAGACCAACACAGGCCAACACCATAGGCCATAACACAACACTGGTGATTAGAGAAGATGAGCTGTTGCTGTCTTCCACCTCCAACAGGCTGCAAGGTCGCATGCTCTCCTCCAGGTAACCCACACTATATGTGTATAATAAACTATTCATATGTATGTACCTATTGTTTATAGGTATGTGTGCATTTATGTGTGTTTATGTTGTATAATAAGCTACATATATCTATATATTTTTTCAAATTTAGTTTTCCCTGTCCTTGAAGTCATACATGGAATACAAATACAGTGATACAATTCTAAATATTTTCTTTTAAGATAAGATAATACTAATAGAGCCAAGTTTTATAGGTTTAGGCCATTGTACTTCCTTCACTAAAATAAACTGTAGAAGTATAAGATAAAATTAATGCTAGTATCCAACATTCTGGGATTTTAAAATCAATATAGATGAGGAAATGGACCTGTTATTGACTTGTTGTGACTTATTGTCAGAGACCGTTGAAATGAATACATTTGTATTTCTTTTTGAAGCATACAGCAGGTCAACCTGTCCGGTTTGAGTGTCCAGACTGACATGAGTAAGGTAAGCTTCTTAGGTTTTCACTCAATTATTATGTCTCCTTTTAAAGGTAATTATTTAGGTTGATAATGATGAAGTTTGTTTTATTTGCTCAAATATATTGCACTGTAAATTACAATAGAAATCATGTGATTTTTCTATCATGCAGATTTGTCTAATGGCATATTGCTGTCACATACTGAAAAAAAATAAAGATGAATTCAATAGTTCTACTAGAAATTCATAAGTTAAAAAAAATAAAAGTCACACAAACCAGGTGATTTTCTTTCCTGTGATTTAGCCATCAGAAGACGTAAGCCAGCTGTCAGGAATGTGTGCAAGCCCACCCAACGCGTCTGAACATCAAACGGGTCAAGAACACGTCAGCGGCCGGACAGCGGCCAAACACTTGAGCTCAAGAGTTGACTTCTGTGCCCGAAGTGTCAGCACTCAAACGGAAGATCCGTCGCGCCCCGCCGGCTCCGAGGGCCCACCCGAGCGCCCCTGTACGCGCACGCGGACTGACACCAAGGCCGAGCAGGACAAGTTAGATGACGCTTCCTCTCCCGGAGAGAAAGCTGTGCTATCTGCGGGGCGAGAGGCGCGAGACAAAATGCTCTTTTCCACTTCCTTCCCCATCCCGGCTGACCCGGTGCGCCTGGCGGAACGGATACGACGAAACAGGACGCAGCTGTCGGCGGCCTTTGACGACACTGAATATGAACCCTACGGTCTCCCGGAAGTTGTCATGAAAGGTACTCCTTCTATTAATAATCTTTGCTGGGGTGGAGAAACAAAACAGGCTCAGTGAATATCTGCCAGTCATTTATGCCATATTGAAAAAGGTTAGAGTTGCTCTACAGATGCAATGAGTTTTGGCAAAATGAAGATCCTCCACTCACTTCAACGGCCCCTTGCCACCAAGATGACAGCAAAGCCATTTCACGGCATTACAAAGTTTATTTATTTAAAGAAAGTGGTCATGAAGGACTGGCAAACTCTTTTATTTTACCATTTATTTTCTATATTTTACAGAGTGATGGCTAATCGTTCATATTTTATGAACTACAATTCTAATTGAATTTCCAATATTTTCAAAAGTACTATCAGAACAGCCAAAATTCTCTCTATTTTTACTTTTTTGGATTGACTCGCATTTGTCTCTAAATTAATCTACTCGACTCACTTGCATACTGAGATGCAGTATCAATCAATATTTTTAATGATTTGTCCTCTAACTGAAATCTCTGAAAATTCCTAATTCCCGATTCATTCCTTGTTTCTTGTTTTGCAGGTTTTGCGGACATCCCCACTGGTCCCTCGTGCCCCTACATAGTGAGGCGGGGCTTGTTAGGAACTGCCGTGGTCCCCATCATCCCCAAGGAAGCCAACCCGGAGGACGAGACTGATTAATGGACAACCAAAGGTGTGTGACATCTGACAGACTTGATATCAGACAGGTAGACAATTCCCCTGAAACACAACCAAAATAACCCCATATTGTCATACTAGCATCTCCCCTTCGTATCAGATCCCATAGCGGCCGGTAACTTGTCTCATTAGCTGAGTGGCAGTGAATAAGTTAAAATCTTTCAAAATACGGTGGTACCTTCGCTGAACATAACTAAACATCACGGCCATGACTTGTTTAGCAAAGCACCATGAGTTGTTAAGTGGGGATTTAATGGTCTTTCCGAACCACAACTCCCTTTTTTTTCCCCCTCCAAAGAGACTATTTATATTTTGATGGTGGAGCCTGGCTGCAGCAGTGTCTTTTTTTTTACATTTTTATTCTTGAAGGAGGCAACTTTGTTTTTTTTTCTTTCAGTTGGGATATCAGACATTTTTGCCTGTAGTTTTCCCCATCTAGTTTATTTATGGACAGATGAATGTGTTTAAGTGAATGGCAGGTGTTAAGATAAACTCCTAATGTGAAAGTATGGCGTGTTTTGGAGGCTAGCTGTGTATTTAAACTCGTCGTCTTGCAGATGGAGAGTGTGTTTTTTTGGGGGGGTAGTCATAGAGGGTCGTTCGGTGGCTAACCTGCGTCACTTTCCGCTCCTTGTATGGTGATGTACAGCGAGCCAGTTCTCCTGGCGCTCCGCTTTTGATGCACTTGCCGGTCTGACTTCTTACAGAAAACTAACGTTGTTGTTTTTTTTTAAGCGCAAGATGCTTGTTATAATCACTCGTATGCATTTTGCTTGACAACTTAGTCTTTAATGTTTTGAAGATTAAAAAGGGATTTTCTTTTTCTACTCTTTGTAGTTAGATTTGAAAATATAGAATGGACAGTTAAACATACCACATACGCCCTCATTGCTAGGTTGTGTAGTCTTTTGTTAGGGGCAACGAACAAATGCCTGTTTGTGTATCTTGTTTATTCCTAATGTGAATGTAATTAAATGTTTCCAAATCGGCCAACTTTTTTTTTTTTAGTCTGATGTACTTGGAAATTATTTAGGGACACATTGTGGATGAATTGTCATTTGTTCAAAGCAGTTTCTTTTCTGCATACAGGCCGGTCTATGTTTGAGATGGAATGTGTATTTGTGTCATAATGACAGAGAATACATGTCAAGCCAAGTCAACAGTAACACCAAAATGTCTAAAAATTAAACCGTGACTATGCAAGAATCCAAAGTTTAAGTAGCGTAGCATTGCGTGGTTGATCGTGATCAGAGAGGTTGATAATGCAAATTGGCTGCCTCGCTTCTGTCAGACTGCCCCAGGGCTGATGTGGCTACAATAATAGCTTACTGCTATCTAATGTGTAATGAAAGAGTAATGCAATGTTTGGCATTGTTGAATATCCTGAAACACCCTTTAAGAGTCCAATGTGAAACAATGGGACCTTTTCATTTGAAAAAAACTAATCGTAAAAATTTTAAACCACACCATCGATATGTACTCGTTCAAATCTGATCCGGTTTTATCCCCTCCATCTTCAAATAATTCCTACCAGATACATCTGACCACAATTTATCTTGAACATCAACTTGTTTTCCCTTTTTTTCCCCCTTTTTATACCCTTCAGCACAATTTCCCGAACCTTTAAACTTGTTTTGACTCACATTAGCAGCAATGTTAAGGATGTGCATCACTTTTTATAGGTGTTCTTAATGTAAATGTTACTAACTAGCACAGCACACACTCAGTGAATGAGTCACAGTAACATCCATTCACATTATTACTAAATTTGGCCTCGGAACTTCACTCGTTGTTTTATTTCATCCATAACTCTTCTTAAAAAGAGCCAAGTGTCAGTTATTTGTTTGCCTAAGCCCCTTCCCTCCCCAAAAAAAACAACACACACACACATATCCATCTCAGGAAATTGCAGGTCCTGTAATGCCCCCCACCCCCTCCTCCTCCAGTTTTCTCTCCTGTCAGAGTGATGTAGGGTCACAAGAATGGGGAAACACCTTCCAAGGAGAAAACACACGTCCATTTTTCACAACACACACACACCAAACCCCGAGTGAGTGCTGGTGGATGCCGTCGCATGCTTTTCATCGGAGCAATAAACCTTGTCAAGTTTCACCAAAGTTTAGGTAAGAAGTTTTTTTTCTTGATTCTAGAGGTAAATCCACAATATATTTTCTTATTCTTACTTTGTGCTAATAGAAAAGTAATGAATGGCAAGCGTAACTTTTTTTTAAATGCATCATATCTTGTAAACAAATCATCTTATTCATGTCTGCAACTTGTTTGGAACACAGTTTATTTGTTTGCAGAATTGTATGTGATAGGAAGCATCGTAATGTAGTGCAGTTTTTTAATCAGTAGATTTTTGAAAATATTTCCTTTAAGTTTAGCTTTTAGTACATCTGAACAGTCATTAAAAATATATTTTTTCAACAGGTTTTCTATTCGATAACAATTGTGCAAGTGAACCAAATTGGATTAGAAGTCCCTTTTTAATTAGCTCATGAAAATCTAGTGTTTGAAATATGTTATTAGAATGACTACCCAATTCCTAAAAATGCAACAGGATTAGACATTTTTCTGTTTAATAATTTCAATGAGTTGTTTTGTTAAATTTTAGCATGGTGAAGATTATAACCTTCAGTAAAACATCAGTTTTAACTGTACTTTTCTAAGGATTATAACCAACGTTCACTTATATTCTTTTCACTCTTAACCACCATTACATCATCTATAAATTGATTATTCGCTTCATCCCATGTGGGAAATTCAAAAATATCCACACATACAAGTACTCGTTTGCAAACCAGAACCAAATGAGTTAAAAAGGAATATACAGTACCATTAAGGGAAAATTTCAAATGTCATTGGATCCAGTCTAAAGGAGGAAAAAAAATATTTTTACAAAGTTATGAGAAAATATATTCTAATTAGGTTGCAGTTATTTTGTAAAAAAAATGTGCCTAATGGGGTAAATATTATTAATTCTAATATATTAAAAAAAGTTTATTCTGCATCTTTGCACAGAAAAAGTAAAACCTTTTTCTATTGTATCGAACAAGCATGCAAATAAAGCATGAAATCTGTCTTTAGCCAAATATCAACATCATGATTTATCCTAACTGAGAGCCTTTAGCGGTCGTTAAACAATCAAGATGCCCCTCCTGGAGCCCCCCACACTCCCCTCACGTGCACATCTTTCAATCTCGTGCTCCTTTCAAGATTCCGGACCCCATCCTATATGCTCTGTTTTTTATCTTCACATGAGCTCACCCACCGCTACCCCGACAATGACGGCTAAACCACCGAACCCCCCCACCCCTCACTTTTCGGAAGGCGATAACTAATAAGCGTCAGAGTTAGGCGAGCAAAGGCGGTCCGGTCTGTCAGAATACAATCAGTGTGTGTGTGTGTGTGGGTGGGCTCTGGAAAATGTCATGAGATTGTAAAGTTGCATGTGGACCACCAAGAAAAAGGAGTTCCATCGTTGAGGTAAACACAGTACAAAGTAGTGATAAACTGCAAGCACGTTTAAGTACACACTATAGCGAACAGATTGTAGAGATATAGTGGTCCTTTGGAAAAACTTGTCCAAGTGTCATCTTTGAATACATCTTATAGAATGTTATTTTCTTGAAGGTCCACTGCGAAGCCCAACAGAGCTCATCAGCTGAGTGAACATGGGATGAACTCCTGACTTCGAAGCCCCAAGGTAATCTCCTGAATGACGTCTGTATTCCTCTTAGCTCAATGTTATGCAATCTTTTTTTAATGAGGTAAAAAAAATGCACATGACATGGACACGGATTCAAAATTGAAGCATCATTCACTTAACACTTTATTGAAAAAGGATTTCTTGGGGGGTAGGGCGGTGTTTTACCGTAACAGTTTCAAGACAAGGCTTTTTTCCTCAAATTACGTCAGCCAATGCCCCAGTATTCTATGTCAATGCATGATTTATATATTGGTACTAGTGTTGCTCTGATAGTATTTTTTAGCTCCCTTAACAATAATAAATAAGTTGCTTTTTCCATTATGAATACATATATTATTTTTTTCTTTATTTTGCACTAAACTACTGCATACTCAATTAACTGTACCATAATTACTATGATGAGTTTGGCCTTACACTGTTTTGAGGTATTTGCTAGAATGTAGTAGTAAAATTACTGTAGTGAATAAATCATTTTCAGACCAATTAAGCCACATTGGATGACATCCAGGGGCAAGCTAGTTGAAAATCACTAAAGGCACAACACGTCATGATGGCTTCCTCTCACTGTTTCTCTATTTCACTATTGAGTTGGCTCGTGTCTTTTCATTGTCAAAGTGCAGTGCAGTGTGAGAAACAAGAATGTTCCCATGGAAACTCTAACGTAAATCGCTCAGCTGCAAAATGAATCAACAACTAATGGCACTGCTATCTTGGATCTTTAAAGGAAGTTTCATACAAATTCGCAGTTTCCTCTTCAAAGAAACCAAAACAGAACGTGATTGGCACTCTTCCATCTTTGAGAGTTTTATTTATTTAGTTTTTCTACCAACGTCACAGTTTACCTGAAACCCATTGGCTTGAGGTTGAGGTTTCCAACTGAAAGCTACACATTCTCTATGAAGATTATTCAATAATAAGCAGTCGTCCAGGCCCTAAAGCAGGAAAGCATCCCCATACCATCGGTTTAAGTTTTGGTATGATGTTTTTATGTTTTATTTATTTTTGTATTGATATATGTTTTTTCAGAAATTGAGCTTTTCAGAATATGTAAAAATCTATTTGTTCACTGGACTGGAAGCCTTGAGTAGTTATTGTTTTCTGAGTATTCAGCCAGTAATTTTGTCTGATATTTCTTGGATTTTTTGGGGGCGTAGGAAATTAGGTGAAGGAGAGAACTTTCAAGTTGTTATGAGAGCATCAGTGTATGACTTCTCACCTAGCGTTCATGGGAACATCCTTAACTTCCGCCAGCACAGCGCTATGGTGACGCACACGCGCATAAATAAAACGTTAGCCCGTCAAAAGCGCTCACTTTGCATGTTTACATGTCCCGCGGTCCTCTCAAAGGAACTTCCTGTTTATGACCAGCTGTGCCCCAAGTGTATCCTGACAGCATCCCGCGACCTGTGACCCCGAGCGGGGGCGGACAAGATGCGTTGCACCACGGTCCTGGCCCTCCTGTTCGGGGTGGTGCTCTACCTGGGCATGGGGGCGCTGGTCTTCCAGAATCTGGAGGCTTACGAAGAGAATCGCAAGTTCAACGAGCTGCTCACTGCCAAGGACAACTTTTTGAAATATCACTCCTGCGTGAGCGAGCAGGAATTCTACAAGCTTCTGAAGGTAGCAGTTTTTATCAATTGTTTATACTTTCTCAGTTCTAAGATCAAAAGTTCTTCCACGGGCTTCTCATATGGAACACTTCAATTCAAATATCGTACATCAAAAATCAATGCAATTGATATTGTTGTCATTTAAATTGATTCGACACACAGGATGTGGCGTCCTCAGTGGAAGCGGGTCTGGAGTTGGACAGTCTTTCCCACAATTTCACCACCCGCTGGGACGTGGCCTCTGCCTTCTTCTTCTGCGGCGCCATCATCACCACCATCGGTCTGATCGCTCGTCGCCATCCGTGCCCTCCCGAGCCTTGACGTCGTCGACCGTCTTCCAGGTTTTGGCAACCTGTCGCCTCGGACGTGGTACGGCCAGCTTTTCTGCGTGTGCTACGCCCTGGTGGGCATCCCTATGTTTGGCATCCTGCTGGCGGGAGTGGGCGACCACATGGGCACCGTCCTGCGCAAGGCTGTCGCCAAGATCGAGGCCCTCTTCCTGGTGAGAAGGATTTTTATCGAAACAATTGAATTTATTGGAGAAAACAAAACTATTATGACGATGGCCGACATAGCAATGAAACTAAACAGATGACAAAAAGCTAAATGGGATTGACATTTTTTTTCCGATGTATTTAATTTTTTCTTTTCTGTTGATGTAGCCAATGGTGTTGTTATTTTTTCCATGCGCCTACTTTATTAGAAACGGCAAGTGCGTCCCACCACGGTGCGAGTGATCTCCGCCGTGCTGTCCATCCTCATCGGCTGCCTCATCTTCCTGGCCGTGCCCACCGTCGTCTTCCAGAAATCAGAAGATTGGTCCTTCCTGGAGTCGCTTTACTTTGTGGTCATCACGCTCACCACCGTAGGCTTCGGAGACTACGTTCCAGGTGGGCTCTTGATTGGCTTAATTCTGGAACGTATGTACATGTCAATTCTTTTGTTAGGCATATTGTATTCGAAACATTTTGATGACTCAGACTTTATAGCCATAATAGACGGACATAGGCGCCACTTTACTGACAGTAAAAGACAATCCACAAAGTCCTTTGTCTGTTCAGTTTATGTAACTCTCGGAACCACAAAATCTGAAAAATGTTCTAACACCAAAAACGGAATAGTTTAGAAAGCTTGCCTTTGTGAATATATCTGATTCAAAGTCACGCCAGTCACGCCATGCCGCAAATGTTGAATGAAAGCAACTGTTCTCACCACGTTTCACCCAAAAGTTTTCTATTTAGGCCTTGGTATTTAAAATGACATTTATTTAGTGCCAATACTGCACTAAATAACAATCAGTAATGGGGAAAAATGCATAGATGTTAATAGACATTTGAAGTTTATGGACAGTTATGAATACCATGTGTTTTTTTTTAGCCCTGATTTAAAGGACCTGACATAACCTCTACCATGGATGAGGATCTTAGTCACTGAATACTGCCTCACAATGCTTGCCTTTTATCAGGAATGTCTCGATCACATATTTTTTGCACGTGACTCTGACTACGAGGCCGATAGTGGCAGGCCAGAAATGGTGAAAATGGGTGCAACACTAATAGAACTGCATCCGTGTGTCCAGATGGCAGTCATGCCGGTGGTCTGTTCTTCAAACCTCTGGTGTGGTTGTGGATTGTGTTTGGTCTGGCCTATTTTGCTTCCATCCTCACCATGATTGGCAACTGGCTGCGCGTTCTTTCCAAGCGGACCCGCGCTGAGGCGAGACATACACACACACCCATACAAACTACGCACTGTTGTCATTTGTTCACTCTATCATTATGTTACTCCTTGGGTATATATATAACCCTATATATATTTTTAAAAAAATAATTCAACATGATTTGATGCTAAAATGTTTTGGGTTAATTTTTATTTCTATTAATTTAAACTCATACGAGGTTAATAAAAAGTACAGATACAGACTGAATAACAGTTAAGCTTTCAAGAAATATTTACTCATGCTATGCTGTTTTATTGTTGGCCCATGATGAGTTTTTTTTGGTTTTTGACCCATCAGATGGAGGAGCTGCGTGCTCACGCAACCGACTGGACGCAGCACATGTCCAAAGACTTCCGCATCCCCAACCCCCTGGAATTCAATGACCCTTTTCTCCTGCAGCGAAGGCGCTGGAAGCGAAGCGGGCGTCGACGCATCCGCCGCGGAGCCCAGGTCACGCTGGGCTACTGGGCGCGAGGCGGCTCGGAGAATGGCCACATCCCGGGACGCTGGGTGGGACTGTCCGGCTCCGCCGGCTACCTGGAAGGCCTCGCCTCCACTTCCCGGAGGTCGACGGCGTTCGATCTGATGGGGAGGCTCGGCGGAGGCGGGACGATGCCGAAGGCCAAGCCCGCCGCGGCGGCAGCGATGGCCACGAGACGTTCCTTACCTCACCTGCTCATGCGCTCTTTCTCCCTTCCCGCCGCTCCGTCCTCTGCCGAGGCGGGTTCCGCCATAGCCGGCGAACCGGAAGACTCCCTCTCGGGAACCGACTTTGACTCCGGGTCCGAGGTCTCCTCCGAGTCATCGTCATTCTCGCTTTTCCGGAAGCTCCGCGTCCAGCGGGCTGTCAACGGCGTTGGAGAAATGAACCCAGAGGAGGAAGAGGACGGTCGTGTTGGGACCGATTCCCGCTCGTCACCAGCCACTCCGCCCTACTCCACGGGCCTCTTGGACTTTTTTGGAGAGAACCTGGCGTATATCGACGAGTCGTCAGACGCGCTGAGTGAGCGCGCCGACGAGAGCAAGCGGGGTCCTCGCAAACCCAAGAGGAAGAGCATGAGGAGAGAGCACGACGGGGAAATGCAACCGCCCTCCAATCCCCCCACGCCGCCTCCGGGCTCGTCGTTTTTATCAGAGACTAATACAAACTCGCTGCCGACCCTTTGACATATACACACTTTGCCCATTTGGGGAAGATTTGATTTTGTTTACAAAATTTCACCAATGATTATTACGGTAATCTGCAAAAATCGAACAGAAGTGAGAGGACTGATATTTGGTCTTTATTCCAAAAGCCATCTTTTATTAAAGAATTGTATGGAGTTCCACTTAAATGGCTTCGGCTAGGACTTTCCTTCATTGTGACCTGCCTAAAATCATTTGTCTGCATTTTTTGCAGCCACTTTAACTGCCAAATGCAGCAATTATTTTGAATATAATTAAAATCTGGATCAAGATGTTGTTGCATAATGTACATTGAAAACTAATTTATTTTCTGAACTGCTTATCCTCACAAAGGTCACATGGCTGCTGGAGCCCACCCAAGCTAACTACAGGCACCATGCCGAGAAGTGATTTCTTAGATGGATGGGATTTTAACGGAGGAACCCGAGGTACACAGGAGGAACTCATGCAAGCCCAGGGAGAACATGCAAACTCAACATTGTGGGGCCTGACTGGGGATCGAACTCCTGATCTCAGAGTTGTGAGGCCAACATGCTAACCACTGGGCTACCACATTGGAAATTAAAGCCTTACAAAATGCTAAACATCGCTTCATTCACTGCTGACAATGGTAAGTAAAACAATGATGATTTTAATTCAAATATTATAGCTCCACCAAAACATTGCCATTTATTATTATAGTTTTGCTTCCCTTGTTGCTGCCAACCTATTTAACTAATTTCCAAATATTATTCATACAAATTCATCGATACCCAATTGCAAAATCGAGTCAAAAAATAGTAAGTATTATTGCACCCATCCTGTTTTTTAAATGGATTGGTAGTCTAGTGCCGTCTATCAAGTAAATTCACTTTTTGGGCCAAAAATCAACTGATTATGAGATCTTGTTGGCATTCATTTTGCCCACCAACCAAAGTAAGTTTGACACCCCTGGTCTAAACATTGTTTTAGATAAGATGTGTAATTGTATGGGTAAAATAGTGACACCACAGGGTTGTTCTTAACTGGAAGAAAAAAGAAGGTTTTGACTCAGCACTCCCAATTTTCTTCCATTTCACCCTTGTCTACAAGGAGACGCGCTGACCCCGGCGTGTCCTCTCTGACCTCGGCCGCCTCCGCCTCTTGCGGTTGGGGCCTGGAAGTCTCGCTGACTCGCAGGCCCGAAAATCGCCGGCTCCCCAAGGCGCTCCTTCGGCGTTCTCGTTGCCGCGTATTTTTTTTCTTTCCAAGTGTCGGCGATAAAAATAAAATGTCGGCTTGCCTTGACTAAACACCGCCTGGGCTGATGGTGTCTTATAGGCATAAATAGAACTTTTTGAAATATTTTGAATTTACGAGAGGCAATAAAACATTGCCTTTAGCCTCGCGCCAGCACGCCCTCATGTGTTTAAAAAGAGAACTTGTGTGGCTTTGGGCTTGCTATGCACTTTTGCGTTAATGCTGAGGCCTCAAAATTGACCTCACGTTACAATAAAGACCGTTAACTCTTTCAAGGGAAAGATTTTTTGGATCATTTTTAATGATCGGCAAGTCAAGGAGATGGTGGACATTGGTTCCATTTGTAATGTGTTAAACTTTTTGACAGTAAGCGGGGTGCTAGGAGGTAAAGGAGGGCAGTTGATTTTGCAGACATTTATTGATGGAAATAGACGTTCAATTTTACAAAACAATATTTTACGTAAAAGAAGACCAAATATAGTAAGGCTTTCATTTTTTTCCAAAGAATAACCATGTATAGCAAGGCATTTTTTAAATGATCATGTATAGTTTAGACTTTTTTCTTTATAAAACAACAAAGTAAGGCTTTTTTTTTCTTTAAAAAAAACGACATAGTATAGTCAGGCTTTTTTTTCTTTAAAAAAATGACATAGTATAGTAAGGCTTTTTTTTCTTTAAAAAAAACGACATAGTATAGTAAGGCTTTTTTTTCTTTAAAAAAATGACATAGTATAGTAAGGCTTTTTTTTCTTTAAAAAAAACAACATAGTATAGTAAGGCTTTTTTTTCTTTAAAAAATGACAGTATAGTAAGGCTTTTTTTTCTTTAAAAAAAACGACAGTATAGTAAGGCTTTTTTTTCTTTAAAAAAATGACATTGTATAGTAAGGCTTTTTTTTCTTTAAAAAAATGACATTGTATAGTAAGGCTTTTTTTTCTTTAAAAAAATGACATAGTATAGTAAGGCTTTTTTTTCTTTAAAAAAAACGACATAGTATAGTAAGGCTTTTTTTTCTTTAAAAAAATGACATAGTATAGTAAGGCTTTTTTTTCTTTAAAAAAACGACATAGTATCGTAAGGCTTTGTTTCTTAAAAACATATATATATATATGTTTATTTATATATATATATATATATATATATATATATATATATATATATATATATATATATATATATATATATATATATATATATCGTAAGGCTTTTTTTCTTAAAAAAATACATGGTCATTTCTAAAAAAAAATTAATAAATAAAAAGCCTTACTATACAATACATGGTCATTTTAAAAAAAAGCCTCACTAGGAGCTGGCACCGAAGCTCAGATTGGAAGGAAACAGCTGCATGACGTGTGACCCACATTTATCACCCTCGAAATGAGGTGCGAGTGGTCCATAACTGCTTTTTTATCATCTTCTGAGGGCACTTTTTTGCATGTGGGAAATTTGCACAGAAATGGCTTTCTCTGCGGAGGGGTCCGCGTCCGGCCCCCCGTCCCTCCCTCTGTTTTCAAGGCCAGAGGGATGGAGCTAAGCAATCCGCAGTGGGATAAGTACAGGTTGGATATAGCAAGAGGTAGTTAAGTGGAAAAGACAAACATATGCCGGGGCCAGTTTACTCAGGGAGGAGGGCAACACACCCCGTGAGCCTGTGGTTTAAAAAGAAAGGGAAAAATACAATTTAGTGCAATGGCTTCAGAAGCAAATGTCTCGTTTTTATTGTTGACCATAATTCCACAGTGCACAATACAACACATTGGTGTTGTTTTAGAGCAGGAGTGTCAAACTTGGGTTGGTAATTAACATCAACACCATTTCATGTGGGCCGGACCATTTTAGATCTAATATTTAGATTGGTTTTCTTTTTTTTTTTTAAATAGAATTAAAAGAACTGGATCAAAAGCCCTTAATAGTCTGTTTTCATAGATCTAAAGAAATGTTAACTTGAGCTTTTTATATTTAACAAAATGCCCTTTGAACTAAAAAGACAATAGGAAAAATTGGATTCAAAATATTGTAATGATTGATTTTAAAAAGGGGAAATCAGGAAGTGTAATGTACATCTATAATCATTTGAATTTGATCCTAAAATAGAAAGTCGGCACTCATGATTTACTTTCTCGGGCCGCACAAAATGATGCAGCGGTCCAGATTTGGCCCCCGAGCCGGCACTTTGACACCTGTGTTTTAGAGGATAGGATGAATGTGCTTGTTGCTTAAATTGCATTTCTTTATATATAGGGAGAACAACACCTGCAATCTGGAGTTTGATGTTCTCTGCGTGGGTTTTCTCCTGGTACTCCGGTTCCTCCAAAATTCCAAAGACGTGCATGGTAGGGTGTTTGGACACTCTAAATTGCTGCTGGGTATAAGCAGCAAAAACCACGACTATTCTACGTCATCTTCACAACATGAACATTGAGTTTGGCGGACAAACTATTTCTTGGAGCGCAGTAAGCAAGGTATACATACCGACTTTTCCACATTCAATATGACGTGGCAACTTGGGCGTGGTTGCGCCCATTGCCGAGCCAGGTGCGTAAATTGGGCACATGCGCAGCATCGCGCTCCTTGGAGCAGCTATTGCCATGCTGTCGTTCGAACGACTAGCATCCAAACGAGGTAAGTTCGTGGGCAATATACTGGCCTACGTTCATTTTTAACACGCTACCGAGATCGTTTTAGGACTCAATTGTGCCAAAACGCCAACAAAGTTGTTAGTTTAATGCCAGGTCGAACAAAACGTCGACGATTTAAGCATGGGCTCCTTTTCCTCACTGGCTGTGTGCGACATGCTACTAGCTATCTTAGCATTAGCGTCACTACATTTGACTTCAAAAGTATTTTGTCCGTATTCTCTCCATTATTGCGTCGTGGGGAAATACTTTTGATTTTTCAAACATAGCTGAGATATCAACGGACATTTTACTAGGTGAAGGCTAACTTATGACATCCAGATGCACAACTCAGTTCCTGGTGTGCTGTATTTAATGATGGCTTTCACTGTGAATACAAAACGCGCTTTTCCAATTTGTAATTCTATTTAAATACGAAAAACATTTATACTTCAATTAAGCCAACTTTCTTCTAGCTTTTAACGTCAGTCTGTGTATTTAATCACTTTTTCTGGAAAGGAGAAATTAACATGGAGCACTCACTAACTTATTTTCATTCTTTATCTTGATCATTTATTGTACAATTTCTCTTTCCTTTAATAATTGTTTGGCATTTCCCAAATAGTTTAGTTAAGTCAAGATGCAGCTATTCCTGTGTGCCCGAAACCATGCACACACTCGAAGTTACAGGAGAGGAGACTTGGCCAAATCAAGGTAAAACTATTTATCTCTGTTGAATCTCCAGTCTCTGTATATGATAACTTTTGCTTTTTTTTCTTGCACACACCAGGTCCAGACTCTGGGGGACCAGGTGATCTTCCCAGGTTGCCCACTTGAAGATGATGCATCATCTCTGAACTCTCCTGGCAGTCTTCTGAGGTTAATTTACTGTAGGATATCCTAGTCAAAACATTCTAATTTCATTATTTTATTGACTAACCCCCCTCTTATTTTATATGCACGCACCAGGTCCATGTCCAGCCCCTGGAGGACCAAGTGATCTTCCTAGGTAGCCCACTTGATGATGCATCATCTCTGAACTCTGCTGGCAGTCTTCTGAGAGGTTAATTTGCTGTAGGATATCCTAGTCAAAACATTCTAATTTCATTATTTTATTGACTAACCCCCCTCCTATTTTATATGCACGCACCAGCCCCTGGAGGACCAAGTGATCTTCCTAGGTAGCCCACTTGATGATGCATCATCTCTGAACTCTGCTGGCAGTCTTCTGAGAGGTTAATTTATTGTAGAATATCTAAGTCAAAACTGTATAATCTCACATTATTTTATTGACAAACCCCCCTCTCATTTTATATGCTTCAGGTCCAGTCGATGTCCTCAGGTTGCCCACTATCTCTGAACTCTGCTGGCAGTCTTCTGAGAGGTTAATTTAGCGTGAAATATCTAAGTCCTAACATTCCAATGTTACATTATTGTAATGACTAACCCCTGTTTTATTTTATATGCAGGTCTAAGTGATCTTCTTCCCACGTTGCCAATGCATCATCTCTGAACTCTTCATAGAGGTAAGTTAATCGTAGCATCGCTACGTCAACATTCTTTTTTTTAAATTTTTTACTCAAGTTGCAATTTACTAATCCCCTCTTATTTTCTAGGTTATGTCCAATTCCGAAGGTGAGGAGGATTTCATCTTTTTTCTTCAACCAGTCATTTTAATAAAAGAGATTTGTGTGTCATTTAACTTTGTCAAAACACTTGGAGAAAAAAGACCCCAAGACCCCTAATGGTCTTTTTTTTCCTTTTTTTATTGGTGTTTATATATCCTGTCTTTTTCTATGTTTCAAAATAAAAAATTTACTAAGTATTTCTGGTTTTAATTTTTTTTTTTATAAGTATTTTTAAGGAAAAAATGACTAAGTGTTTTGTGGGGAAAAAAATGAATGAGTAAAATTTTTTTTTAAAGTATGAATATTTTTTTTTAAATTATATTATAAGTGTTGCATTTAAAAAAAATGCCTAAGTGTTTAGGGCAGAATTTAAAATAAATTGTGTTGCTTTTGTTTACAGGTGGAAGCAAGCAGTAAAACCAAAAATGTTTTCAAAGTGAATGTTAAGTGTGCAAATGTTTTTCAATAAAAACTTTCAAACGACAATTAGATTTCAGAGGCTTTATTTTTCCACAAAAAAGGGGCTGAGATAAAGTCCCATAAACCAGCCAGCATCTAGAGGTAATGCTTCCATCCATAGACGAAGAATGTTTTCTTGGTACTGGATGGAATTCTGGAAAACAAAAGGAGGTTTAAACACAATTTACTAAGTCCAACATTAAAAAAAGAAATAAAACACAGTTAGGTATTACCAACATGAGAAGCCCCATCTTTCCTTTCCTCAGTCAGCAAGCCACAGTAGAAGGCTGAAAGGAAATTAGACTTATCCCTCTTGATGACTGCACAGTTGCTTGGTTTGCTTTTTGTCCACTGCAGAGGTAGTCATCAAGAGCCCCTATTCAGTCAATTTACCATATTCTCCAACACACTCCAATCAAATAGTCAGCATCAAGCTCCTGGACAGCTTGTTGATCATTTGATTCAAATGTGGTGAGAGATATGGAAAACATACTGGATAGTGACCCTCAAGATGTTGGTGTCAAAGGCTGTGCCACGCTCCAAAGTCACCTTTCTTCAGCGTCGATTTGGCGCACGCTGAAGAGAAGCAAAATGAGTATCTTTAGTACACGTTGCATGAAAATAATAAAAGAGATATGGAAAACATACTGGATAGTGTCAAAGGCGTCGCCACACCCCAAAGTCACCTTTCTTTCACATTGATTTGGTAAACTTGGGTGGACTCTGAAGAGAAGCAAAATACAAAATGAGTATCATTAGTACACATTACATGGAAATAATAAATAAAATAACTGAAACAGGTCCTATGTCATAAACATTGGTCCTGTAGATTTTGACATTTTTGTGGCTTTTAAATCTTTACTAAACAGTGTGATTATGTAATTGCTTATTTAACAATTTGGATGCACAAATGACACATTCATTTAAAAAAATAACGTCCCAAAAAGCTCTTACATTGAGGGAAAAAAATGGTTGTTTTAACGAGTCAAAAATGACCCTTGTATTACTTGGGTTTTGTCAAAACCACATTTAAAATTAAAAAGATCCAAGCCCTGATGTATTCCTTTAAGTGAAAGGCAAATGTGTATATTATAAAAGTGTACTGTCCTTACACCTCCACTTGATGGCACTTGTGTGGGTGTGAGCTATCTACACAGGATCTTGCTATTTAATAAAAATGAAAAAACAAAACGCAGTCTTCATTCAAAATTGGAGTGCATCATGATTATAAACAATCTAATTTAGGAAAGTCGTCAATACTGATCGCTGATATCTAAAAATTACACGGATAGAGGAAAAAGAAGCCATTTAAAAAAAAGACTCACTTTGCTGACAATCTGCTCCTTTATGGCCACGTTCTTGATGTTTCCCAGCAATCTGTCTTCGTTGAGGGACTGAAACACAAAATACAATGATTTCTTTTTGAACATTAAGAGCTAAGAGTTAACGGAATGTAGCCAATTTGTTTGCAAACATTTTTCGGTCTGCATCCACGTGTGGCTACATTACGCGAACGAAGCACGATCCGGCCAAAAAGCACTCTTAAAATGAGAATCGGGGCTTCGAAATCCCCAAATGACAACGTACCTAAAGCGCTGCATTGTCAGGTGAGAACTTTAACTGCTCTTTCTTCGGTAAATCATCACGTCTGAGCCGTTCTGCACTCCAGTGCCGAAACACTGCTTCCTGGTTCATCCACGATTTTAAAGATGGCCGATTGAACTCTGACCTTACCATACATGGTCATAGAAAAGGAGTACTATATAGGATCATCTTTTTTTGTTTTTAAACCTTACTATTCATGGTCATAAAAATCCTAACTATACGTGGTCTTTTCTTTTTTTGAAGAAACAAGCCTTACTATACATTAGGGGTGGGAAAACTATTCCACAAATGGCTGCAGTGGGTGTGGGTTTTCATTCCAACCTATAAAGAGGACACCTTTTCCACCAATCGGATGTCCTACAAGTGCAATCAGTGAATTGCAATCATGTGCTTCTTGTTTTCTGCAGAAATGTCACTGGTTAAAGTGCATGTGCTTGATCGGTTGGAATAAAAACCTGCACCCAAAACGGCCCCCGAGGATCAGTTTGGCCACCCCTGCTATACATGGTCATTTAAAAAAAAAAAAAAAAGAAATATAAAGCTTTACTATTTAGGGGTATTTAAAAAAAGCCTTACTATACATGGTCATTTTTGACAGCCTTAATATACATGGTCATTTACTATACTATACTACTTTTTTTAAAGGAAAAAAGCCTAATTTAAAAAAAAGCCTTAGTATAATTGGTCATTTTTAAAAAGAGTCTTACCATATCACCCTGGTGGAGCAAGTGGTTAGTGGGTTGGCCTGACAGCTCTAGGGTCTTGGGTTCAAATCCAGGTCATGGCTATCTGTATGGAGTTTGTGTATCCTCCACGGGCCTGCATGGGTTTCCTCTGGGTACTCCAGTTCCCACCCACATTTCTAAAACAGGCATGGCCGTCCCTCTCCTTGTGCCCTGCGATTGGCTGGTTACCGATTCAGGATGTCTCCTGACTCCCGCCCGGAGACAGCTGGAATTGGCTCCAGCACCCCCTGCAACCCTAGTGAAGATAAAGTGGTTCAGAACATGAGATGAGCCTTACTATACATTTTTTAAAGAATAAAAAGCCTTACAATATCAATCAATTACACTGGTCATTTTTTAAAGAAAAAAAAAGTCTTGCTATACATTTTCTGTCAATGTAAAAATATATTCATACACATGTACATCATGAAATTTCATACTTCTCAATTTTTAGTAATCTATACGTCAACATTAGCAATTAGTTTGGAGGAAATATGGGATTTGATACTTTCATTTTTGATCATTATTTTATACATAGCTCTTTGTGGTGTCAAAAATTACAATTGAGTAACGCTGTAGTGCGGAAGCCAAATAAGTCATTGTCTTTAGTCCCCCCCAAAAAAACTAAAAGAAATGAAAACTCCACTTCTGTCTCACAAATACCAAAGTGAGTAACATTTGAAGAGAGTAATATTGACCTAGTATGCTTAAATTGACAGATGTCATTCAGTTTTAGACTTGCGGTTAGACAAAACGGATGTGTCTATTCAATGCAGATCGAAAAAACACTTGTTCCTGTTACATAAGTCCACTTAACGCTCTTGACCACCGCTGACTGTCTTGATACTTCCGCCACTGGCCGGGCGGAATAGCGAGCCGCTGCAATACAATCACGCATGACCTCACAAGAGAAAGAAACCACTGGCATACCAGAGTCTATATTTAAAAGTCAAGCCCGGGGATGTTTTTCTTTATTTGCGCAATTTCAAGTGTGGTCAGTGAGGAGGAGAGAATAGTTGTGAGTGTGTGTGTGTGTGTGCGTGTGCGCTGCTGTGTATGCGTGACAGAAAGAAGGTAAACACAAGGCAACATAAAGGGAGAATTTAACCATCAGTAAGATAATGAAGGCAAAAAGGAAAGCAGTGCGTCAGCACCATTAGGCTGCCAGACCCCAAAAAGTGTTCGGAAACCGCCCGCTTCCAGACAAATTCCGCCCCGCGGTCCATCTCACGTCTGGCTTTAAAAAAGGCCGTCCCTCGCTGTCTCCTCCCACCACAAATCCCAGAAGGAGACGACGAATGGATGCCTTTTTGTAAAAAAAAGTGTAGCATTTGGAGGCTTGACCGCAGCGAGCTTGCACTCTGCAGTCCGAGCTACGGTACAATCAAACCCACGTACGGTTATGATACATGCTTTAACAAAGCATGTTTATGTCTGGAAAGTAAGGGCAAAGTATTCCAAAGGGCTATGTTTTAAAGAATTTTAAGGACAAAAAAAATGCATAGGGAGTCCTCAAATTATAATGTCTTTGAAAAAATAATGGACCGACACTCTATTCAATTATATTTCAATGTATTTTACTATTTGACACTAAGTCAATCGACTTAAAAAATGAAATCCGACTCCGCTAGCATCGGAACGGACCTTGGTTGTAACTGGAGGACTCCCCGTATTACGATGAGGCTGAGGGACGGTGAATACTTTCCTGATGCGCTGTGTGGACGTGGGCATATTTACAGCCTGAAATTGAGAGTTCAGGAGCTCGGAGTCACTAGCGACACTTGCAGGACTTGACCACCATGTTAGACAATTGCTCCACGCGAGGGCTGCGTCCGATAAAATACATGATGGTTAGGGGCTCCAGGTCTTGAGGAACGCAGCAAGGGGACGCCGACGCTTCGGGGTTGAGTTTGTTGTAGAGCGGCAGAATCTGAAACAGACCAAAAACCCGTTCAAGTTCACTTCAATGCCAGTCGGCGTTTAAAAATAACGCCATTTGTCATCAAACCAATATATTGATACGGTTGGATTATTGTCTATAAATCAAGTCGGAGTTGGAGTGGTGTGGCATATTGCTTGTTCTTGATGTTATATGTCAACCATAAAAGGTGACAGGCATTTACAGTACGACTTTGAGGTAAACCAGCAGCCCGCAAAGAAGGAATGTCAACTTCATTGCATTGCGCACGCCAACAAAGTCTATACATTTGACATAAGTGGACATGAATGAAAATGAAGCCAACGCAACAGCTGTTACATGTTCTGACCTCACTGACATTTTGATGTTTGTGTACATTTACAATTTTGTTTGATAATACACAACTGGTAAAACTCTTTAAATTTGTCCCAAAGTATTATTTTAAATTTAAAATCTGAATAACATTTTATTGTATCTATGACATTTTACCAATATATATCCATTTGAACCCTTTTCTTGAACATTTTGGAACGAATTAGTTTTGTAGTTGGTGCCTTCTTTGCAACATTTCTGAGTGTGAACATGCAAAATGTATTTTCTTTTGAAGTGAACGTCAATTCTTAACCTGAAAAGATATAAATACCAAACATTACCCACAAAAACCTCAAACGTTTCTACACAAAGTGTAAAAATTTGAGGTCATTCCAATGTAAATTATTAACATTATTGGCCTACAAAATAGGTTCAAACATTTTGGAACAAGGTAAAAAAAATAATGTTGTTCTTCTTTAGGTTGAAAAGTGTTCTACCAAATATTATAATATATATTATCATTCAATGCTAGTATTTGAAATATTTGCGCTGTCTTTCAAATTTGCCATAATTAAACTTTGTCAAGGTCTGTCATTCTGCTATTTGTCCTCGAAATAACATTGATAAGTTACAGTGATAAGTAGAAGCCCACCATGTTGTAGTGGTTGTTGGCACTCCAAAGGTAAGGGCAATTGCCAGCGCAGAAATTGGCCTTGTAACCTTTGGGCTCGTGGATCCACTTCCAATTGAGGTCTCGCCGGAAGTCAATGTAGAGCGAGCGCAGACAGCAACCCGACTCGGAACCGCTAAAACACAAGGAAAACACAAGGCTAGGTCATGGGAGGATGACAAAAGCAAACGGTAATGACAACGCGGGTACGAGCCTAGACTAAATCAAAAACAGAAGTCTAAACACAAAGACATTATTCAGACACAATCATGTTTGAAACCAACTCGTCAAGGCATTGTTCCTGCACGTCCGAAGAGGGAGTAGTCGACGGTCATACCGCGAGCAGGTGGCGGCGTCGGTGGCCGCCGCCGCCCTCTTCTTGCGGTTCCTCTTGGTTGGGTTCTCCCTGCGGTCGCTGGGCAGCAGGGTAAGGATGAGGTGAGGCGTCTTGCTGCTGAAATCCGTCTGACCTTTCACCTGGCTCTGCTTCTTAAGCTGCCGCAGCTGCTCGTCGTCAACGCCTGAAGGGAAAAAACAAAAAGACCTTCACTTTTCTCATTGATATTTAACTTCATCAAGACAGTAGGTGAAATAAAAACATTTAAGAAAAAAAAAAGCCCAATTTTAATCCATACAAAAAATGTTTGGACTTTGTGAAAGTGAAAAGAGCAAAAACAAGACCTTCACTTGTCTGAGAGCAGATTCAAAAATTGATTTTTTAATATTTTGTTGTCATAAAGAGCGGAAACAAACATTGGGCCGAATGCAAACCGGCAGTGAAGGCCAGTCATTCGGGAACTGTCTCAATAGTCTCGCAGTGTTGGAGGAGAACAGAGTGGCCATTATTTCGCCAACCGGTGTGTCATGGGGAATCGTTAATCATTTGGTGACTGCCGTGTTTCTTGTGGTTTTTGGAAGCTGGTGTTTGTTAGGAAAAACTGCAAACATACCTGCAAAGAGAGCCTCTAGTTCTTCGCTTTTATTGGGAATGATGTTGTTGGTGGACGGGACGAAGGTGCAGCAGGGACAATGGACGCCCAGTTTCAAGCCAAGATTGCTCTCTGTCAACAGGAAGAAAAAACGGTGAGGAAGAGCACCGAGGGGTTCGAACTCAAGTGTTGAGACCGACCTGGTTCAGACACCCAGTCCTTGACGGTTTCGGTGACGTCCACGGAGAGCCAGGATCCCCTCGCCCGCGGCTGAACGGTGCGGGAGTCCACGTAGCGCTGCGTGGACGTGCTATCCTCGTCTGGCTTTAGCAGCTGACCCAAAACACACAATCCAATCAATATTAGAATGACAATGTCGTTATTAGGGAGTAGATATTCATATAATATGCTCATGTATGTACTGGGTATCTCATTTATCACATTACAACTTTTTGTTACATCATTTTGAATCTAAACTGCATCAAGTGTTGACATAGGTCTTGTCCGCCGAGTTTAAGGAGGCTCATTTATACATTCAGGTATAAATAACTCACACAAACTCTGTATGGTGATAAACATAAATTAAAAAAAATCAAATGGAGGCATGTAAATGAATGGCTTTCCTGGGAATTCTGTGAGAGGTGCGAAATGTTTGCCCGCAACCACTAAACACATTTCACACAGGAGATTGTTGACATATTCACATCTACTTTTAGACAAAATAAATAAGCCTGTGTAAAAGTAGTCTGTCTCTTTTGAGACACGTGAGTGAGTTCCCTTTAGAAACATGTTTAAAATGTCTGTTTATGAGTTTCTAAATCAGAGATGTTCAACTTTCAGGTCACTTTCTTAGTTGACATTTTCCTTTGGAGCTCTATTTTGTCTTCCTGAATTCAATCGACAACTATTGTGGTTGAATTGGCTTGAGACATTGACCTAAAAATGGTATATTCCCATTTTAAAAGTTTTATCTCTTTCTAAATATACATATATTTTCCTGTTTATTTTTTTATGTGTACTTATAATTGATTTTTCCTTTTTTTTATTTGGGGGGAAATATGTCAATATACATGTGTGTAAATAATAAAATGATAATAATTCAAAAAAATACAAATATTCTACTTGTTCATTTAGTACATGTAATTTTCAGTGAGTAAATGTAGTTCTCAGTATGCATTTGCTTATTTAAAAAAAAAACTTGCTTACCTGGTATATCTCAACTCTCTGCTCGGCGGCTTTCGCTTGCGGGTTAGGGGCTCGGAAAATCCTGAATTCGGCTTTGACCAGCGTGTTGTTGGTCAAGTCCACGCTGCTGACATCGAACAGGACGCTCCGATAATGCGAGTCAAACGGCAGTGTCTGCACCGTGTCTGCGGGATGAAAATGATCACGTTAAACGACTACCTGCTCGTATCCAGTGGCCCTTTTGAAAGATCGTTTAACATTCAAATAAACATATAAATTAAAACCCCAAAGTTAGCGTCACTATTAAATCAAGTCACTACTCGTCACCATCCATCCATTGCTTCTTACGGCCACTTATCCTGTTCGTGGTCAATTAAAGGGTGATTCCATCTAATAAGAGTGACATACAACCTTTCAGACTCACGTTATAACCATTTCTGAGTGGGGAAAAACCTGCACTCATTGCACTCTAGTAGTCAAAAACCACTACACTGGCAGCGACTGAAATGTCAGGCACTGAATGTTTTGGTGGCACTGACAGCAATAAACTAATGGTTGCCAGCATGATTTCTACTTTAGAGGTACTAAAAGCACTTTGACACTACCCCTCCATCCATCATGTGCCAATGCAAAATCAAAAGAAATGTATCTTGTTTAAGGGTATTTCAATATGGTCATCAGCACAATTGAGTTCTGAGTTAAATTGTTCAAGACCAACAGTACATTTCAAGTATACTTACAAAGACAATATTTAATATTTCCATGCCAATCCAAATCCTCAATAGTAAACAAAGTAAACATTTGCACTGTTATGGCGAGGAGAATTGGCCTTATGCAATTCAGTGCCTGAGGAAAGATGCTAATGAAAGCTTTATTGTCATTGTACATACATACATATACATATGTTTTATATTGTACGTTGTACTAGGAGATGCATTCCCGGTACAGCCCAGCCGGAGAGTTATGACATACATTTAGTACATACTTTTACAATACGGCCAGGCTGCCTGCCGAATGACCATTGACGGCACTCTTGAATCAGTGTGAAAGTGAGTGTGAAAGTGAAACAATGGGTTGGGAAGAGTGGAAAAATATGTGGCACTCCCCTTCAAAGTATGCACCAATTACTACTCCATCACTAGAGGACATCCATCCCATTTGAAGTGAACTGCCATCCTCCCACTCCAAATAGATTGGACATCTGTTGCTGTCTATTACAGCAGATGAATTAGGATGTATGAGCAGATGTTTTTGCGTTTAAGTAACTTTGAAATAATTTCAAAAAAAAAATGACCAAAACACACACAGTGTGGTACTGGCCAATCAATCCCACACATCTGAGTATTGGTAAAAAAATGTAATATCGGGGTAACACTACTTACTGGTTTGCGTGCGCAGGGGCAACATGTCAATCCTCTGCACTTCTTTGGCATAGTAGTCCTCCTCGCTGCTCTCTCGATCGCACGTGGAATCCGACTCGCTCGCTCTCTCCTTCAGCAGCTCTCGAGTGCTGTTGTAAAGAAGCATGACCTCCGCGGGCACCACTCCACCGGCCGCCGCCGTGGGCGATGCCGTCCCCGCCGACGCCTCGTCGTCATCGTCCGGTGGGCTCTGGATCCGAAGCTTGCTGAGAATTTGTCCGCGCACCGCTTCGATGCGCCGCGACTTCTGCTCGTCCAGGTTGATGAAGGTGCATGTGTTGATGCCCTTGACCAGCGCCACGGACAGCCGGAGAAGGAGCAGCAAAGCCAGGCGAGACAGCCACATGGTCCGCGGGGGCGATGGGGAGGAAGGAAGACAGTCCCTGAACGGCCGCGAGGGCACTCAAGACAGTGGCAAAAGCAACTCCCAGGAACTAAAAGTCGACACTTAAAGCCCAGAGCCGCGCGTGCGTCAGGAAGTTTTGAAAGCCAGCGCGACAAACAAATACGACTCTAAAAAAATCACATTAAAAAAGCAGGCTGATATCAGGCTTGACTGAAAACCACCGACTGCTTCTCAACGACAACCAACAATTACGGCTACTTTATCACGACATCGAAACAAAGTTACAACTAGCACTTAAAAATAAGTTTAATAACCGGTGATCTACTGTTAACTGAACTCCAGTGTTTTTATGTAAAATTAGCAATTTGCCCTGAACCTGCACTAACAACTCCGAAATAATCAAGCCTCACAATTGAGACGAAAAATAAAACCACCTAATTACACTGCAAATATGTATATCTCTCCAGTGTACCCGTAGGGTAATAAAAACAAATCAGCCCATGATAAACTCACCTGCCCTGGCTCACGACAAGCACATTCGTTGGGCCAAAGGGGCCACATAACCAACTCTGACTCAACCTACCAGCGGTTCTCAGAACGACCCCCCAAAAAGCGCTTATCCTCTCTATAAGGTAAACAAAACGAAGTGAAACAACCGGGTAACGTGTTGATTTATGTTATAAAACTAATGACGAGTGCCCCCCTCGCATAAACATTAAAATCACGGGAAGGAAGAAGGAAAAAAAGTTGAAAAAGGTGAATGAAAGAAGTCCTTGTGGCGGAGGGGCCGCTTTTAGGGCAGGTGAACCGTAGTCCGATGGTATGCGAGCAGACCTGCTGCGGGACGGAGCTCCATCACGAGCCGCGTCGACTGAGCCACGCAGGCCGGTAAAGGGACCCCGGAGGCGGGGCTGGGAGCGGCAGCCGCCGTGCGTGGGTGGGTGGTTGGGAGGCGGGCTACTAAACGACGGGGAAGGGAGTGTGAATTGTGGATAGGAGCCATTTCACTCGCACCAAAGTGGGCACACATAAGTGTGAGACATATTTAATTTAGTCTAAAAATAACAACTATCCTCAAGTGGTCTGCAAATGGAGACAGAAGCTGGCATCTACCAGCCTGTTAGCTTAGAATGTGGGTAAAAGGCAAAAACACTGGTGTAAGAAAAAAAAAACATATACTAAGAAAACATAAATTATTATGGAGGGTTTTGACACAGACATTTTCCCGTACGTTTTATGTATACCACTGAGATGACAGATTGAGAAATTATAACATAGTAACTGAATGCATTGCTTGACTCTGTAGGTGGATTGTGTGTGCATTGGCACGATGGCTGACTGCCTCCAGACTATGTAATGACTATGTTGCAGCAGGCTTAAAAAGAAAAAAAGGTCATTCTCATTCCACCCAAAATCTGAACTAAATGAAAGCTGTAAAATCAAACATTAACTGATGCAGTTGATTCAAAGCAGCAGCTCTTAAACGTCTCCCGGCATTTGACGTCACTTGCAGGCCACTTTATCTTCCAGCCATCTCGTTGTTAATTACAGTTTTGGATTTGCACAGCACTGTTAATCTGTCATGGGTGGCTTTTATTGGTGCTCTGCTGCCATCCCATCGTACTGTCATTATAGTTGTGGGCAGAGGCCTGTAATTGCTTTAAGTAGAAGGAAAGAAAAGGTAGGACTCGGCCTGCCTCCGGGTTTTGGGGTCACATCACACGCACCCACTCCCACTTTTGTACTAAATGATAACGCAATTAACGTGCCTGTTTCGACGTGCCTGACTGGAGATGGCGACTAAGCGACGGGTGATTGCGCTCAAAGGAGATGGGGGAGTGCTGGTGTTTCTTGCTGTGACATGTGGCTTGAAAATGAGGGGGGAAAAATGGTGAAAAACAACTTCCAACCCGTCTGCTGCGCTTTTCCTTGGGGCCAAAAATAGACGAGGCACTGCCACGTCATGTGGGCCTCGGTGCTTTCGCTGGACTCACACACGCTTCCAGGCACTCGCATGCACGGTCGCATACAGGCTCAAACTCAAGTCAGAAAAACCTAAGGCACCTCTGGCTATCCAGGGGAAGCTCAGCAAGGTTTTATTGAGGGAAAAAAAAGGTACAAAAATAAATATGGATAAAACAAGAAGGAGTACAATCTCCATTTAGGACACTTTTAAAGGCAAAAAGTAAAAAATCAATGTTGTGAGCATCGGGTCATCAACAAAAGCCACAGTCCATCATTGTTTTTAGACCGTATAGTCCAGTCTTCGGACATGTGTGTCTACACCTCGTCTTCATTTAGCAGCATGTTAGGGATCCCTTTGGAGATGGGAAACTGTCGTCCAGATTCGGGACACTCCAGGCAGCCTTCAATCACCTCAACCTAAAACAGCATGAGAGTCACTATCGCCGCTGGAGGGAGCCAAAGCTCAAATATGCCAGTAACAATATAAGGGAACTGGACTTTCGGTGCAACGGGGTCAACATAAACAAGATTTTATATCAACACCAACCAATAATATAGTCATAGCAAACAGCTACATACCTCCAAGAGAACCCGGTGCACCTTCTTGAGGAACTCTTCATTGCTCTCAAAGTCTGTCACCAGTTCTCCGGGCAAGTCTTGCCGCTGACCCAACTATGAAGGCAGGAATGAACACAAATAAGGTGCATTGCTCTCATTGGAAATGTCAAGGGCTTGATTTGCAGGCACCTCATCCGCTGCTTGCAGCAGAGCGCTCCACTCCAGCTTGGGGATCATGCGGCTAACGAACTGAGGGTTAAAGTCCACCTCATTTACTTTCACTTCAGTTGCCTGCAATTGGATATTTAATTCAAAGAAAATAAATATTTGATTCAAAATATTGATTCAATGCATATTGTGCTGTTCCTTGTCTGATTTTAACCTTGGCCGCCAGTATAATACATACATGTATACTTGCATACACATACTACTAGGTAGTATGTAGTACTACTATGAATTCTTGTTCTTTTATTGGGCATGACTTGGTCTGTGGAAGAGATCTCTCATTCCCAACCCCGGTAATATCGTCAAAATAAAGTTTAAATAACCAAACTATGGCCAACGCTAAGAAATGTTCGCACAAAATAACACATGGAAACGTATGGTATATAATGCACGCATTATTAATTCGCTATTTTCTCATCCAAATGAGTTATTTGAAAATGTAGATCGTCGTCAGTTTGGATTCAAGTACATGATTTGATCAAAAAGTGAGATTATGCCATTTTCTGTTCGTATTTACCTTAATGAGCAGCGGATATCCTTTGGTAACACCCTTCACGTGAGATGTCAGCATATTGTGCGTAAGAAGCTTCATGTTTACGTTAGCTAACTATGAATTTATGGTAATAGCGTAATAATAAACAACGATATAGTGTCTATTTGTCACGGTTAAGCGTCAAACATGCGGAGGGGAAGTTGCGTCGCTTAAATAATTCCCAGAAACGTTTGTTCAAATCAAGGGTTCCGCATTGAAAACAAATGAATAGTAAATGTACAACAATCTCAAAAATATATTCCAATTAAATACATAAGTATTTTATGTCGTGTACCAACAACATATTATTTTAAACAAGTATTTTTTATTTCATATACTCATTGTTTTGTACTATACACAGAGCATTCATACAGTTGATGATATAATAGTAGCAATTACAAGCCAGGCAGCTCACAAACATGCATCAGTCGCGCACACAAGCATACACTTGTTTGTCACACTTTCCATCATAACCACACACATCTATAAACTCAGGTACATATAAAACATAAAAATGTAAAAGTCCCCCCCCCCCCCCCCCCCCCCCCCGAACCACAAATTCCAAATCCTCAGTGGTTACTACATTCGCATTCCATCATTGCTTAGTTTACAACATAGAGAAAATTGCATGGAAAAAAATATATATTTAAAAAAGGATGAAAAAAAGCACAGAAAGGCAACTAAAAGCAGGGAACAAAAAGATTCTCTAACTAATCCTTGGTATGTCCAAATTTCTCCGAAAACAATATGTAATGAAAGTGTAGGAACCACAGGATGACATCATAATGCAAATGAGCAAGTCAATTTGGACTTTGGCGTATTTTTGTGAAGTTTACAACTATATTTACAGGCTTCGAGGTTTTATTCAGTCAAGCAATCTGATGATGAGTTTTTTACTTTGAAAGGGGGCAGAAATGAGCAAGGCAACACGAGTTTGTGAAATAAAAAGATGCACTTTGCTCATTTTATGGCACACAATGCCAAAGTAGGAAAAATAAAAAGCAAAAATGTGGAGGCAACATGTAATCTCCATGCCGCTGCCTGAAATGCCCCTGAATTTGAGAGCAAAAAAAAAAAGTGACCACAATAGCGATATGTTTGCACGCTAAACCAAGCAGTGAGAAGAATGTGACAATGAGCGTAATACTGAGGGAACTTGAAACTCACAGAGTTCCTGCTGCATTTTTGAATCAATGACGCATCAAAGCACAACACTGGGCGTCACAGTAGCGGTTAGTCATTGTGTTTGGCCTTTTTCTTTATGCAGTGAATCAGACACCAACTCTTGTTAGTATACAGTCACAAACACAAAAAAATAAAAAAAGAAAGAACCTCGCTCAGCTCTCACAGCTACACGCACACCGCCATCATTCTTGGCAGTCATCCGTGCGCCACTTCAAAAAGTCCTCCTTCCTAGCATCCGGTTTGATCTGGTTCCGCATGCCACCCAGCAGATTGGAGGTGGCTTCCGAGGCGACGATGAGGGGGCGCACCACGGTGGGCGGAATCTGCCGCAGGACTCCGCCCACCGCGCCGGGCAGACCCTTCTGCTCGTGCCCGCGGGATGCGACATCGCAAAGTGTCTGAGCTGTGTCAATCACCCCCTGGTGAGGAGAGGGAGAGGATGTTAAGAAATGTTAATTCGTTATTTCATGTGGAAGAGTTTGCAGTTTGTATAGAGAAAGATTCATACAATGCTAACAATCCCACTTCAAATGGATTGGATGTCCACTTCAAATGGATTGGATGTTAAAATTAATTGCAGAGATTGGACACCACATGATTAGATGTCTAATTGGCTATCATCTTGGGAAGGGCCAAAGTGGCATGTGTGGCTGGTGCACATCTGGGAAACATTTACTAGCGGTTGGAAACTAATTCTCTAAGAATTCATTTGAGTATAGTATGGTTAATCTCATTCTTAAATAATGATCCTAAATTGTTGGAAACTTTACTTACTGATTTTCAGACTAATTCTAGACTTAAATATTTCCTTTTTTTTCACACTAAAAGTGAATACTGGTGTCAATTTGTTCTTTTTTTGTGTTTTCACCTCTCGCACGGTGTCATATGCCTTAGCGACTCCTTCTCTGAGGTCAGCGGGCTGGATAGCGCGACGTGGCCGACTGGAAGGAGCCCGACCCTCGGTGATGGCGTAGCGGGTCAAGGGTGGCGTCGGAGACAGGATGTCGTACACAGTCTCGGCGGTGGCCTGCAAAATAGAGAGCGTGCCGCCAACGACTTCAAAAGACTGAACTTTATTGATACCAGAAGCAGAGTGGAAACATATGTGAGATGGCGGTTGTGATATGCGCTCTGGCGAATGGACATGGTTATATCTGTCAACATGAAGGACGAAGTGGGCTTTATTTGCCTTTTAATAGGGGCCTTAACCATATTACAGGCACCATATGTTGGATTGGTGAACTAGGCATGTGTCGGTTTTCATACAGACCATGTCTAGAATGATTTTTTTACCTCATTTGTTCATTGGCAAACACATCTGACATCTGATGCCGTAAATAGAAGTATATATATAATATAATGAATGAAATGTGTATTTATGTTGTACATTTTGCCACTGTTCTATAGAGTAAGTCAGGAGATATTTTCTAATAAAATGTCTGTTTTTGAAGACACCCTAGATACAGATGCAGAAGTTAGCCATGTACCTGAATAGCTTGCACCAGCCTGTTGCTTAGCTCCAGCGCGGCCGATGCTGTGGACGTGCCAAAGGACGCGGCCCCCCTCTGGAGACCCCGAATAATCCGCCCGTCTTTTCTATACTGCTCAATAGGCAGCCAAAATAGATCTCTCACCCCATGGACTGGAGTGAAAATAAAAAAAATCATTTTGTAACAAACCATGAAAATGTGATCAATACGGGCAATGGAAAATTGACACTCACACAGCTGGACCACGGAGTGCATGGGGCCGACACCTCCCAGAATGCCCGGCAGTTGATTCTTCCTGATATCGGTCAGCCACTCGGAGACGGCGTACTGGATCACTTTGTCGACGCCAAGCAGGCTGAACAAAAAGAGAGTTTGGTCCATATTCCTAAAACGTTGGCGATCAAAAGGCAGTGTGTGTTTGTACCCGTGTCGACAGCAGAGCCTCTTCAGCTTGAGCTCGGAACAATTCAACTGAGCTAGACCAATCAGAATCCCTGCGAAGGTTCCCTGTAAAAGCCACATGACTGTTACTACAATGATTGGACGGTCGGCTTAAAAAGGTAGAGACAAACCTGTTCGATGACCACGTGTTTGCCTTGATAGTCCAGCCAGATAGGCACTTCGGAGGTGAAACGAAACTCACTGAAAAATCATAGAATAGAGTTTGTCCGCTATAGTGACCAGTGTCTCTGACAGGGTAATTACCGGAAGTAGATGGGCTGCTCCGATGACGTCGTTGAGCCAGCTGAGGAAGAGCTTTGCTCGCTGTGAGTTGTTTCAACTGAAGTCGACAGATCTTGTTCCAGTGCGCCGCCTCCCGTGTCCCCGTCTTCCGACCCTTTTTGGGAGGCATCTGCTTTCACTGCATGGGAAAAAAAATACACAGGTGTAAGACAATGGTTCATCTCGCAACCATTTGTGAACTCAGTGGATGGCGTGCGTGTATATTGTACCTTCAGTTGCAGGGTCCAAAGGAAGGTAAGGGTTCACAGAACAGGCTAGATTGCTGAAAAAGTCCTTCAAGAAGAATAATGCATCCTGGGCAGCAGATGGAACAAACCAAAAGAGTGAATTAAAATGGACACATGACATATCGGAAAGCACACAATAGAAAAATTGACTATTTTTCCTATTCAATAAGAAAATAAAACTTCCAAGAAATTGATTCATTTAATATTCTGAGAAGGCACAGCCCACATGTTCAGGTTTTCGCCATTAGTGTAATAAAATACAATCAAATAGTTCATGGCAGGCAATACGTTAGCTTGACCTGGCATTTTACTCCCAAAATTTGAGTGTGCCTGCTTGTCTGTGGGAATACCTGGTCAATATTAAGCCTCAGTGGCAGTAGGCTGACTCGAAGGCAACACTCTGGCCCACCCAGACCCGATTCAGGATACACTTGGAGGGCCTTTATGGTCAACTAATCCAAATGGGAGAAAAAATATCAAGAGTTATCAGTTGGCATATTAGAAGTGACAACATTTAAGTGGTCACAACATTTGCTCCGGCGAGTCACCATGTTGGAGTGGGCTCTTCTTGGCATGCTTTCGCTGGTGTAGAGGTACAGGAACTTGTTGATTTGCGAAGAGGCCAAACGGTCACGGACCTCCAGCTCCTGGACGATAAAAACCTGCCTGGAGATGGGCTGCTCCCCTCCCGGACCCACCCCGATGGACATTGAGCCGTCCCCCTCTTGCCCCACCGCTGCCACCGCATAGGACTCATGCTGGAAGGACACCTGGGGAGAAAAATATCATGAATGCTAGGCTCACAAGCTGAAGTCCAATTTGATACCTAAATATATTTCTATTCGCAATGACTGTCATTATAGGGAGTTTCGGCATGTCTTTCCAAGAACGATTCCGACATGGTGCACACACCTTGGTGAGTTGGATCTCCATGAGGAGGCCGTGCTGACGTCCGCTGCCTCCCGCCCATCTCCATGAGTTCTGAGGACGAGAGGAACCCGTGGAGCGGGACGGCGAGCTACAGGCGCCGGTTGGAACGGAACGGCCCCTTTTGAGAAAAAGAAGAAAAACAATCCCATGATAATCTGTTGATATATTCATTTTTATTTGTTTAGATTAAATTTAGGATTCTCTCCATGATCTTACTTTTTGGATTGTGTAAAACACCATTGATTATTATGAGGGAATAAAAACAGACAACACTGACATGATATCTATCTCCCTTTTGATGCTTTATTTCGTATTCTACATCACTACATACTTCTCTTACCTATTTGCGTGCTGGCCGTGTATGGACGAGGGCTTGGCGCCAAAGTCCTGGCCGCCATAGAGATGCCACACCACAGAGATCTCTCTCAGCACAACTCGGCTTTGGGGCACGGGGAAGCGACTTGGAGCCCGGAGAAGATCGGAGCTTCCTCGCGGCCTGGAGAAGTGGCTGTCCTTGATGTGAATGGGCCCCTCGGCCAGGACGGTCACCACGGGTTCCCCATCTCTTGGCTGAAAGGAACAATACCGAAGATAGGTGGAGACAAGTAAGAGTTAGAGAAGTATCATGTCTAGGTCTGTGCTTTATTAGCCCAATAGACTCACAGGAATGCCCATTCCAGGAGCCTCTAGGATGCAGAAGTCATCATTGTCGGTGGACCCGTCGGAACTTTCTTCATCCATCATCATACCAGCCTGCGCTTCTGTTGCTGTGACGACCAGCCGGTCCAACTCAGAGCCCTCTTCCTCTTCTACCACGGGGAGGTCGCGCCCGGAGGACTCGCCGGGGAATAGGTAGATTGGAGCGGGCAAGACTGGACAAGGACACAAAATAGGGTGGGTCTGTCAGCCGCTGTTTGCATGCTGTTGTTGATTAAGTACACAAACCTGGATCTATCCTTTCGTTCTGGTGGCTCTTTCCGGTGTCTATTAAGGCATCAGTCAGATCACATTGGTTGATCTCTGCGGTTTCAGCAGCGAGGCAGGGCGGCACAGAGGCGGGGCTCTCAGAAAGCTGAAGACAAATGAAAATCTCAAGGCTTTTTTTCCACATCAGATGTCACCTGATAAAGACCAAGCCATACTGGTAGCTTCTGGCCGGCTATTTCTGTGGGCGAGGTGTGTCGAGGAGGTGGGTGCAGGTCTCCCTGAGACACCAGGTACTGCAGTATGTTGACCAGGGCGGCGCAGGAATCGGCACAGGCGTGGACGTGAACCACATTGTTGGAGCAGCGAAGTTCGAATAAAGGCTGGGTCTAAAGAAGAGCAGAAAGTATACATGCTAATATGGTATGAATGATTTTGTAGATCCCATTTTAAGAGCTATCGCATGACTGCAAAGTACACTATCATCAGTAAAAGGGTGCGCACCAGCTTGCCTGCAGTGCTGCCTTTCCATGTGGTGATGGCCAGTTCCAGGAGGTCAATGTCCAAAACACAAATATAGTCTGTGTGACATAACAAAACATTGTGGTGGTGTTATTTTTTTTAGGTATTACATTCATTGAGTTTGAACTAATACCCAATGTTCAAATAATAAGATCTATTACATGCACCATTTCTGGTAATACGCACCCCTCCTTAGGTCCACAACGTCGCTATCACATTTGTCAGAGAGGTAGAGGGCCGAGTCATCCAGGATGAATCTAAAACATCAAAATGTCATCACAAATTCACACTACGCTTGCCAAGGAAGGTAAAAATGGTTTCACCTGAGATGGAAAGTGGCTGTGTCTACAATGATATTACTGGACAGGGAGAAGGACTCAGCTGTCAGCAACATTCGTAATGGCAGATATAGTGGCCTAGCAGACAGGGAGCAATGAAGAAGACATTTTCAGAGAATTCAAGAGAAGTAACACTGGTTATTTAGTGTAAATCTAGCCTAATTCGCGCTTAGTACCTGTAATCAACAGCACATGAAGCCAAATGTGTGTGAAGGACGGTTATGACAGCGGGTGCAGTGTAACCCAGAATGGGGTCGTCGATGACATCCAGGAAGTCAAGCAGCTGGAATAAAAACAGGACTAAATTCCCCTCGGCACTTTGCGTGGAATAAAATCATCCTAAATATTTTAAATGAATTAAAACTTTTAAAATACATAAGAGTAGGGGTTACCTGTTCATGCCAGCTGTGATTGGTTTGGGCTACATAATGCCGCATGGTGGCACCCTGAAGTCGAAGTGCGACGAGGAATTCCTGAGAGGAGGCAAACTTGATTTACATCATTTTTCAATAAGTGAAAATGACTGTTCCATTGGCTATTCTTAGAAAGGACCCACCTTCACGTTCCTCTGTGGGTCCAGGGTAATCTTAATTGCTGTGGACAACATCTGTGGTTCCGCCTCCTTTCCACTCAAGCTGCTGACTCCCACCTCGGTGGGGTAAATGGTCGGATCCAAGTACTTTGGAGAAGTGAAGTTTGGCATTTCTAACCGTGGCGGAATAGCTGTGTTTTTCACGACAGCTACAAACACACACACAACAAAATAAGATTAATAGTGAAAAAGATTCTATATGCCACTCTTCTGCTGTTAAAGTTTTTCTAGATATGTTGTTTGCCTGTTGTTAAATGGTCAAAAGGATTAGCTAAGTAAACCTTTAGGTAAAAAATGAAACTTTCCTCTACATGGCACACAGAGCCTAATTGATGTCTGATTCAGATTTTTGTGTTAATAATTTTGAATGCATGTGCATACCTTTATGATATAGCTCCACTCGTTGACTTTCCAGACACAAGAAACTGAGATGAGGGTCGTTCTGGTGCTTTGCTACGCTGAAAATCTTCCCTCCTTCCAGGTCAAGTACAATTTCTCCATTAGTCTGGTCCTCCTGTATACATTTAATCAAATAAAAGAGACAATTAGTTAAGCAGAGTTGTACTTTGACTTTTAAGTTTCCATGATAATGTGCTTATTATTTGATTCCTGGTAGGTACCAGTGTATTTTTATATGCTCTCTTAGAAGCTTTGCAGCCACTTGACTTACCTTTTTGTCTGTCCTGGCTTGAAGGCGACCTTTTTCAATGACGACTGTAAGGGAAAGGAGGCTGAGGTTGTGGTCAGAATTGTGCTGGTGTGCTGGCTTTGTCCTTCCTGATGGTTCATCAGCCAAGTAGAACTGAGGCTCTTCTTCCTCCGAATCGGAATCTGTAACATTATATTGGAATATACGTGCATGCAATCATAAATTATCCTAAAATGTTTTTTTAAAAAAGCCTCTTTCAGTCCAAATAAATTAGACATCTAGCGCTGTCAATTGCAGCCAATATGTTAAATAAGGGGCTTATATTGGGAAGCCTATTGGAATTTTTAAATAAGCTTGTCAAATGGCACAAGTGTAAACTATCTCATGAAAAGTAAACACCAATATAACTCACCAAGTCGAAAAGCCGATTTGCAGAGTTGGAACTCATCGTGCTGTGGTCGAGCTTGTGTGGGGCTGTTCGTTGAGGGGGCCGCAGGGGCAGGTGCCTCCCACATCAACAGGTCATTATTGATTCTAAGGAAGGGGTAGAAATGTCAATTTCTTGTTTATTTCTCACTAAAAGATGAAATACAACAGTGGTATGTAGAGATTTCCATGTGAAACAAGTTCAAGTGAAAAAAAAGTAGTTTGAAAATTATATTCTTCAGATACTGGCCCGCCCCCTACCTGTTGTAGATGCTTTGGAAAGCATGCTTGCTGGGAAGAAGAATATAGGCTAATGGGAACCTGATATCCACAGCACACTGAGACTGAGCCACGCACTGGGCCTGAAACTGACGCATCTCCTCGGGGTCGGCGGGGATTACCATCTACAGAATCAGAGGGGGGAGAGCAAGATTAGGATGCTGTCGGACTGAAATTTACGGGGGAGTGACGCACCTCTTCTGTCTCAAACATGGTTCGGTTGGAGGAGAACGGTGAGCTGGTTTTGTCGCTGAGCTCACAATGGCTTTCGAAGAATGCCGCCCCGAGGTCTCCCACATTCAAACCGGAAAGACTTGGGGCAGCAGGACCCTGTGGCTCACCTCCACGCACTCGTATTGATAACCTAAAAAGCGGTTTATGAGTCAATTAGGGGTTCCACTACTTCTATTCAAGTCAATATTCACTTATCCCTGATGGCCTCTATTCACCTGGGCAGAGAGTCAGGGCTCTTTTTTACTCTGATACATGGGAAGGAGCCCCCTTCCCATCCTTCATAAGACCCTATAGGGGAAAAATATGTAAGGGCCAGGGTCATTAAAACTGTGGATCCAATATCTGACTCTTACCGTGCAGGTCGGTAAACGAGGCTTCCAGCAGCTGGGTGAGGCAGGGGGCCGAAAGCTGGCCCTGGGAGGTCTGCCCGCTCTGGAGGTCAGGCCCTTCTTGGTGCCTGAGTTCCAGTTCGGTCAACTCCAATACCAGCGTCTCCTCTCTCACCACTCTGTGGCTTAGGGGCTCACGCTCAGAGGGAGGCCGTAAGTCCGGAATGGGGAAACGAAGTCTGAGGACAGCGTGTGGCGCCATTAGGGAGAAGGACGAGTACAGCTCGGTAGTCTGCGTCTGCAGGCAGACAACAGAAGGAAGTCAAAACGAGGAGTTTTTGTTACGCAGGTTGAATAGGTGAGGGACTTTTTTTTTCCACCTGGAGGTTGTCAGGTCCAGTGGGTTCTGCGGGGCAGTGGCTGAAGGCCTTGCTCAAGTTCCCCAGTCGAGTGAGGATGTCCAGATCCAACTCGCTGCTAAGATCTTCCAGCTCCACTCGCATGACGCTCTCCCGCCGAACTACCCGCTGTTTACCCTGTGATTATTTACAATAATAATAGTACAATTTGGCATCCAAAGGGAAACTTTTATTTTTAAACCTTTAATAAACCAAGGCTATTGTACAAACTTTTATAGGAAAAACCTGCAGATTGAATGAATGTGCAAATACTTTTTCTTTTTCTGTCATGTACCTTGCTCATATTCCAACATAAATTATGTGATCTCGTCTAAATTTATTCACATACATAAATACGTATTGATTGTGAAATAGTGTCCAATCTAGTCAAACACAAAAGGACTATTGTATTATTATTGTATGAATGTCACGAGGTTGAAACACCAATTTAATTATACCTTCTGCAAACTAGTAGTGCAACATTTAATTGCATTTGCCTCGTGCCGTACGTTGCTGGGAGGATAGATCAGCCAAAGTAGATTTAAGTATAAATTATCTGCCTGTGTGAGTGTGTGAGTGGGTGTTTAAATACCTTTCTCAGGTGCTTCTCAATGAGGCGGTAGTGTAAGTGGGCACACGGTCTGGCAGCGACTCCCACAGTAAACATGCTGGCTTTCTGGAATTGGAGCAACTGAAAAAGTACAAACATTTTGCATCAATATTAATTTCTCGACTCTTTATAGCACCTTCAAGAAAGTTTTACCTCGCTGTATTGATGTCTACCGTTCTCCCAGAGAGATTCCAACACTTCCAGTCGGCTGAAGGAGACGTCGGAAGTCACCGCCCGGCTGCGACGTCTCCCGCTACGCACCTCACAGGAAAGCTGCACCGCTGCCCCTGTCACTCTGAGAGGAAAGGCAAAGTGTCAGTGCGTCAAAAAAGATTTATTTATATAGGAATTTATTATCGGTTTTTGTGTGTATTTCAATGCAGATGATCATCGTTGCTGAGCCGCAATTTAAGCATAAAAATTAGACTTACTTATATAAATTGATTATGTTGAATGTGATAAAGTTATATTTATGCTTTCTTACCTGACATGAGAGTTAGGGCATGCCTTGGCAAATCCCCCTCTGAGGTGGTGAAAGTCTCTCTCGCTGAACATGCCATCCTTAAAGGAGGCAAGCTCTCTGAAGAAGACCCGGGACACGTGAGCTAATGAGGAAACGGGCGGCTCCTCTTGCAGCATGGTTAGGGTAAGGCCACCCAGAGTCAGGCGGAGCAACGCGTCTGGCTTCAGCTGGTCCACCATGCCACTTTGAGAGCGACCTAAAAACCCAATGCAAAGCAATATATTCATTGTCTTGGAATAAAAAGATACTTTTCAACTATACTATAACAACGCAGTGATGTTACCTCTAATTCGTTGGCCAGTTTGTGGCAGACTGGAAAGGCAACCTGCTACTGGGTAACGTCTGGGACAGCCCATGAGACCCTGAGACCGACAAAAAACAAAATGATTGACACTTGGAGTTTTAATGGCCAGATTTTATCACCAAGAAAATTCAATTATTATAATTTCCACCAACGGCGTTTTGCAGCAATAGACATATTATTCCGTTTTGACTGAATAATCAGTTTAGTCTTCCGGGGAAAAACGGATTGTTGTTTAGCTCTGTCAATATTAGCCTTTGACAAAGTTACTGTGTGGTCAATGTAAAAACTGCTTATTTTAGAAACACTGGATCTTCTATAACCATCAATGGCAACGTTATCAAAACCATCCCAAAAGGAACAATCTTGTTTGATGAAATGAAAGATAGAATTAAATCAATGATCGTGATTCATAGACTTATACTGCTGATTAGAAAGTCTCTAATTAAAAGTCACTCTAAATATGACCACATTTTTCTTTATCATAAATTGCAGAACCCGCACAAGGCATACCTGTGCAGCCGGTGCTCCAGTCTGAGAGAGACTGGCCAGACTGTGAGTCGACGATTCCATATCGCTGTCTGACAGCTCGCTACCTGAGCGCACTGACGTCACGCTGCTGCTCATCCCGCCGGGGCCCATCGAGTAGAACATTTCTGTAAGGACACGTGACTTAAATGTTCACCGAGCGGTACGTGAATAGTCCGTCCGGCTTTGCCGTGAATATCACATGCCTCCATATTCCAGAGTTGTGACATAAGGCTCCGGGTCACACTCGGCATCCCACTCGTTTTCTCGAGGACTGGACCCCAACTGCTTGCTGAGGTCATCTTCGATCATACGGAGGTCATCCGAGTCGAGTGGCCGGCTGCGCACTCCACCGTGCTTGGTCTCCGATTCTAGAAAAGAAGCCAATATTTGACGCAGATGTGTAGTATGTCTTTTGAATTGTACGAGAAAATAAACTATAAAAAAAAAAAATAGTCCGAAACTGCTAGTTCATGTTGTATGTTGAGTCAAATATAACCCAATTCATTTTCATTTGGAAGGGTGAATTCATTTTCCTGAACACAGAACTTCCCACCTCTCATCATAAAAAGGTTTGTGTCTACTCTTTTTCGTTCTTTAGCAATGAGCTGTAGAACATTTCAAGTAACATTTATTTATAGTTTAAGAATTTAAAACATATTAGTGTGGATTGTTTTCTTGACCCGTATTAATAATTGCTATATAGCCATATTATGAGGTAGTGATGTAAAGGCTTGTATTGCAAATCATATCAAAGTGAAGCTCATACCTGTTTCTATACAAAGAGCTGCTAGCAGGTCCGTCAGGTGAGTAATCTGAGATGGAGACAGCAGCATGTGGACGCAGCCCACTTTCCCATCCAATTCAAACTGGTCACCAAACAAAACACAAGTTCATATGTGAGCCAAACAACATCCTGTGTCAACACTAGCCCATACATTCTGTTCATTTATTTTCTTCACTTTCTGCAAATACAGCATTCAACTCAGCAGGCTTGGCAAATGAAGACATCATGATTATATTAGTTTGAATATTTTAGTGCTAAAGCCACAACAAGGCACACATACCTTTGGTCCAGGTAGCATGTCGTTCTGTTTAATCTTGACGGTGGTTTCAATGAAACCGGAGCAGCTTCCAATGAGCAGAGGCTGAGATGGGGGTAAAGCTTCGAGGGGCTTCCCCTTTGTTTCTCCTTGCTCATCATTGTCACGTTCCTGCTTTCCCTCATCATCGTCGTCCTCACTGCCAGTGGCCGACTCTGTCTGTGTCTCCCCAGGAATTTCCTTGAAAAGCCCAGAAAAAATATTTGAGCATTTATGGCATAAGCTCCCTTATTTGGGGTTGTTTATCTAAGTTAAGATATTATTTTAACGGTTGTCCAGGGAGAAAGAAATTAAACATTTATTTGGACAAGTGTACAAATGGTAACTTTACTGGTGTGGCGAAGATTTTTTAAAAGACACTACAAAATATTCCCAAAACAATGAAAAAAAATAAAATAAACCTTAAATGCACAAAGCATCCTTGTTAAAAATATTTGTCAATCTGTGCAAAACTGCTGTTTCACCTGCTCTGTTCCAATGCTGTCATAAAAGAGCTGAACAGCACTCAGCTGGAGAATCTTGTGCAGGAAGGCAGGTGGCTGGTGGATATCAACAGGCAAGACAGTTTGGCTAGATGGGTCGCGCACGGCCTCATCAAAGTATTCCAACCTGTGGTAAAAAATAAATATATATATTTTTTAAATTGACAAAAATACTACCAATGCTGTTTGTCAATTGAGCCTCCTGTTAAGTGCTGTATAAAATGGATAAAAGAATAAAAAGAGTTTTGTTATCTATTGAAAATGAACTTAAATTCACACGGAGCCTTAAGGACTTTGTGACCAAGCCAGAATAAAAAAAAAAAGGTACCTCAGACAAATACTAAAACTATCACTGTCTGAATGTTTTATACAACTGAAAACACAATATGACGCTTTCAGTAAAAACACAGGAATGTTAAAATGGAGCAATTATCAGTCAAACTGAGTATTTTTTTCATGATTAATTCACAACATTAGGGTGACATTCCATGTTTGAACACACATCCTGGCCTGTTCCTTTCTTACATAAAGATAAGTATTGGTTGGAACTGTTAAATGATTCACCACACATACACGGATAAGAAGGGCAAACAACAAGAGGGTGGAGCAATAAATGTATTTACATAGAAAGGACAAAATTAACTTGTAGATTATGCAGTGACCTTGTATGAGTAACTACATGACCATGCATAAAAACTGTATGCATTCTATTTCCTAGTAGACAAAATTACAAGACAGTCACCCTTCATTCTCTGAAGTTGTTTTTGTGTTTGTTTTTGGAGAACTATGTGCTTTTTCCTGGGAAATCCTTAAAGAAACTCAATAATAACCAAAAATCATTAGTACACGAGCACAAACTTTCCTAGATATCTCTCAAAAACAAAACAACACAGATTCCGCCAAGAAAGAAGTATAATGAATCTCTATCAAAGACAACTATAGAGACATTTACCGTTTGATGTGCACCTCTAAGGCAACATCTGCTTGCAGGTCTGGGGGCTGGTGCTCAATTCGTACGATCGTATCCAGGAGCGTGACCTTAATTCGACGTAGGACTGCGCACACAAAAACAATCCAGATGAGCCTTCCAGTGTGCTGAAAGCTTAAACTTAACACTCACCCGTCTCTATTGTTTGTGCAAACATCTCCAGCCCTTCCAGCGGGGCCGGTGGCTCTTCGGATGCCTCTGGGGGGTCCTTTAGGCACTCCTGGGCCAGCTGCATGCTGGAGGTCATGCTGGATGACCAGCTTTGGGAGTCCCAGCCACCGCCTGTGTGCAAACCGTGACATAACATCGGGCAATGGGGAACCACACAGGACATTCAAGGCAACTCACCTATTCGATACTTGGGTCTGCATGTTATCTGGAGACCTGTCACTTCCAAAGTGCAGTGGTCAGTGAGCAGTGCTTGCCAGGGAATGGTCACCGTGATGCTGCTCACAAAGCCGTCCACTATCTCCAAGGGGGCGCCCAGGGACTCCAGAAGCTCGTTGACGGCCTAAAGTCAAAAGAAGAGACGCATTTTATGTGCCTTAAGTGGAAACACAAGCTGTCTTTGACATGAGTGATCATGGCTATAGATAGATTGGTTTATTTCTTTAGCAAAGGCTTTTCGTTTAGTTTTTGAAAATCAAACAATTAATAATCAGTATGAAAATATAGTACAATGGAATAAACATAAAATGTAAATATTATAAGCACCACACAATCATGATTTATCAATCTTTTGTGAATTTTACACAACCTATTAACATTAATGATTGCTTAAGGAATAAGCACATTTCTAAGAATGATGGGGAAAAAATTTGTTGCCCACCTATTTGCAGTATCAAAACAATGTGAAACATGTTTAAAAAATACATCAACATTGTATTGTCACACTCAGGTAGATCTATTACATTACTCAAAAAGTTCAAAACTTTCTCAAACTAACAATCCGTTAATCAAATTGAATCCTTCTGATTTTATAGCCAACTCTCCAAATCAAAATTGACTGGAGGCCGCCCACAACGAGAGAGAATAAGATCACCTCAAAAGTATCTTTGCTGATGCTCATTAGTTGATGCTTTATGTAAAAACGTTTTGGGATCACTTAAACACACAATGTCCTCACTCAAAAGTAATACACTTTGTTTGATTTGAGCGTTGCTATTTTGTGTAGAAATCAGCATTCGATAGACAGAGAAGGACATAAACGGGAACATGATCTTTTTTTCCCAGAAGCGTGTTTCCTCGAAGAAACTTGAGCTGTCCTGCGAGAGCATGACGTTGTAGATTGTTGTTGTTGAATTGAACGCTGGCGTTGCGAAACGCCAAAGTCAGAGCGAGTGAGACAAAAAAAAACACACACACAAGCACCCCGTGGCAAGCTTTCCAAAACTTACCCACACATCGAGGTTGATCTCCTTAATGACACCGCTGCCATTGTACAGATCCAAGCCCAGTTGTTCCAAGCTTAAGCGCTCCTGCAAAAAGTGGCCCAGGTAGTGCTGGAGAAGGTACCGACAGGCCCGCTTCTTGATGGAGCCCGACCAGGGGAATAGCCAGCGAGACATGGGCCCAAAGACAGGGGGGACGGGGAGCGACAAGAGGCGGCGGAGGAGAACGACTACGATCGCTGTCCTCGGGAAACTGCATAACAGGCGAACACGAGAGGGGGCAGAAGGAGGAATGAGCCACGGTCAAGGCTAGCTGCAAGGGGCTGCGGAAAGGGAAAATCGTAACTCCACTTCTCCCAGGCTAAACATACACAACAACTCAACTCGAGTCAAAAACAAAACGCGTTCTTTTCTACTTCCCCAAGACAGCGACTCGATCGCTAGGCCGCCGATCAGTCGCCGTATCGGATCATGTTTTCGAAGCCCTTTGGAGCGAAATGGAGCTATGGCTCGTGGTGGTGCATGTCTTTCTCTTCTTTCGGGGCTTGTTTATTGTTATCATTCGCCAACTGACGGTATGGCGAAGATGTCCTGCGTCATCGTGACGCGACCCGGAAGTAGGCAAGGTAAACAGACTTGCCACCGCAGACGTCCTTGCATAAGACGCCATCTTTGTAAGGGCAGATAGTAAATTCCTCTAGTCATTTAGTGCACTAACTAATTCATTGATACCCCATACATTTGTGAAATTATATTATATTTATTGTTCAAATTAAGACAAGAATACAAAACACTATAATTTTATTCTAATCTTTATTTCAGATCAAGGACCATACAATCAAAACACCATAAATCAGAGAAAGAAAAAACAATTATTAAATTAGAAAAAAAATCAGAAACATTAAAAAAGTACACAAAACATAGAATTGCATTCATAGCATGCCTGGTTTAGAGTAACAACATATGTCTTGTAAAAAAAAATCACATTATTAAATTAAATAAAAAGATTTTGAACTAATACAACACATCATTTACCAGCACCCACCATTTCCAGTCCAACAACAAAACAAACAGCAGTCATAGTGGACTCCATTAATTACATTATAATCATCTTGATACACAGCTATTGTATTCCAGGTAGGGTATGGATTGCAGTTTAATCTGGGATTTGGTGGCGCAGTGCTGAGTTGAGTGGAAAGATGGGGGACGATCCTGAAGCTACAATAGATGGTGGGGCCAAGTGCTCTAGTCATGTGGCTGGGAGGGGGAATATTACATAAGACTCAGTAATGATAGTCTACCTGTTATAGGTACTGTGCAATGTGTGCTAAAGTACAAAAATAAAACATACAAATTCCCAATCAATTGATCAGTGACAACCAGTGTGTAGACTTTTTAACTCTGTTATAACAAAAATGTGTTCTCGTGCATTGTTATAGAAGACTCACTCATCGAACACATCAACACAATGCACACTCCTAAGCTTGTATCATCCTCCACTTGTCCTCATGACAGGATTACAGTTCTGTCAATTCCCAAACTTAGAAGCAAGCCAGTCTGGTGGAGGAGCTTCATGGGGGCCGGCAGGGCATCACACTTTTAGCAGGTGGACAGCATCTGGAATTCTGTCAGGTCCTTCAATGCAAGGTGAGAGTTTAGTTTGGAATGATAAAAAATTCAAGAAACCTAATTAGAATACAGTTGCCCTTTTCCAAAAATTATTCATAGTTCTACATAGTAAAATAGGAAATTACCATGAAGTGTTTCTTCTGCAGATGTTTCCTTGGTCGGCCGTCTTCTCCTTGGAGCCCAAAGTGGCGGGGCAGCGCACTAGTGAGGAGCTGGTGACCAACACGCTGATGCTAGAATTGGGCGCCATAGTCAAGCGTACTGAACGAATCCGGCTGGAGCAGTCCGCTGAGGGCCGGCGGCGTCGCCAAAGCGGAAGTGGTAGTTCGGGAGTGGACTATAGCTGGTTGGCTGACGTTCCCAACCCGGAACCCTACCAGCTGACTCCCAATGACCTGCTGGAGCTGCAGGACCTCTGCGCCAAGGTGCCACCAGCTCAGTGTGGACCAATAATTGTCAGGTGAGAAAGAGCTGGGCACTAATGGGACTCAGCTAATGCTCCCTAAAAATGTAAGGCATTATTTAAAACCATGTATGTATGCTCACCCATATTGTTATTTGTACATACTATACTATGAATGTCACATAGCTTTAAGTAGTGTTAAAGCTAATTACATCATTTACTGAGGCAAATCCATGTCAGGAGGGTGTGCACCAAATTTTCAACTACTGTTAATACTTATTAATAAATTATTGAGGTGTGTATGCCAACTAAAGATTTGCAATTGAAAATTTGTTTTCAAGTGGGTTGTGAGTAGGGATTAAGTTTGCTTGACTTGAAGCCTCTTGATTGCCACTTCAGGTTTAGGCGCTTGGTGTCTCAGATGGAGCCCGAGGTCTACGACGTCCCACGGCTGTTTCGCTCAGTCCTCCACGAATGCTTAGAAGAGATGAGAGAAGATAGTGCAGATTTACAAAACAACATGCAGATGAAGCAACAGCGCAGCAAAAGCCTCTCATTCGTCACATTCCGCAGCAAGTTCCGAACAGGCTACTTCTACGGGGGCAGCGGCCAGAGTGGATCCAGGGCCGACCTGCGTCAGCAGGTTGAGTGGTCGGACGAGGAAGACGCACGTGAGGAAGAAGCAATGAGGGCCCGTGTTAGGAAGGGGAGGAGCAGCAGCATGCCAGAAATCACACCGTTGGAACAAAGTGCACACGGGTAACTAAGAAGAGAAGACCATGTGTTAAGGAATGTGTAAATATTTAAAAAATGTAGGATTGTAAATATGAACGTTGGGTAAGAAAAAGACATGCAGAGGCTTTTTATCATCAATTGAATAAAGATTTTCCTCAATTTTAGTTGAATGAGATGCTCATTTGCAGATCAATACATTTCACTAAAAGTGAAATGACACGCTTCTAATCACACGGTAGACAGGTCGCTCATTATGTAATTATATCACTGCTGACTAATCCTCTTAGAGCAAAAGAAAATCCCATGAAAGCCAGCACCCCGTTATTGTTTTAATATGCGCTTTCTCATCAATACATCGTTCGTCACTATTTGCACTTTTTACATGAAGGCAAAGCATTCTGCTAAAAAAAAATAATAATGGAAGAATGAATATCTTCTTTAAAACGGTTATTTAAATAATATCCTGTACATTGTAATGATTCCGAGGGTGCAAATTGACTGGCAGACAGTCACTTCCAGGTCATAATCAAAACCCTTCACAAGCGCTTGTGTCCAACAGTGAAACCATTGAGGGTTAGGGTTTACGCTTGAATGTATCTGTAATTTGTCCAGAGCACTTCAAATTCTCCTCTAGGGGTCGCTTATTTTTGGCAAAAAAACCCCAATAACTTCATGTCAATTCTCTAAGATTGTGGCAGAGAATCAGCGAAAGAAAAAAAATGGAAAATAATCATGATCATAGTAGCAGCGAGCTTGCAGTTTGGCTGTGAAATATATCACATATGAAGAAAAATTAAAATGACAGTTTGGAGAATCAAACCATTGAGTTATAGCCATAAACATTTAGGAATTATTGGTCAATGCACAATCCAGAAAAGTTTTTACTCCCTACAAAAAATGGGGGTTTAGGAATAATTTGTTTTCTCTTTCACTTGGAAAAAAAAGTTCTCAATTTTATACAAAGTGTGTATTCCTTCCACGGGATAACCAAGCTTCTGTATGAAGGCGAGTCCTCCATTATAAAGGTCAGCCCCCGCCAAAAAAAAGCTCCACCTATTTCACCAATCTTCCTCAGGCAAAGAAGACGACAAAAACGATGAAAAATACGACCAGGACCAGGAAGATCTTGATCATCAACCATCGGTTGGAAGACACCGACTGAAAGTACTTGAGGATCTCTGAGTGAGCCGCTTCCACATTGAGCTGCGTATCCTCCACATTGGAGTCAATCCTGAGGGGGAAAAATGTGTTTTATTAACTTTTTTATACACTACACAGGGGTTAATAAAGATACCATTATTCTGTCAATTTTGGCAAACCTCTGAATGGTCTCCTCCTGTTCTTTGACCATGTGTGCCAGCTGCTGGAATATGGAGCCCAGTTCCACGATAGTGCTCTCAATGTTCTGCATGGTGTCGGCACGACTCTGGATATACGAATCCTGTGCAAAAAAAAAACAGGTCCACATATTGTAAATTGACCAGCTCAAACGGATTGGACGCGGCGAACGAGCAGGCGCCCGACCTGCTCGTCGATGAGCTGGAGCTGCATGGGGTTGGCTTGAGAGTCCATGTCGATGGCCACGTCACCCAGACTCCGGGACTCGTCCTGCATCAAGACCGAGCTCTCTGCAGGTGGGAGAGAGAACAAAGAAGAGGGGGACACGGGTTCAAAGCGCTCGCACGCAAAAACAGGGCGAGCCGAGAAGAATGCAGGGGCGGGCTCGAAATGACAAGACGCTGAGAGTGGCAAGCGGTCCAGGGAAATACCTTTTACATTTGAGGTTGTAAAGCCCTGGTAGACATTGCGCGGCTCATGAGCTGCATGCGGCTCCTGGGCCCCTTTTTTGCGGCTCCCTAAAATATGTTTTATGTTTTCATTACTAGAGGACCAAATATAACAGGGAGAGTCATTCATAGCTGGCTTTTTCCCAAAAGAACACTGCTAGGCAAATATGTTGGGGGACCCACAAAATTGGATCTTTTCAATCAGTGAGTCTGAGAAATTACACAGCTCTACCGATGTATTTTAAGATTTTGATTAGAATAAAGGCCCAGATTGTCACAACACATTGTTTGACACATTTCTGGCAAACAGCCAACAATAGTATTGAAGTGCGAAAGCTCCCTGCAATTGCAATTTAAAGCTCTCCATTTTGCTGGATGCCATGGTCCAAAATGTTAATCACTGACAAGTGCCTAAGTGAAGTAAAGAACAATTCTTCACCGTCTGAAAGAGGCGACGCAAGTAGAAATGTCACTCGACAATTCAGAAAAAGGGCTGCGAGCATTCTACTGGCACAAAGTTACCAGGTATCATTTCAAAAAGTTTGGTTTAAATTTAGGAGAGACTTGTTAGGTGAAAAGTGACAGAAACAGATCTTAGAAGGACAAAACAGGAACAAGATACAAATATTTTCCTCTCAAGCACACAACTACGCCAGGATTTGCACAATGCACATCAACAAGAATTTCTAATACGTTCAAATGTGGTTGCACAAAATGTGACTTTTCCTTTATAGTTATTGTACAAGACTTTTGTGTCAAGAAAACATAACATTATTTAAAAATCTGAATAGCCGGCGTTTACTTCTTGTTGATAGAAAGTGAGTGTATGCCAATGACAGTGTTAGATGTCCAATCCATTTGAAGTGGGAGGAGGGTATCGGTGCAACACCTGTTAATACTGTGTGATGTGGGAGGCCAGGAGATGGGAGGAAACTTACTGAAGTTATTGGCCATGAGAGGTGAGGAGGCGGCAGGTGGCTGGGAAAAGTGTTCTCTTCTGCTGCGTTGCTGCTTCAAATTCTGCACAATAATTCAAGAAATTGGACTCATTTTCCCCAACGGTCTTTTTGTAGTATACACGTTATTACATACCTCTGTTCTGACTTCCAGGACTGACTTGAAGTCATTGGACATTGAGGCCAATTTTGACTGGTGAAGGACGAAATGTTTTATTACAAACAAACTTGACATGCTTTATTTTATTTCTTTTTCTCTTAAATGGTAACATTTTTCAAATGATATGCTATACCTGTAAGGACACCACAATGGTGTTTGAGTGGGTTTGGATGTGTTTGCCACCCGTAGCGCCGCGTGATCGGATCAAGTCTTGTAGCTGGGCTATCTGCTTGTTTAGGCTGTTGATGTCCTACAAAACACAGTATTTTAAATGAAATTTGAAGAAAAACAAATAAGAGACTACTCCATAATGTGCATCTTGAAAACAAATTTTGTTACTCACTTGTTTAATGATATACGTGAGCTCCTCAATTTCCACCGCCTTGTCGTCAAATAGGGATTTTCTCTTGGCCACTAAAAACCCCAAACATTTTGAAACATTAGGTAATTTGCATTGATAAAAAAGAGACAGTTGAAAAAGCAAAGGTTTCTTACAAATTGTGAGCTTCTCCAGTTTGGCGAATGTATTGCTAAGGTCTTTTCCGATTCTCCTGCAAGTCAAAATACAAATAAGAGTAAAAGAAAAGAATGTGAATGAATTGGGATAAATTAATGTCACGGAAATATGGTAATTTTTTTTTTAAAGAACCCAAATATGAGGAACTTACTTGGCCATGACTGTGAAGTCGCTGCGCTGCTTGAGAGCGCTGACAACTGGTTTATTGGGCTGCACTCCATTCTATAAGAAACACAATGCAAAAAAATCATAATAATGTATATTTATAATCACCATGTGAGTGAAACAATAAATTGCAGTTTACAAACTGACTTGAACAATTAGCAAGCACTATGAATGCAGCATGTGTACACATTCCAAAAACTCATGTATTGCTGTACTGTCAAATTCTGAGATAAACACTATCATATCATATTTTATGATCATAACAAGTGTGGATCATAAAATCGTGCCACATACTGCTCTTGATGCCTGTCCATCACTGTCAATGACAGTAAATAACATTAAACTTGTCAACTTCTACATTTTTTATCATTTCAATTTGTGAATGCCGTATGACAACTTTTGTAGGGGACTTTTTTAAGTACATGTTTTGTAAAACCAATCTCGTTCTATCCATCCAAAACGTGAGATACATCATATGATAAAGTGACAACAAACTGAGGATTTAAAAAAAAAGTCATATTGCCTGGGAAAATACGCAAATCATGATATGGAAGTTGGTTTTATATCAAAATGTGGACTTTGAACAAACCTGTCTTCCTTGAAGAGACTTGCAGGCCGACTGGAACTCGATGGTCCGGTCGCGGCACGTCATCCTGTCGCCGGTAGAACGCTCTCCCCCAGCCCGGTTCTTGGTAAGTGGCGGCTGAGCAGCAGCAACGTCCTTGTCGTTGGAGTGGGACTTTAAAAAAAAAGACGATGAGCAAGTAAAAATCGGAGCGGCCGGGACATATTTTTTATTTCTCGCCCCCAATGATCGACGTGTCGGTTCGTCACCGAGCAACTAACAGCTGATAACATTTGGTTAGCAATGGCAAGCCTGCTGGCTGAACTATTGAAAACCCCACATTTATACATGTAAATCAAAATAACTTAGCTTAAGAAATAATAAAAAAAATCATAACTATTTAGCAGGGTTAATCTTTGAAGGCCGTCTTTGACGTCACATCGGATCCCAGTTCAGCCAGCTAATGTTAGCAAAAGAATGCTAACAGGTCGTTTTCATATGCGTCTATGGCTATATCACGATCCAATTCAAGCAAATATGTCCTCTGAAGATGATATAACACACAATAAATAAGAAACATAAATAAATCGTGACTCACTTGTGATCGAAGCTACACCATTTTCTCTTTAATTTGACTATTTCAGGAGGAAAAACAAGTAGACAAACCCTCGGTTAAAGTGCCGATCCGGGGCATTTCCGGTTTTTACGTCACTGCCACGTCTACTTCGTGGTGAGATGCAAGTTTTTCCCACTGGAGGTCGCTACAGTCAAATACCTTTTTTGTTCCATTGTATAGATAATAAATAAATGTAAATGCTTTTTGGAGCTGAAATAATTTGAGCTACTTGATTCGAACCACTGTAGTACTTACTCATGACTGACATTCTTTTGTAATATTGTAATATCTAGAGGAGCACTCTGCAAGAGTAGACTTCTGTCTATGCAGCCACATTCAAAGCATCGAAATATTTCTGACCTCTGTGACCTTTCAGCCTTGTCATCTCATCACCCACCCTACAAATTTGAGCTAAATACTATAAATGAATGTATTCTCAAGTTATAGTAAAATTCCTTTTGTGACCTCTATGGCCCTTTACCCCATGACCCCAAAATTAATCATCGCTCCTGTTTCATATTCCAAACTTGAATGATCAGAAACATAAACAGGCCATAACTGCCACCTCTTGTAGGTGGAGATAAAAATAGTAATTGTAATGAAACAGATTTTTGCAGGCATAAGGAAGAATAAGTAAGGTAGTCTAAAACTTGTGATTGGCTTTTATTTCACATTTCCAGGTACTCTTCATGTATGTACGTTTGGAGGTATATGAAGAGATAACAACCAGGAGGCCCTCTGATGTCTCCTACTGGTACCCGCATCCTCAGTTTGACATGATGGAGCACGCCCGGACCACAAATATGCCTCTTTTCCCACCTCAATCCCCCTTCAAAAGAACCCCATGCACATGTTTTCATCTGCTTTGGCTTCTGTGCATCTCTTGGCTTTCTATGCCTTCCTGCCTGTATTTTTCCACCTTGTAGTGCACAGCGCCCGCTCCTATTTTGCTCAAATACTCCAGCCCTTCTTTTTGTAGCAGCAGCTGTGTTGAGCCAGGTAGTCAGCGTTATCTACTCTGCAAGTGTGTGTTGTCTGATGCTATCTGTGCTCCCATGTATGCATGTGTGTGTGAAAGAGGGGCAGAGAGAAAGAAATGAAGTTGCGATGTCATGATAACAGCGAGCACAAGCGCCACGTGTATACGTTGCGCAGCTTGAGCAAACAGGAAACGTCCAATGCGAGCACAAAGGACGTTTTTTTGTAATTGACAGAACAAACTAACAGCATTATCTCCAACACAAACACGGGCCTCATCTGTCACGGTCCGGTGAAGGACGCCGACCTTGAGCTCTTGCGGTCGGTCAGCGAGGATGGGAAATTTGATTTCAGCCTGTTCACAGATTTAAAACAACAACAAAAACATATTTTTTTCTAATCAAATACAACTGAGCACAATAATCTGCATTTAATATCCATTTTCTTTACCGCCTCTCAAATAAATAAATGTTAGACCTTTTGGCCATGATTCCCAAAGATATTTTTGCACAAAAACAAACAAAAAAAAACCATTCAGTTATATCTGATGTACTATATTTGAAGTCTACTTGCTCAAGAAGGTAACAGTAATTACAGTTGTGTATTGTACTATATTTTATGTTAATTTTAGAAGCGCACAAGTCTGGAAAAGGGAATTTTTTGAGTCCTCTCTTTTTTTTTTCTACAGTGACGCATGTCTCACTATCCCATTCCCTCTCCGTCTCCCTCATCTAGCGGCTATATATAGTCATGGAATGATGCCCTTCTATGCAGACAAGACAAAAAGGTTGGCAGAATGGCTCCTCTCCTTGCTCCGACCTCACTTGCCTACTGCATCATTAAGAATAATAACATCATTCTGCTTATCAGTTTCATTAACAGCTGGGTGTAGTTTGCACTTCATTGTACATCTGATGCCTGAACCACTAAGATAAGGGAACCAAAATATGACATTGTAGCTTCCTCTGAAATAATAAACATATGTATGAACTTGCTCGTACAATTTCTACAGACATCACACAGAGAGAGAGAGCTGAAATAGCAGGGAAATAGATTGAATTGTTGAAATGTAGACTGCAAGTTAGAATGTTTCAAGGACAACAGCTACCTGGCCAAAAAGAAAATCAAATCAAACACATATTTGCACCATTTTCTAGACTTTAGTGAATATGTTCTCTAGACTGGTGAGAGGAATGTTGAGCGTTTTGGAAGATGAGTGCCCTATTACTTAAATGTGACACAGCATTCTAGAAAGCATTCTTGGGGGTGCTATGCATATACAGAACCTGGACGACTTGCTGTCATGAAAATAATCCTGTTTGCTTTCCATTACCGTAAAACCAGACCAATACCACAATTTTGTATGAAAAATAAGACGTTTCCTTTAATAACATCTGTAAGATGATGGTTGTATCACTTCCAATACATTGGATGCAGTTTACTGTACACTCGCAAGTGTTGCGGACAATTGGTTAATTATTTCCACGAGTACAACATAAACCTGTATTGTTCTTCTACGAGGACGTCAGTAAAGGGCACAAATGGTGTAGCAGCAAAAAAGAGTTTTAGTGGCTACATGAGTACAACGTATCTGTAGCGGTGAGGACAACACACTTCGTCTTGAGCAGTGGTTCTCAAACTGGGGGTCTCTGGACCTTCGTGGCTCTGCCGGTTTTAGTTTGGGTCCGCAAGAATTTGTGCCATGAATTTCCATGTTATTTATCATTGAAAAAGGGGGATTACATACAGACGAGTTGATAAAACAGATAATAAACTACATCTTCATTTAGTTACAACTATATATTATTATAATTATTCAATATTATGATAAAGCAATAAAATGACCTCATAGGGAACGGGGAATATTAAAAACTGACCTGCCGATGTTGTGGAATAGGGACTTTTTGAGAAGTGTCTGGACGTAAACAGTTTGAGAACCCTTGCTCCAAAGAATGCAGTGTCACTGACAAGAGGTTATAAAATGGCATATACCCTTAGCAATAATTGTCACTACATATGACATAAGGACCTTTACAGTCAAATGTGCAGATACAATGCACACAAATGCAGACTGTGAATGAACTGTTGTGATACTTGGATGTCAAATGCATTCTTTCCTGCTTGGATTCAAAAGAAAAAAAACGTTACAGACATGAATTAGTAACATCCAGACCTTGAAATGCCCTGACTCCGCTAGCTTTCCTGAGAGCTCGACACCTCGTCTGCTTCCACTGGAATGATTTTGTTGTGTGTGGTTTTTCTGCAAGGATAGAATTTGCTGTACTTTATGAGCTTAAACGACCATGTGATAAACGAATGTTGAAAAAAAAACGGAAAAAAACAGCAACATTTTTAATAACTTGAGATTTTTTTTGTACAAAAGTGTAAGGTACGTATATAAAAGCCTAGTGTCTAAGGCGCTATAGTGAAAATAAAGCAAGGATAAAAGGTGTGCTTCATTCTGGCGACAGGGACAAACATCTCTAATAATTGCAAAAGGAACCTTTTATGAAATTAATGTTCAATGTATTTAACAACTTGAAAGACAGTCTACTTGAAATACTCATACTGTAATTTCATAGGGAAGGTGCCCTACATTTCCTTAAAAATTCATATTTCTCTTATTAGACTGAGCAGATTGAGCCATAAAACTAGTATTGCATCTTCATGTTATTTCTATATTGTGACCACGATAAAAGCTAAATACTCCCACTTAAGAAGAAATTGTCTGAACAGTCATAATTTCTACACACATTGCTAAAGAGAATACGTACTTATGTTAAAAACACCTTCAAAAATGAAACCTTGAGCGGAAACATGAAACAACAATATTGTAATACTCGATGAATGTCTTGTGACAAAGAGGTAGTGATCGAAGCATTGATTGACATTCTCAACTAAAGTTTGACATGCAAATGATCATTTAGCGCAGTTTATTCATTCATTCATTAATGGCGGAGTGCACACAAAGGCTGAGAAAGGCCTTTCAATGCTAACAAAAGGCTAAAATGAGCTGCAGAAAATGTTCCCCGTAATATTAAAGTAATAAAATAGATTTCAGCTCTGTGGCGAAGCCAATGGTTTTGGTCCTTAACCCTTTCATTGACAAATGATCATTTTCTGGTTAACCACTACAGTGCGCCCATGTATTGGCAACAATTACCTAAAAATGTGCACCAAAAAGGTTCAGTGATTGGGAGGTAATGCGATTAATTAAAATGTGGGGGGAAAAAGAAAAAATAACATCTTTTGTAGTTAACAAATCTGAATTAATGTGCTAAAGTGCCCCACCAATAATAATTTAAAAATACACAGTTGCTAAAATATATATTCTATTTAAATGAGTAAAACCAGTGACTTTCCTGATAAAGGATTAAAAAGTTAAAATGAAAAAAAAGTTTTTTTAATTACTAAAAAATAGTCACTTTCTCAGTAAAGGTCTAAACGTCTTAAGTGTCAAATTGTGAATAGCTGTCAACTGTCCCTGAAAGGGTTAATGCCAATATGGTTCTGATCTTTTTTTTTTAACCACCACGCCAATACGGCTCTGGATTTTGACATGCGAAAACAACACGCCTCCGGCTTTGGCCCGTCACATTGATTGACAACACATTCGGGGCCTCCTTCGTCCTTTTTTTGTGCCAATTAACATCCCTAAACGGTGGTCTGCTAACTCCCAAACAAATCACATCCCCGCCTTTTCCTTTGACTGCTTTTTTTGTGTGTGCCATTAACACTTTAGAATATATACCGACCGTATACTCCTGCTTTGCGTTTTGGGAGACATACCCACATTTGGGCCAGCCGGTGGGACTATTTATGCGGGTGGATTACGGACAGACACAAGACATTCAAGAGACGTGAGAAAATTGAAATAACGGATCTAAATTGAGGCAGGTTTGATTAAAAAAAATGTTCATGACAAAGAAAGGAAAGAAAGAAAAAAAAATCATGGCTACCTGCATTTGTTTCACATTGCTTGTGTGTGTGCTGCTTTAACTGGGACTGTGTGTGTGTGTGTGTGTGTGTGTGTGTGTGTGTGTGTGTGTGTGTGCAAAGCAGTGGACAGACGCCAGGCCTCATTATTGTCATTCTTCTCACTGCCTAAAAGCGAGGCAAAGCCAGGCGAAAAGCGGTCCGCTTTCAGTCCGCCGAAAAAGACAAGAGACAAAAGGGCTCAAATTAAAACAAATGCTGCAAAAGGCTCGCCCGTGCTCAGTTGCTTTAGGGGGGGATAACCCATCTGGGGTCTTTCAGAGCCAGACCACACAGATACATTCAGCACCATTCCTGGTCCACATACACACCACAGGCTGCGCCATTGCATGTGCGTATCCTATGTCCCGTCCGGCATGTCTGAGTGTGTTTGCACCTTTTATCTGATTGCAGTTTTTTTTCTGAATCCTCCACACAAGCGCTGGCCTCAATGTGAACCTGGAAAAATTTGTCTCTGTGTTTCAAGAGGTCCACTTCATCCATGATAGTCTCGCCGGTACGCAGTCGACGTCCACTTGGGAATGATTTTCCATAAATCATAAATCAGCGCCATGGTCCCGGCACTCGTGGGAGGTGTTTAGTGACTGGACGTGTCCGTGCACGTAATGTACTGTACATGTGGAGACGCACATGCACACATACGTATTATACATGTACAGGGCTACAGTGGTGGCTTAGCTAGAAAATGCGAGTACAGGCTGTGTGCTAATAATACTTCCTTTGGGTGGGTTCAGGTGGAGAAGATGAAGTGAGGGGGGTGCTGTCAAGTCTTCATAGCGTCACACCTGAAAGTGAAGGCAGAAAACAATTAAAAGGGATCTGAACATAACCCCCCCCCCCCCCCCCCCCCCCGCAGTTTAAATGGAATGGGTGCCTATCGCTGTCAATGGCAGCTAATGAGATGAAGGGAATGAGATTAATATAAATAATTGGCTTTCTGGGGTATGGAGAATAAGGAGGGTCCAAATGAAATAAATAAATATTTAAATACATGTATTAAATCTTATTATTTTAATATTGATCATTGTATCTATTTATTTAAACATTTATTCATGGTTTTATTTAAAACAGTCTTTATTTATTATTCTATTTTTCGTGTACCTATGTCTATATTATTTTAAATCTCGATTTAGATTTTTTTTTTTTTTACACGTTATTACTTTATATTAACATGGACTTAGTTACTCTAATTGAATTTTTTTTTGATAAATGACTTGATTTATTTAAGTCAACATTTGGCACTCTTGTTCCCCCCCTTTGCACAGCATGAAATAATTACATCTGTCATTCACTCACTCGGTAGGCGTGAACTGGGCGGACCCCCGAGAGTTTCTGTTGGAGCAGTTTCCTGCGGGCCACGTATTAACTATTGTCATAGTATAAAAAGAGTGAAATGCTAACTCAAAAGCTTCTTGCCACAATGTTTAAACAACGTAGAAAAGTGAAAAGTAAGAAAAAAAACATGCCACTTCAATCTATATCATTCACGGGTTAATGGCAGTCGTCAATGGCAACCAATGGAAGCATAAAAATGGTATTAAAAAGGTCTTTGCTTCATTTAATGATCAGAAGAAATACAGATTTTGGCTTAATCAAGTAAAATCTATCTAGCCATGTATCCTTTGACATTGTGACTTCATCTTAAAAATGTACTGCATTTTGGTAGGAAAAGTGTTTTACACAATGGGTAGTGGGTTCGAGCAAGCCTCACTTTGAGTCATTTTTTTTATACTGTTGGCGCACAGAAAAAAAGCAATAACATAAAGATGCATGTCTGCATTTGCACCAACCTGCAGCGATGACTGTTAAGTCGCCTGCGTTTTCGGTGGCAGGTCTCAGAAGTGAGCGTACAGAGACACCGACACGACGTGGCGTCCAGCGTCCACTTCCTTCCTCGGCACGGTCGACAAGATGGCCGCATGGTCGTCGGGGGAAGAGGAGGTGGAGAAGTGTTGGTGGGTGAAGTAGAGGAGAAAACAGGAGTCCTAGAAAGGGAAAAACATGGTTTATTTAGGCAATTCAGTAACCAGTCTTGCAATTATTATTAAAAAATGAGTTTGACACCTGAATAAAAAAACATTCAAAAGTTCTCAAATGTGTGTCCAAACGATAAACAGGAAAGAAGGAAGTGCGTCGTCGGGACTTTTAGGATACCCTGTCCAATCAACTATCTGTTTACAGGTTGTGATTAATTGTGGGGCTCTTCAGGAAACATCCACATGAACAAATGTTTTAGTAATCCCGTTTGCTTCCCAGCTCATCCCCTCGGTCGTCATAGTTTCCGATGGGCTCGGCGAGACGGGGATGAGAAAAGCTTCGCCATTTGCTTCTTCCCAGGAGGCTGTTGGATAATGAAGATACTTAATGAGGCAGAGAGGCCATCTTTGTCCAGGCCCTCGCTGACCACGCCTGCCGCTGGCACGGACAGAGAAGGTGGCATTCGGGAGCAAATTACGCAGATTTCACCCCTGCTAGAACTCGAATAAAGCCATTTGGGGGGTGATGGATGAGTTCTGAGGGGGACATCACACCCAAATCGGAGCCCCCTTTGACCTCCTGGGGCCCGGATATGAGTGACGGCCAAAAGGTGCGCTAATTCTTTTATTCCTCCGCTAACGCTGTGGATTCAGTCATGGGAATCACGGCGCTAAACACACATGTCAATCTCATGCCACAGTGCGACAAGCTTTTCATTGTACTTGGTGTTAGAACAGTGGCTTCCCACACAGTTCGCACCGTCGAGCTGCGATCGCACATAAAGCTGGCGAAGACACCCTCGCATGTTTATTTGTCTGTAGAGATGGATGTAAGGATCCAAACTGTCATGTCATGACCCACTCTTGAGTTATTTTTCTGTTTTTTTTTCCAGTCTATTAATGCACAGGCAACAGTTTCAGATCATTCCGACATGTGAGGGCATCAAAGATAAACTGAATTCTTTATCATGTGCATAACAACAAAAAAGTCTTGCTCAATATATGGAAAAAATAGAATTCCCCAGAAGTAGCCATCCAGAGTGAGCGCAGATATTTCTGAATGACAACACTTATTTAGCCCATCAAAGCTGTTTTTGTAGTCAATTGTAAAAAAGACAGTTATAGTGTAATTAGGCCACAAAGTTCAGTTTTTTTTTTTGGCTCTAAGAGGAGGAAAAAATTAACCATTTGATTAGAATTGATCATTGCAAACAATTTTGGATTTTTTTCTCAAAATAAGTGGCAATCTTAGGTGCCAATATGTGTGTTTGAGTCAATTCACGTGAGGATTTTGTATTAGTTATTATATATGATTTAAGTGAAACAATTGTCTTTGAATTATCTTTCAGTCGGAAGTGTACATTAATATTGCTCCTCATTTTCCATGTTTATTTCCTAGCCTCCTTTGCACTGCCCAGGGTGCTGTGGAGTGTTAAACGTTGTCCACAAAGGCGCATTCTGTTCATCCCGGTTGTATACTGGCAACCACAAAGATCTCTTTCAGTCGTGAGTATCACACGGAGGTGAGTGAACTTGGTGTGGGTGTGTGAGTGTGTGTGTGTGTGTGTGTGTCAGACCTTGACTAATGTGGCCGTAAAAGAAATTGTCCAAATAACTGTGTCAAATAACGAACACCAGATAACCTCTCATCCAAACATAGGCAAAGGGGATGTCTTCAAATACACACCGCAAATCAAAAAACTATCCCGAGGAATGATGGTATCACACATGGCGGTGGAAAATTGTTAACATGTCAATTTGGATCTCAAAATTGTGTGTTTTCATGAACCTACGCAATTCGGACGGTCTTCCTTCCTCGACCCTTTTTCTTGCCTCTCGTGGGCTCCAGATAGGGCCTGAAAATGACAAAGATAAGGAAAAGTATTCACTTAGTGACTGCCAGTGACAGTGCAGGACGTCCAATCTATTTTGACTGGGAGGGGCAAATGAGTGTTTGTTGACTCCCAGTCAAAATACACTTCACACTTGTTTTCCAGATGTTAATATTGTGGCCTACATGACGTAAAATGCCCCGTTTCTTTAGAGTGTGTTTATTGTTTAAACAAAAATCAATACATAACTTAAACGCATCACGTTTTCTTCCTTAACTTCAATTCAAATTTTAGCTAACTACAATCAAAAACGTATTTGAAGCTGACCTTGAATAAAGTGATAGACGGATGGATGGATTTTGACATCTGGTACACTTACATTGTGTGCAACCATAAAGAATAACATAACACGCCAGCATGACTGTTAAGAATGTCAAAATAATGTGTAAAACGGTTTGAAATCTAAACATGCACTGCCTTCCAAATGTCTTCTCTCTTTGAACAAGCTCAAATTATGAGCGGATCATTTAGCAGCAGGGCTGGCGCATCATCAGGATTATAATGTTCCTCCTTGTCATTTCCTTGAATAGACGACGACAAGGACTGATGCGTGACTGCGCTTCATTACTGCCACTGCGTGTGCGTACCCGGCGAGCCAGATAAAATCATTACTATGGTGACAACAGGATGCGGGTCGCCCTAGGGGATGCTGGAAGGCAGTCACACAGATCCTAACTCGGTGAGGGACATTACACAGGGGGCAAAAATTTCAAACACCTGCCGATCTTGTACATGTAGTATTTACAGATGTATGACATCGTGCAGGTAGGTCTAGTCTAGTGTATAGAAAAAACACCCACGCAAAAAAAACCCTTATTGAGTCATGAAACTAACATATACACGCATGCAGCGCACACTAACACACTACACCTCACTGTTTACGTCCACATCCAAACAGGAAGCAGGGCGATATACATATGACGGTCTTTTTGGACTACAGTCTGTTTGCAGATGTGGATATGCTTAGCTCCTCACACAATGGTTTCTTTCATATTATTCAGTGCATTTACACAAAAGGCAAACACCTGACATTTAAATCTTTACATTTAAAATAGCCAAAATAGAGTTAAAAAAACAAAAGGAGGACTAATACTATTTGACTGTACCTTATTGTTGTCAGCTGACGCTCTTCTTTTAGTCTGCAAATAGATAATAGATGTTAGAGTCGGGATGCAGTTACTACATTGGCTACAATGATAAATATCTAATCTTTAACAGGTAGGTTGGCAGTGATTGTTGATGTAAATTAGCATAGATCGCAAAGTGCATCTTTCGCAGCACCGGATTGTTATTTCTTAGTGTTCCCCGACCGATACTGACGTTATCTTTTATGTTCCTCAAAGTACTAATACCGATACTAGTACCAGTATCGATAATAGTAGCGGCATCAGTGCAACACTTTTTATAATATGTTCTTTTGGAGTGTGAGTTTCCAACAAATGCCTGACACCTGACTTAATGCCATTTTGTTCCCTTGAGATTGTCATAACGAAACTGCAATTCACCTTTTAATTGTTATATTCAATTAGTATATATGTCTATTTAGATCCATTTCCCCAAGACAAGCAGTACAACTATGACGTGTGTTTTTCTTACCTGCACTCACACTGGCTGTGTTCCACAAAGGTCAGCGCAATGAGCTCATGTTTCATGAAGGAAGTCCGCATCAGCTATACAAAAAAAAAAAAAAAACAGATGAAGCCAGCTTTCAATGTCACAACACTCATATGTTGAAGACTGTACCTCCATGGTGAGCGTGTGCGTGAGTGAGGGCACGCAGTCCATGGCCTCGTCGGCGCAGCAGCCGCCACATCTCCTCAGTGCCACGCAGGACGGCACGAAGAGGTGGTGTGTCTCGCCCGGCAACTCCCGCCAGACTTCCACCAAGGTTTCTCGGGGTTCGCAGCCACTGCGGGAGTAGACCTCCAGCCAACGCCGCACTGAGAAGAGGTGTGGATGTTCTTGTAGGGTTAGAGGCAACTTGGCCAAGAACTGGCAACTTACCTTCTCGACCGTCTCTGGATTTGGATGAGTCGGTGGGCCGCCAGTGAGCCAGCTGATGGGAGAGTAAGAAAATTGAGAAGAAAAAATGAGATGGAATGTAAGAAAGACAGCGTCTTCTACAATAACAATTACAATCTTGAAATGGAGTAAAGGTGTTCATCTGAATAGTTTGGACATTACAATCAAACAGGAAAATGTCAACAATTGATTAAATACCAATACTTTATTGTGTACACAATGTATAATAAAATACAATGTTAGTTTCTATTTCTAGTATTTACGTTTTCTTTAAAAAATATGAAAAGCATTGTATGAACATATGTGCTATGTCAAATATTGACATACAATGAAATATGAAAGAAGCATGCATGACTGCAATGTTTACTTAACACTATTATGTTATAACAAAGGACAGGGCTGGTTGTGCTCATGCTGTAACAACAACAAAAACAAAAAAAAGCTTGCACTCTACAAAAGATTGTAATAGAAACATTAAGTGCAACAAAAAGTGAGCTAACATTACACAATTGCCTTTTATGGCATGTTACAGCCAATCCGTTTATCAATGAATTACTACTGCCACCCCTCCTAGTTGAAATGGATGTCTATTGCCATTATTGGCTAGTGATAAGTTAAATAATAGAGTTGAATTTTTCCATTAGAACTATTCCATTGGAACGTGAATGACGTGTTTTATTTTCATTGCATGTTAAAAACATATCCGACACTTTGTATGATTTACTCGCATATTGTCCCATTTTTGAACTGTCGATCAACTTGCCCATTTGAACTCCTCTCAAATAAAATCAAGTGCACTTCAGCCCGTGGAGTTTTCTTTCAAAATAAGTCTTGAAATGATGAAAGGATTTCCTGTTAAATAACGCCCTGCGGCTCCTTTTGAACCCGAGAAGTGCGTTACGACGTTAAATGACAGGATGGAGGCCTCCCGCTGTAAACTTGTCTGTCATTAGTTGAACTGACGTGACAAAATAGTTGTCGTGGAAAAGTTTGAGGAGGTTTGTTGAGCTGGAGCGGCTACCTTTGCCCCCTTTGCCCGCCCACCTGCTACAAGAAAATCCAAGAGTGAGAGTCGGTGCCACCGGGATTAAAGGTTCAAGAAGCGACACACAAAAGGCAAAAACTCCAGCACGTGTGGCCAACATTGCCTAGAAAACCTCACTAAAACTATTTTTTTTTCACAATTCGAATGGTGTTCCCGTCCGCTCATGTCACGTTGACCTCCATTCATTTAAAGGAGGACAAATGTTTAACTTGACACAGTTTTCCGTGAGCAAATTTAATGAGTTTATGAGTGTTATGGAGGCATAATGCACAGAAAATACACACACAAGTCCAATAACTGTGTGTGTCAATGTGGAAACGGCCAAGGCCAGATGTAAGGGAATGTAGACTTTGTTCAGTGGGCACATGTTAAACAGTTCCACCCCTTTTTACACCTACGCACACACACACACACACACAAGCGAAAATGTCAATCTGGGTATTTCTCTGACATAATACCTTCTGTGGTACCCAAACTAAGTGATTTAAACATGTCCATTCACATTAGTTATTTATAGTGATGCACCGATACAATTTTTTTCTCGGCTCCGTAAACCGAGCGTAGTAGTGTACCATAGATATATTTTTCCCCTTTTAATACTAAACTACTTGTTTTTGTAAGGTAATGCTTAACTCATTGTCTGCCATTGATGGCAACGCCCAATCTATTTGAAGAGGGATGCTATACCTAACACTTTAAATGAACTGGGTGTCTTTTAGTGATAAACTACTCATTGGTGGGAGGATGCATAGTAGCCACAGGGGATAAAAATCCTTTTACTTTTTTTTTAACTCATTGACAATTCAGTCAAAGTGGGAGGGTCAAAAGCGAATGAACGCTCCGCCCTCTTATTTTAAATGGACTGGAAGTCTGTGTGATGGACTTATTGAAATTGTCAGCAATTAAATGATTGAACGCGAGACAATTGGATGTTTATCATCTTCTTGGGAAAGGCGAAAATTGGTTTGAGGATTCGATCTTGAAAAATACATACTGCACTACCTCGAATGTGACGTCTTAGGCGGGGTTACTCCCTGATACAGACGACATCATTTTCTCCATCTCCATCTGAATTTTAGCAGTACCGGCCAAATTCAAAACAATAAAATCTTGGCTCCTGCTCAGTTTTTTTGCACCAAAGTCTTACATTTTTTTCCATGGGGCAGTTTGAATTGTGCCCTATATGTTCTGCCTAGCAACAAGTGACAATGCAAATGCAAGGAGATGTACTTGGAAAGAATCAAGGCCGACCCGTGTAGCGTCTGGCCTCATGAATGAGTAAAACATACAGTATATGAGTCAACTCTAACTCCCAGCACCTCACGGCACTGAGTGTTCCTGATAGACGTCTCCAGACATAAATAAAGAAAACACTTGCCCGTGAGTGTGAGGTGAAGACGAGTTCACGTGTTACAATCGCCCGGCGTCACGTGGTTAAGACTATTGGAAAAAATATTGTGCACTTACTGTGATTAAATTCCTCTCGTAATACATTTATGGTCATCTTTATTGTTTTTGTGGTGATAAATGAAATAGTTTTGTCTGTTTTAGTTGGCTAGCAATTGGGGTATAAATCAGCAATTTTATGATGATATGAAAAAATGAAAAAATGCAATTATATTTTGGGAAATTTTGTTGTTGTAATGTAAAGCATTCTTTTTCACAAAACGGCACATTTAAAGGATGAACTTCAATCGAGATTTTGAGTTATGATTTGATTGTTATTTACTGCTGTTGACAGCTATATACATTTACATTAAATTGTCAAATTTAAGTGCAATTGACTTTGATAGATGTCCAATCCATTTCGACTGGGGAGCGCTGTCAGTTTGACTGCTGCCAGCCTCTGTCATCAACAGCACTCAATGAGTTATGACTGAAAAAATATATTTAGGAAATTACAAGAATGTGGTAGATCCGTTTCCTTCATTTGAATTTCGTGAATTGCAATGCGCCAAACTTACGATATGGTCGATGTAAAAATAGTTACATTTTAGTGGAACCGGTTTGTTTATTGCTGTCAGTAGCAGCCAATGAGTTAACCAATCAATCCAGATTGATTTAATCTTATGCCTTTGACAGAGATAGACGTACAGTCTATTTTATCAGTCAAGGCTGCTATTATCAGTTAATATGTTAATGAACAGCAAAACTAACACAATAAACCGCCAACAAAAAACAACAACAACAATACTATCAGATTAATGGCCTGATTAACAGGTATTGAAATATAGAGAACTGAATGTACTAAAGGTAAAATATGGATGGAGATAGAAATATAAACAATAACATCCACTATTGAGATATAGAAAAATAGATGAAATGGAGTAAAGTTGACAGGTGGTCAATGACCTGAAGCAGGATGACTTGCAGAGAAATACGACGAGATGAAGTACATTGTGATTATAAATAAATCAAGTATGTACTAGATAGCACAAGCATGCAAAGACACTTTAGAGGTCAGATGGGCCAACGTACACGCTCACGCACACACACACATACGCACACGGCATACGTTACCTTGGCGTGGGACATTGGGATTGTGGTGAGCAGCAGGAATTGAAACATTCCTAGAATAACTTGGAGTATAATCCCCATTGTGTGCACGGGAGTCCTGTAGAACCAGCCGACTAATAATAATAATATTGGATCATTTGTATCCAAATGTGTCTGTCTGCCTCCGCGTGCGCGGGTTGTCCTCTGTGACCGAGCAAAGGCGCACCAAAGCCGGCGTTCACTCTCCAGTCTCCCGGCCGTGCAACGACACCCTCGGCGGCATCTTCATTTCCATCCGGAGGTGTGCGACACTCATGTTCCTGTGGATATTCCTCTCTTCATCCACTTCATCCAAAGACTTGAGCAAAGTTGAGCTTTTTTTACGTGAACAGTGGTCTTCTTTCCATGGTGGATTCCTTCTTCAAAGGATTTGAATCAATTCAATGGGATGCTGGCTCGTGCGGAGATCCACCGCATGACGAGGAAGGGGGCGGGAGGGAGAGGGAAGACGCTGCCGCATATGTCGCTCCGAGCTCGGTCACACTGTCTCCATGCTGTGGCTCCCGCGGAGCACGTCGCCGCTCTTAAATCCTCTCTCCCAAAAAAAAAAAAAATCACATTTATGATAACAAATGGTCTGGCCAGAGTGGAGTAGAACTAGTGAGGTTTGTCCTGGGGGGCAGAAAAAAGGAGGGGGGCTGAATTATCAGCAGAGCTGAGCGGTCGGTGTTCATTTGGAGTGGCAGCCCGGCTCCTTTTCCTTTTTTTGCCCTTGACACACACACACACACACACACATACGCACGCACACGCGGATGCACGCGCACACTTGCGCTTACGCTCAGACGCCTCCAGGGAAAAGACCAAGCCAAATGAACGGCCATTTTTGTGGAAAAAAAAGCAGAATGTCACCTTCTGTGGAGAAAGCCCACGAGATGACATCAGTCAGACTTAATAAAAATACGATATTTACAGGCAACACATTTTAGTGTGAAAAATATATTTTTGGGGAAACATACAATAAGGATTATTAATTAAAAAAAATAATCATGGTAACAATTGGTAATATTTAAGTCTTTGAAATTAGCAAAATTGGGGTCTTCTGTGGAAAACAGATAAAACTTTGTGAAAGAAGAGTCAGTGTTGCCAACTTGCCATTTGGTTGTTATATTATTACAAAAAGCGACTAACCGGTCGGTTTACCTCATGTAGACAGATGTTACTTTTTGTACTGGGAGCAAATGTATCAATCCCACAGGAGGAGAAAGAGCGGTGGCGCAAAAGAAACTTCCGCTTAGTGGGGTTCTGCTTCCTTACAATGGCGCTCAGCGTCGGGGGGGCTCTTTGTCTTCTTCAGGTAACACTCCAGTCACACAGTTTCAGTCCCGGACAAATGTACTGAAAGATAAATGCAGATATATGTACTGATTACTAAGCCATCACAGGTAGACATATATAAGAAAGTTTAAAAATGTGTAAATAAATATATTACCCATTCTGAATATTAAAAAAAGTGGGGGGTAAATCAGCAAATTCTGAACTTTTTATAGTCAGGGGCCAGCCAACACTTAATTGCTTTGCACTGCCTCCTACATTTAAGCTGAGAGAAATTGGGATAACAATGTAAAGGATCAAGAGCTCCAAAATAGTCTCTTTGAAGAATCAGTCACAGAATCATGTGTTGCTTTCTACTAATTTACTCTATTCACTATTTGACCCATTCACAATGAACCACTATTTGATCTTAGGAACCTCAAACTTTAAATCTTCTATTTAAATGTTGGTGATGAAAAATGATCACAAGGTTTTCATTACTTCAAACACCTTTGCTTTTGTTATTTATTGTTTGACAAGTAAACAAGCTCCAATTCCCTTTTTTTTATTGCAGGAACCTAGAAGAGGGCCACAACAACTTCTCGGACGAGAAGGATTGCGTCATTACGGAAATCTACAACAAATCTAAAGAGAGGGCCGGGTGGTTGAGCCATTCCTTTAGTACTTGTACCCTATGAATAATGCTGAAAAGGTTTGATACGATTGCAGTGAGTATGTTGTGACTCAGGTAAAATTAGATCTGACTGGGTGTTGTGCCTTTGATTATGGATGTGTTGGATTGCCTTTTTTAGCTGGAGAATGTCTGCTTCTTCCCTAAAAGCACAATATTCCTTTTTTTTAACATGCTACGGCTTGCTAAATGTTACATTTAACTTGAACTAAATATTCATTATGGGTTCGAACTCGGGCGGCGCGGTGATGCGAGTGGTTAGCGTGTCGGCCTCACAGCTCTGGGGTCCTGGGTTCAAATCCAGGTTGGTCCACCCGTGTGGAGTTTGCATGTTCTCCCCGGGCCTGCGTGGGTTTCCTCCGGGTATGCCGGTTTCCTCCCACATTCCAAAAACATGTATGGTAGGCTGATTGGATACTCTAAATTGCCCCTACGTATGGGGGTGTGTACATGGTTGTCCATCTCTTTGTGCCATGTGATTGACTGGCCACCGATTTCGGGTGTCCCCCGTCTCTGGCCCAGAGTGAGCTGGGATAGACTCCAGCACCCCCCACCCCATGACCCTAATGAGGATAAAGCGGTTCAGAAGATGAGATGGTTTGAATATATTTCTGTGTCATTGTGGCTGTTTTTTTTTCCAGGGTTAACGGTTTCAGGAAACAGACGGAAATCTTCCGGCAGAAACAGTGAGTTTTTGGACAAGTACAAAATGCACAACGGTAGAGATAAGTGGGAGATGTCACTCAGCTGGGATTTTTTTTGAGACTTTTACTCAAGCTTGGCCTTTTATCCTCGTGAGGAAGAAGCAGACAGAGACTTGAATGGCCATCTTCCATATTAAATCAGAAATGTCACCAATTCAGAATTTTTTTCTGCCACTGTGATATCAGGAATATTTCAATGAGAATCACGAGATTCAGTGGCACAATAGTAGAACTATTGTAAGAACCCCTTAGGTGAATCATTAAACCGGTTGCGTCCGGTTCAATGTGTGTCATGGGGCTTTTGGTAGTGACAGTGTGCCCTTAAAATCTACTTTTCTTCTCATGTGTGCGGTGTTGTGTCAGGAGGAACCATCGATGGTCACAGTTTTTCGCCTTAGAAGAGAGACACTTGTGTGGCCGTGTATCTTCAGGATCCCCCGAGTTGAGGATCGATTACACACTAACACAAGGACCCCACACAAGCCAATGTGACGGTAAGTTCCCAAAATCAAATATTTTTCCAGGGGGAAAAAATTTCAAGTGCAAAAAAATTCCAAATACAATGCAAAAAATGAATGTATTGATTGGCCCAAAGTCAGCTGCTAGATCCTTTTTTATTTTTGGTCGACAGCCATCCTGCAGCTGAGACTTCCGAGATAATGTTCCCCCCCCGACGAAGCACACCCTCGCACTCAGCCACCCTCATGTGGGTAGTGATAACCCAAACATACCACCTTTAGTGGCGACTCAACTATGACACACACACGAACCCACTTTGATTTGACATTGAAGGGTGTCAAATCCTGCTTCAGTGCACACCTCTGCGTCATCATGTGGGAAAAATGATAGCCATCTTAGTATGGCAGGTAAATTATTGACTTGATTTATGAGCGGTGGAGAGCAGCAGGGTTTGATCGTTCCCACTCCTCACTCACAAGTGAGCCGCGATAGGATTCAGTTCACCACCCACTCTAATGAGGACTATAGAAAATGAATGGGTGGGTTTTTAAGGCAGCAGCCGAGCGTAAAACGAAAGCTCTTCAGTGAGCCATAAAGCCGGCTGCTTCCCTTTACACATTCAGATTCTCAAAGCCTGGTATAAAATGACATGCTGTTGGGCTTTATTTGACACTCTAAACAAATGAACACCAGGACGATAAAGCTGCTCCTATAAATCGCACTGTTAATCCCTTTGTGAGCGACATCAAATAAAGCCTTTTATTGGGTGCCTCTGGTGTTGCGAAGTTGAGCCGTGGACGGGAGGAGCTAAAATGTTCACATAACTCATTACTATCTGATGTAATGCCATGCTGAATATAATAGGTTCAAATATTCTTTGCTGTCCTCAAGTGGCTTCAAACGTCAGTCCATATTATTTCATAAGAAGTGTGTTTGAATTATGGGTGCAAGTTAGTTGTAAGTGTCCTGAAGCAAAGAGTTACTTAATGCCGGCTCATGTAGCCCATAATCACATTTTGTAGGTTGATATCTTTTTAATTTGGGTTTTAACACACCAGGAAAGTAAATACCGTAAAGATAAGAGTATAATCCACCAGGGATCAAACCCTCAACCCCAGACACATTAACCAATTGTCTTTTTAGTCATTTTAAGCTCATGAATTTCATTTATATTCACCCTGCATTAAATTGAACAGTTATCACAACAAAACTAATAGTCCTTCAAAGCCATCATCACAGTTGTAATTGGAAGCCTATTGTTGTCATTGGCAGGCAATGCGATTAAAAATTAGTGATCCTTTTTCAAAACATTTTTCAAGTTTTCTTTTTTTTACTAAATTGCTGACCCCAATTAAAGCACAAGCGTGAAAACTAGTCAATAGTAACGCTTTCTAAAAGAGGGAGAGTGACAGAGGACATAACCTCTGTGGCCTTGTCCCCCTTTAGCAGGGGCCCCACGCCTGCATACATGCATGCAGCCCTCCCTTGCAACCCCCTTGACGAGGGGCCACGAGTACCGCACTAGCACCTGTATTCCTGCCTGTCCAGTTTTGGGGCAAAAAAAAAAGTTGCAATATTTCTTCCGCGGTGTGCGTGCGTCTGTGTGTGTCTGTGTCTGTGTGTGTCTGTGTCCGTGTGCGTTCGTGTGTGAGTGTGTGCGTGTGCAAGTGCATGTATGTACATATACATAAACACATACATATTGATACATATACGTACACGCATACATACACATATTTTGTACCAAAAAACTGAAGAAAAGTTCGGGTGCGCTTATCCCGGCGAAACACTGCTCTCTGCTGGGAAAAATGCTGCTGTATAATGGTAGACGTAGAACCTGTTTTTGTCCGCCAGGCGGCGACATTGTACCTTCTTTTACTAAAGCCAAACCTCTCCAAATAGCCTTGGCAAGTTTAGTAGGATAATATAGGGTTGTAAAAATTAAAAAAAAAGTTGCTGAAGGGAAACGAATCTGCCCAGCGAGCACTATCCTTGCTCAAGTTTGTTTGCTGAATCTGATTATAAATAAGACTTTGAATTTTTTTAAATATCATGATAGTGAATTACTTTAGGGATGTAAATATATCTATTCCATTTGAGAATTGTGTTCATATTGGTAGTAGTTTGTTTTACCAGGTTTCCATACCATATGTTTTGAATAAAGGTTTTGGTATGGCGACATGTGTTCAGCATATTCCAGTTACCAGTACTGGTGCAAACCTTGGTGTGAGCGGAGGAAAAACTAAAAAAATAAATGTATACCATTTTTTAGTCACTAATTATGGGTGCGCATTGTACTTGAATAAGTACGGTGTATGTATATCTAGACGTACAGACGTATATGTACATATATATATATATATATATATATATATATATATATATATATATATATATATCTATATCTATATCTATATCTATATCTATATCTATATCTATATCTATATCTATATCTATATCTATATCTATATCTATATCTATATCTATATCTATATCTATCTATCTATCTATCTATCTATCTATCTATCTATCTATCTATCTATCTATCTATCTATCTATCTATCTATCTATCTATCTATCTATCTATCTATCTATCTATCTATCTATCTATCTATCTATCTATCTATCTATCTATCTATCTATCTATCTATCTATCTATCTATCTATCTATCTATCTATCTATCTATCTATATATATATATATATATATATATATATATATATATATATATATATATATATATATATATATATATATATATATATATATATATATATATATATATATATATATATATATATATATATATATATATATATATATATATATATATATATATATATATATATATATATATATATATATATATATATATATATATATATATATATATATATATATATATATATATATATATATATATATATATATATATATATATATATATATATATATATATATATATATATATATATATATATATATATATATATATATATATATATATATATATATATATATATATATATATATATATATATATATATATATATATATATATATATATATATATATATATATATATATATATATATATATATATATATATATATATATATATATATATATATATATATATATATATATATATATATATATATATATATATATATATATATATATATATATATATATATATATATATATATACACACACACACACACACATGGGGAAGAGGGGAAAATCGTTGGCCGTTCGCTAAATACAAACTGAAAAGTGTGCACGCCACAGGCAATGTTTAATGCTTGTAGAGAAGTGTAGCACTGCACATCATTAGGTCCAAGTCAGCTTTTTATGGGCCCTTTATGTGTTTTTAAATTCCCCAGGGTAAAGGAGATGATTACACATCACAGGCACACATTGGCGCTCTAAGCCCAAACACTTAAGGTCTGCAGCTCCCTGCAGTATTCTGTCCTGCACCAACACTGAGCTGCTAAATGTGAACGTTTGAAGAAACAAATGATTTAATAGTGGCTACCCCTGAAAATAATCAATGTCCCATCTTTCACAAAGGTTAAGGTTATACTATTTTTGTACCTACAGGAAACGGTGTACCATTTGAAGAGAAATATGTTTATCTGCCTTAGAGTTGTGCTAAGATTACCTCTGCTCTCTTTCATGCTTTTCATGTGAAGCTTGGGGCGGCTGCTTTGGTGCCTCCTGGATGTTCAGGTGTCTCAGCTTGTCAGGGTGACCGACATAAGCAATCAGATCACATTGCCTGAGCTGGGTCTGCACTGCAGGTGGAATAAAAAAAAAAGAGTTTACCTTTCAATGATAATTCATCTTTGTGTGTACAAACTTCATTGTTTTACTTGACGTTATGAAATGCATGTGTATTGCAAAGGGAATTATCATCATAAAACCTGTTTTTGTAATGCTGGAATCCTCAGAAAAAATAACGTATTGGATTCCAAGACGTTAAGGATTAAACAAATCTTGAGGTTTCTTGGATTTGAGTTGTTAAGGAGAAAATTTATTTTTAATGAGGGTGCTCTTTTTTATTACTGTAACTGTCCCCCTTGGCAAAGATCAAGTCAAAACATCCTGTTTGATGAACAAGACATTTGAGTAATCCTTCAGTTACTATCCAACCCACCAGCGGGTTACAAAATGACAGCTGTCACATGCAACAATGCAACTCGGCACCATTGACACTTCAGAGCTGGGTTAACTTGCATAGCAGTTGGACTCCCGTAATCCACGTGTGGCTATCGCATTGCGGATTGAGGGCAAACTGTTACATCTCGTGATTTGCATAGTTGACAATTGATCATCAATGTCATCCTTATCCACAATTGATGTCTGACTAGATTTTATGGAGCATAAATAATGCTTGCGGGTATTTTAAAAAATGATACATACTACACAGTTGATCCATGCGATCAGACAGTGATTCCAACTCTTTTAGGATATATTCCAGATCAATGCGGGTTGCTGTGGAGAACTGTCCAGTGCTTGCCGCTGCATTATTCATCTGCTGGAGAAAATTTAAACAATAATTAAATAAAAATGACATAGCAAGTTGTGTTAACTGTATCAGATAGAATTATGATTGATGGTCTAGAGAAAAAAACTGATGGATTCCATTCTTTAACTCAACACATACTTTTATTTGTCTGGCAGTATACTAAACATATAGTATTGATGACATATTAGATTGGAGGTTTATATGTGGAAAACATCATATTTTTATCTGTCAATTGGGGCTGATTTCTTCAATGGGTCCCATTATAGCCTTTGAGCATTGGTGATATGCCTTCTTTAATTGATGCAAGGACCCCCACAGTTCTGGGTTGGTTCGCAGGGCTGCCATGTCATACGCCATCCAAGTCAGCTGTACTACACGTGGACACAGTTGGACTTCAGTCTCATCGGACGCCATAGATGTTAAGTGAAGTTAATATCAGAATATTCCGTACCAGCTATATTTTCCATTCCTTCGATCATTCTCTCCAAATGCTCGTTTATCTCCAACGTGTCCTCATCACCTTTTTGCGGCTCAGTAGGCAATATAGTGTCGGGCATCTGCAGAAAAATCGGGACTTTGCACTATATTCTCTGAAAACTAGACCGTTTTTTGTTGTTGCAATTTTGGATGAGCACTCCACCACTATTTAACAATAGTTTATTATGATGGTAGCTTTCGTTAGCCTCACCAATGTTCTCGGCTATTTGGCTTTTTCTTGCCCAAAACTAAGAAAGGAGTCACCATTTATGTTCATAATTATGGTATAATTAAAGTTGGAAAACCAGAGATATTTGATTTACTTACGATGAGCGGTTGTTTGACGTCGTGCAGCACACTTTAATAGCAGTTTTAGCTAACTAGCTATAGCAGGCACCTGTGATGTTGACAATGAAAATCATAATAATGCCCCGCCCACTCGACCCCCAATTCCCCCAGTCCCCCCCCCCCCCCCCCCGATATCACAATAAAAGAACTACCAATGTCTTATATTTACAATAAATGGCACATAGGGATAAAGTTACACGCTGCCTCTAATCAAATAATCTAATTAATATTCTTAATTTTCTCACAAAAACATAACCATGTCCTGAAAAGACTAAAGTTGCAGAGATCTTGATGAATAACACTATCCAAAATAAGTAAAGACTACACATTGTGTAATTTTACATTGTACATGTTAAATATAGTAACCTTTCAAAAAGTACTAAGTTGTTTGCTTCTTTTACACATGGAATTAATAATAAAATTAAAGTGCACACCACTGAAATCAATACTACATTTGCTACACATGACATTTTAAGAAAATAAGGTTCAAGAAAATGCCTGAAGCCAATGAACAATTCCACCCAAAAAGGCTGCTCACCTAAAGAAAGAGCCAATCAAATGACAGTAGGGGCGTTTCCAAGGACATAGATAAGGCAGGTATGACAGGTGATATTTCACTGTAAACCAAGGGCAAAGCTGATAAGCAGAGTAGAGACACCATCATTTGGATGAAATTACTACCTTCAGCTTGTATCGAGAGAATATTTTCATACAGGACTCAAGGTCAAACGAGCTGTCTTCAAGGTAAGAAGAAACACTGCTTTGACAATGTCTACATTTGAGGCCCAGGAACAGTCTCCTCCACGCTGTGGGCCTCAATTCCCAAGCCTTGGCCAGGAGCCCCCCGAACTGAGCCTCTACAGTGACTGTTACTACCCTCCACCATCCTTGCCAAGTCCTCAACGCAGCACACCTACCTCCTATGAGCTGGGTGACTACAGCACCACATCATCAAACCCTTATCTTTGGTTCAACGGCTCTGGGCTCAACACACCTTCGTACCTGACTAGCAACGGTCCGCCCGGGAACCCAGGGCCACCCTTCGTCCCACAGCACTATGGCATGCAGAGGCCTTACTTGGGTCCGAGTGGTGCAGGAGGCCCGGGAGGGGAATTGAGCTGGTTCTCCCTCCCGTCACAGGAGGACCTGATGAAGCTGGTTAGGCCACCTTATTCTTACTCGGCTCTCATCGCCATGGCTATCCACGGAGCGCCTGACAGACGGTTGACCTTGAGTCAGATATACCAGTATGTCGCAGACAACTTCCCTTTCTACAACAAGAGTAAAGCAGGATGGCAGAATTCCATTAGGCACAACCTGTCGCTAAATGACTGCTTTAAAAAAGTACCACGTGACGAAGACGACCCAGGTAATATATTTTGCTTCCCGCTCTCTCAACCATAATGAAATGTACATTCTGTATTATTGACATTTTTGCAAAAACTCACTCAACAGGCAAGGGAAACTACTGGACGCTTGACCCAAACTGTGAAAAGATGTTCGACAATGGAAACTTCCGCCGCAAAAGGAAGAGAAAGTCCGATTCCCTCCCTGGTGTTGATGGTAATTCCGGGCCCCCTGAGTCAGCTGAGAGTGAGAGGGACAGCCCCAAACACTCTGCCAACTCTTCCCTAAACATCTCCCAGACGCCGGACAGAATCCCTTCGCCCTCATCGTCTTCTTCTACGCCTTGTCTGAGCAGTTTCTTGTCTGAAATATCGGCAGTGTCCGCCAATTCAACTTCTGATGTGGGAGGTGATGGCTTGGGGAGAGCACTACAAGTCAACCTCCCCTTAGATGGGCCACACAGGCTCCCGCAGCACGCAAGTTTTAGCAACTACTCCCCAAACTCTGCTGGCCGAGAGTGGCTTCCACAGGTGCAAGGTCCCCCCGTGCTGTCTTCTTCACCCACCCACTCTTCGCTCGGTTACACCAGCCCCATCCTCAGCCAGTACAGTGCCACCACTGGACACTTCTACCCCACGCTGAGCTCCTCAGGAATCGTCTATCACCGCGAGGGCACTGAAGTTTAACTAAAAATGAATCCAATTAATGTATTGACAAAACTAATTTTCATTTGCAGTGTACTTGTCATTTTTAGAGGGGAACATACACCCACACACACACACACACACACACGAAGTATGTTTGCGCTGACATAGACAGTTGAGATCAGCGTGTGACAGCAGAGTAAAACATCTTAGATTCCCACAGAAACTGTCTCGTCAGCAGCAAAAAGCTGAAAGTGTCTTGAATCTTTCAAATCAAGAGTCAGCTTATATCCTTACCTAAACTGGTTTCTATCAGAGCTGACTCATTCCAAAGGGATCTGGGATCTGATCTGCTGACGTCATTGTATTCCATGCTGCTGTCTGTGATACTTTGATGGTATCACACAAACACAACATCCAGGCAGCGGTTTATAGATGAGCGGTTAAATTACACCTTTGGCTACAGATTATTGTCATGTGAAATATTATTGTTTTGGATTATTATCTCCCAAATGATCAGATGAACTTGCAGGGGTCTTGTTGTTCTTGTAAATATGTCCATGTCTTTTTTATTTTAATCCTTTGGTCGTTTTTTTCTCCTGTGTGATGTTTTTTTTTATATGAATAAAACACTTTGGATGGCAGCATTTGCACTGTTATTTTTTTAAAAAAATATTACATAAACAGTTTTTGCTTCAATATTGGAAAATAAAATGAACAATAATAATTTAAGATATCATTGCTAAGGACAGTGATGACCAGTTCAGGGGAACCAGCAGGTCGTTGAAACCTGATCTTTGTGTGATAAATTGTCGAACGGATTCAGTGAAATGATAAAATCCTGATTCCCATGCTGAAGCTCCCACCCCCCAAAAATACACAACTACTACTGCTGACTGGATGCAGTTTGATTCACAGCTTGAGATCAACTGTCACATGTCAGCACTGCTGAAAGTAGAATGGAATGCCGACTACAAAATTTGATTACTAAACCATCTTAACGAGGTTTTTCTATTTAAAATGGCATTAGGAAAAACTTAACCAGAATTATGATATAGCAAAGCAAAATCACATTTATTTTAAACTTGTGATTCATCTATGTACTTTAATAAAATCACTGGTACTACTGTGGTGGACCTTTTATGGCAGTCCTGAACAAAAATAGATGCCCAATAATTTACCCATTGATGAATTTTAGCCTGGGGAATTATTTACCCTAAAACACGGGCAGCATGACGTTCATTTACATTAAACACAAAATGAAAAAGAAACAACGAACAATGGATAAGAACACGAAAGAAATAAGGAGACAAAATTATGGAAATGCAGAATTTAACAACTTGGTATAAATGACAATGTAGATTTTGTGTCATTTTATGAAGTAATAGGCTTTATCAAATATGTATTCTTATCAACACAAGGTCTGATTTATCTTTTAAAAGAAAAAAAAGATAATTTATCTTCAATTATGCAAAAAGAAATAATCACCTGCAGTTATTGAAATGACAGATTGTGTTGAACCAAATTCATATGCAAATTATTCTTCTTCACCTGGAAGCTACACAGTGGGGGATACTTTGAAAAGAAAAGGTGAAAAGAATATTTATTAAAAATCGTGTGGTAGATATATCATAAGGTTACACTTTTTTTTAGCATTTATTTCCATTTCAAGTCAAAGGGTTTTTAACCCCAACTGTTTTTATATATTTTTTTCTGTACTTTGAACAATGCAAAACCATAAACATTACCAAATGAAACAAAACTGTTGATCACATGACATCTAAGAATATCAAGGTCAGAGCACTGCATGATTTAAATATCATTATCAAATGTTGAAAAAATGTATTGTTCCTAGAAAAACATGGTGTCAAGTCATCTTTATTAAAAGTCATTCTTAAATATAAAAATGTATTTAACTGAATATGCTGTCCCAGTACACGAGGACGGAAATTACTATTCAAAATCATTCTATTTGTCATGGAAATTAATGATTTAAATTCTAGGGATATCCCATGCAGCATCAATCATACATATCTTCCCTGCCTTTGGCAGTGGAATTATTGCTCAATACAGTAATGCGATTAAAATCAAATAAATTCTCTGTCCCACCTGCTGCCTGGCTCGTGGCAGCCTCACTCAAACACACACACACACACACCCACACCTGTCGAACTAACGGAATTCGCCCACACAAGTCCTGTTTGTGTGTGTGTGTGTTCATAGTGAAAGATGTTTATATCATAAACTAAGAGGTGAGCAATTATCTCAATGCTGCACAGAGAGAAAAAAAGAAAGCGTTTGCATGTCAAGCTTGCCTTCCAAGGACATAAAAATGGTAATAATGGTAAAATGTGTATCCCAGAAAAACATGGTATCATTTGAAACTAACATAATGAAAGTGGTTTCTTAATTTAAATGCAATTGAAAATTAGGTGCTAAATGTCTTGGTAGAAAACCAACCCAAAACAGACACATGCACCTCCTGTTATGACTAAAACAGTCTTGCCCTATCAAGGCTGTTTAGTAAACGGCAAGAGAGAACGTCAAGCCTGGAGAAATGTGGTCATGCTCAGTGCTCCAGGAGGGCTGAGGATTTACCAGCTTACTGTTATGGGTAAACAGCCACACACACTCCAGACACGCGTTCGCAGGTGATGAAAGCAGCCAATACATTGCCCCCTAGTCCATAACTTTTTGTGTGTCCTCTAAAGGTCAACAGAAAAAGTAAACTATAGCATGTTTTTCAATGCACAAAATTCATGCAAGTATAGTTTTTCATTTAGAGAGAGAAAAAAAGAATACAATAGCATTCTGGATAAACAAATATATTCCATATATGGTGACCAATCGTTTTTGTAAATCAAACATATAGTCCAATCAAGGTGAAGTCCAGTAACTTTTCCAGAAAGGATTGCAAAAAAAAAAAAAAAAGAAAAAAGGGGAAAAAAGCGATATCCTCTTTGTAATGAGCTTCCCAGGTAGATCTTGTAGGGTAAGACAAGAAATGGACTCTCCTTCCTAAGCAAGGTTTATATACACGATTTGAGGAAAAGTTAAGTTTAAAGACAAACAGGGGGACAGAGACGCTGTGTATATATATGAATCATTGTTATTTCACCCTAAAATATTTTCCATGTCAACAGGCTGTATACATGGTGATATGAAGAGGGCTTTGCAGAGTGGGAGGGAGCGGGACGGAAAAGCGGGAATACAGTATCTCAGAGTTAGGATTAAGAACGGCTCAAGCCGAATTATACCTTTCATTCATAATTGAATTTTATTGAAACAATGACGTGGGCAGACGTGATTATTTTCAATGCCGCAGGCCCTTTGATAATTTAGGTCTGACTGTGAAGACTAGTTTCATTCTAGAAACAAAAAGCAGAGATGAGGCATTTTCTGAACATGAGAGTAGATTCAACACTTGTTGTATAAACATTGTCCAATAATCACTTAAAAAAACCTAAAGGAAGAAATTCTGTTTAGAGGTGGCAAAGTTTAACTCAACTTGACACACAAAATAAAATGTATTTTTCTATCAACAGTTTAATAATAATAATATTTGTGCTTTTTTATTTGGACACCAATTGAGAAGTGTTAACATTGCAGATTCTTAAGGAACCAAATGGTGCTTCGGTACATACATAAACATTTCTATTGGGAATCGAAACACTTATCAGAGTGTGCAGGCGGGCCCACTCTATGGATCTTTGCAGATCTACTGACACTCCATTATGTTGTAATCAAGCACTTTGCACTATTTTCTCGATTGACCAGCGTGCAGTGTAGATGCCCTAATCTAATAAGAACTCCATGCTTCTTCACTTGGATCATTTTTGTAGATGACACCATTTTTTGTAACCTGTATTACAAAAGAATACCATCTGCTTTTCTATTACTTCACAAATCTCTATAGGTCAAAATGTTAATTAGCAAAAAAAAAAAAAATTAAATTGCCCGAGGAAATAGCAATTGAGGCTAAGTGACTATTATAAGTATTACACTAAGAAACATTAATTTTTTAGTATGCTCTCTCCAACTGAGAAAGACATCTGAATGATTGGGGCCCTGGGCACTGTAGTCATATATTTTTATAGATAAACTGCATGACATGTATACATACACGTAGGAATCTGTTCAATTTTGGCAAGAGAACAGAAAATTGCGTATAAGGAATGCAAAAATAGGACATTCATGGCAGGCAAATTTAATAGCTTTTTCTGTTAAATCGTACAAATGGAAAATAGTCTACTAGGATGAAATGCAATTTTTTCTTCTTACACCATGAATAATAATAACATATTTTACCTTCCATGTCTTTCAAATTATAATACAATTGTGCCATGCGATTTAAATGTCATGGTTTTTAAAAACTGCTGAAAACACCAAGCAATGCATCACAATGATTTCCTGGTGCATCCTAGATGCCTTCAGTACTCACAAGTGTACTAATATGCATTTCATTTTGCATGATTTTATGAGAGAGCAGCCCCTGCTGCCTGAAAATGTGCCTACAATGGCCATTCAGTTGACAGTTGACACCTGAGGAGCTATATGAACCACCCCAGGAGTAGAATTGGCTAATTCAGTGAAGAATGATATGATATACGAATTACGCTGAGATTTCACACCCAGCAAACCCAAATTACTAAAGCAATCACATATGATGGTGCACTGGTATTCACCAAGGGACTAGTATTATTCTCCTTGGCCATCAAACCAGTGACATTATTTCCAGTATTCTGTACAGTAGATACAAATGCAATGTTTTATCAATCATTTTTCCTCATACTGATTTTATTTATTGATTAATTTGCATATAAACTTGACTCCATATCGACCAACTGTAAGAAGTAAATACTGATTCTGAGCTGTTGGCTAAGTACTTACTAAATTATATTAGAGGCAACCTGAGTACTGCCTAAAGGTATTGGCTTCTTAGAATTGGTGATGGAGTATTGTAGTTTCCCCATAGAAAATAGGTGTTTCCAATGAATTTTGACACCTTTTCATTGTTTTTAGGCAAACTTATTGTGAGAAACATTATCAAAAAGCATGTGCATGTGTGCAAGTAGAGGATATAATTCAGTAAGACATTTGCATCATGCTCAGAGACGTGGGAGTAAGCGAGGGAATGTTAATTTGTTGAGGGATTCCTCCATTCATAATATGCATATAAAAGCACAGGCTCTTTGGCTGTGACATTGATTTGTGTCAAATTGACTGACTAAAAACTTCCCCAGAAATCATTACACATCAAAGAAGCAAATGAGTGTCTTAATTATCGCACATTACAGGCTCACAATTTTTTCAAATGTATGTCAGTGCAGGTAACTGCACTCTTGTAAAGCTTTAACTTCCCCCAAAACGTTCATAAATTGCCAAGTATATTAACTGATGCGTAAAAATTAATGTGGAAAAGCAGAAAAAATAGAATATGCAAATAGGCATTACAAGTGGGTGAGGGAGTCTCTGCCTAGACTGGAATTTGCTGGCGGAAAAATCCCTCGACAGTTAGTATCACGAGGCCGGCAGATTCCTTCTGACTGCCCTCTTCAGGCAGATGCATTCAAAAGCCAAAGGTCAAATTTGCTACTAGTAGACAGTTCGAAATGAAAAAAAAATGATGTTGACTCCTAACTAGTGCTGAAGGGTCACAGTGGGAGCAGGTTTTCATTCCAACTAACAAAGAGAAACAATTGTTACCTATCTGGTTTTCTTAAAAAAAAAAAACTGAAATTAGTTGATTGCAGTCACATGCATTTTTTTATTTCGCCACAAAGCTCTTTGGTTAAACCAGGGTTGTCCAATCTTTTTCATCAAGGGCCGCTTTCAGAAAAATCAAACAAAGATAAAGTTAGTTATGTATTGGGTTTCATATTATTTGTTAATAAAAATACATTTATTTTCTTCTTTTGTCTTTTCTCATCTCATTTGATGACATCATGGGGTGTTTACTCAGATACACTTTATTCATCACTTGAATAAAAGAAACCTTTTATAATATTACCATATACTGACTTTCACTATAGCTAATTGAATTAATCTAAATATAATAGAAATATCAATTATGGCAAGTGTGGGCATTATTTTCCTCCCTTGGTACCAGCAGCCCACCCAAGTGTGACATGGGAACATATTCGCTGTTCTCGCCTCTTCCATCCTATGGAATGAATGAGATGCCACTGGGCTCTGGACAATAACAGCTCTTGACAATCGGCTGATTTGAATTTCAATGCGAGTGGCAAAAGGGACATGACTTTTCCTGGTTGGGGGCTGCTATAGAACGGATGGCCGAACAGTGGCTCTCGAAATCCATTTGCTAAAAAAAAAACTCAGTTTACAAAGTACATTTGTTTCAAAAAAGGTTGGTTTCTGCCGTGCTGTGTGAAATTGTGTGCTTGAGCGTTACATTCGTTCCCGTGTAACCCCTGAGGGCGTAACCCCTCTGTAAAAACAGGGTCAATCCAGTTGTGAACTTTTGACTCCTGAGTGTTTTTCTTCAGGGTCAAAAAAGCAGACCAACAATGCAAAAATTGTAGACAGTTAAGTCAAATGTGAGATTTACCGGTCAGTGCTCATGGCTGAACATATGACAAATGTATAGGGGTGCTGCCATTGGTTAAGTGAACCAACCATTGACAAGATGACACAAATGCAAGTGAGCAGATTAGGAGAGGAAAATGTTTTAGCCCTAGCGTCAATAAAGAATCACTGCATCCAGCCTAAAATGTAGCGGTAAATTAAATAAGGTATTTCATATTTAATCAAGTCAAATAGGACATCTTTAGGAATTCCAACTTTCCTATTATTAAATCAGATTTTAATCATTGGAATTTTCAATAATTCATAGGGTCTTTCCTAAACTGCTGTGGATTTCTCTATGCAAACCAGTTCTATCCCAGGTGCTGCAGCCATGTTGAGAGACATCATGCACATCTGATTGTCATTTTAAAAATTCAGATGAGATCGGCTCCATCTAACCTGTGACCCCTCACAGAATAAGCAGGATACCGATTGATCCACAATATGATTAAAGCTGGCACCAATTTCCATGACGTATGTTGAATATTTTCTTTGAATATATTGTAGAGTTGACACAGCCGCATAAAAATTAACGTTGCGGCAAGGCCACCACCCAAAAAATTTAGAGTTTTGAGCCGTGCATAAGAATCAGGTACATTCATCTTTCCATTGCATCCCTCCATCATTCTCTTAAATATGAAAAATGTTGATTCTTTTAAATGGGATGTTTTTGACTCATATGACAAAATGCTAATATAATTATTCCCAATATATGGTTCAATTAAAAGTGCCTGAGGCAAGTTGAGAAAAACTTCCTGCTGAAAGACTTTGGTCATGTTGCCTTGAAAGCTGTGAGGATCTACATTTTTAATAAGGTACTGCACTGGTGCACTGAATGCATTTGGCATTTGGCATAATAAGCAGTCTAGAGGTTTGGTTTCAACTTTAAATCCCTAACAGAATGTGATGCTATGCTCCATGGACCCAAATTCTGTATTACATAAAGCCGCACATTACGTTTCAAACAAATTACAGTCAATGTAATGGCCGTTAAAACTAATGGTGGATTAAAACCTTTGTTTTGCTTCCATTTTGTCTATATGTTGGAATACATGCATTAAGAGCACAAGAATACCTTCACTTTTTGAAAACTAGTTATTATATTTATGCATGGACAAGCTAAACAAACATGCATGCATCAATAAAACAATCTTAATTAATCCTGTGTATGCTTACAAAGGATGAATAGTGTATATGAATGATTTTGATGTGACTGGCTATTGACTTGTTTTTTGTTTGAATACTTTCTTGTGCAGATTATTGGCTTTTCGTGGACTTTCCTAATAGATTCCCTCAGGAATAAAGAGGGTCTGCATCTCACTACATACAGTGATTTCAATGTGAACCAATTTTTAAGTTCCAAATATAAAGCATTTTGATTTGTTGTGGTATGTTTATCAGGGTTTGTCAAGTTGTGTAGCATGACTCTTAACATAGCACCTCAGCAAATGTAGAAACCACTTTTTTTTAAAAAAAAAAAGTTTAAATTGTATATATTTTTTGGAAGCACCTGCTTGGATTTAGTGATGTTTTACAACACTGTGTTAAAGTTTCAGTTTTGTTTGTCCAAACCTGAACACAGAATCCCTGTACTACATTACTTCATACTGTACGTGTTACATCTGAACACTGTGCCCATCAGAGACATTTAAGAGAGATTTATCCATGCTTCTCCGATGACATTTTCATTTGTCACATTACGGAAAATCAACCGGGGCAGCGAAATTTCCGCCGTCTGGTGCTCTTGTAAAGACGAAAGCAACCATACGTGAAATATGGTGACCTCATCATCACTCAGTCATTCTAGAAACGAAGAGGGCACAAGCTGGGGGTCAGGCAAAGTTTTCAGCAAGACGGTTGATTGGAAATAGACCAAAGTACCCAGAAATAGAATATGGGTAAGGAGTGTCAGTGGGTACTTTAGTAATAGGGACATGTCCACCACTTTTAGGATTGAAAACTGCAATAAATTTGTGGTATAGGAACAGGTTGCATTGTCTGTGTCTGTTTACATACCAACACTATACTATAGATACATTAATTACATAATATTGCACCTAACTTAATCACCAATTACTCATTTATATATAACATAAACGCTGAATGTTTAAGAGTACAATCATCCATCATTTTTTTATAACCATTCTTTCTATTAAAGAAATCAATCCTGACTTACTTCAGGCTAAGAGTGAAATACAGTGGCCACCAGTCAACTGCAAGGGACAACCAGACAAAGAAAAACACTCGCATCCCTTCCTAAAGAGCCTTGCAAAATACCAAACAGAGATATTGGACTCAAACAAAGAACTCCTGACTGCATGGTGCCAACAACTAATTAACTGCATGGCCAAAAGTGCATCATTTGTGAGAAAGACTTGGCGATAACGCCACAATACACGGTTAAAAAAATCATTAAAAGCATGTGAAGTTTCAATGAGGTACAACCTGAATTCAAGTACTTGAATCACAGTTTCAAGTCTCTTTAACTGTGTCTCGGTGTTCGATTTTGACTTCACCTCTAATTAGAGTTGAGCTGTATTTTATACTGAGAAAGCACTAAAAGATAAAAATTACGAAGGAAACTCCTAAATGGGAAAAACAAATAAGGAAAGGGAAACCGTAAATCATATGCAAATGAAGATATTGTAACTAATGATATATGGCGTAATTAAACACTGATGAAGATGCCCAAGAGTGACAATATAAAATCCATAAAAATGTACTCATAGTCAGACAAAATGACTCATCTCCCTGTCTAACATTTTTGTCCAGAATGTAATTATTCACTGCATGCAAACTGGCAACACATATTTATATCCCCTCCTGTAGCTAGTTGACAAATCAATTTGTCCCTAACATTGTCAACCACATCAGCTCCCCTCTTCCCCTCAACATTCTCAGTGTCTCATTAGGTTGTTCTCATTCCAAAGTCATTTTCAACTTTATTAGCAAAAAGCTCAAAGACTTCTTGAGGAGTAGCTGATGATTGTGTTAAGAGGGAGAACAAAGCTTGAGTCTCCAAGTGCTCACTAAATTAACCACAATCATCACATTTGGGTGGAGGGGGAAACTAACAAAGTCCAGGAAAAAAAAAAAAAACAATAGTCTCTCCAAGTTAAAATATTCTTACACATACTGACTCAATGAGGCTCTATGAGGTCAGTGGAATTATTAATGAGCCAGAGGGGGCAATGCTTGCGTTCGAAGGTCAAAGCAGGAAAAAAAAAGGCTTAGGTTTGTGGTTAACAATTGTACTAACAAGGTCAATGCTGTTTCCTGCCGTTTTCCTCCAAGTACACTTTGATATTAACACAGAAAAAGATTTTTAAATTAAAGGGAAACTCACGGTTTGTGTTCTATAAAAGCCTAAGGAAACCAAACGCACAAGAAATACACCCAATGAAAGCATCATGTATCCGTAGGGCTCTTGTAAGGAAAAACTAAATCAGTATTCATCTGATGAGTTGCCAAAGCGCAACTTCTTTTCTCAAAACACGACCCATGCTATCATTTAGACTTTTCACTCAAATGGGTGATGGCTGAGGATTTGGGATGAAATGCATACGTAAAGGTGGACCTTGTTGGCACCATTGGTTGGACACAGCAAAAAGTGAACAATTCACAATATGACACTGATGCAAGTGAGCAGATTTGGAAATGAGAAGCGCTCTAGGGGGTAAGATGAGGTCAGAAGCCCAGTAGGAGGTGCTTGCCGGGAAAAAAAATGAGCAAGGGTGAAGAGACCATAGAGAAAAGAGTGCAAGAGGATGAGTGCGACAGAAGAGAAGAGTCAACCTGGAAAGTGTTAAAGGATGTATATTTTTACTATGTAGCTTCACACTTTTTAAAGTGGAGGTGTATGAAGCAGGAGGGATAGGGATGCAGTAGAAAAGAGGGAGGGTGGAGAGGAAGGAGGGGGTTAGACAACAGCCCCACTGGGAGATGACGGCAGCTGTGGAGAGAGGCAAGGAGATGCACATACAAGCAACATTACCAACAAGCCACCACCAGATGAGTGCATCACTGGTCAATTGTGGTACCACACTTAGATGCAACCACAACTAAGAACGAAGAAAACAATCTCTTTTACTGGACACAGTAGAGCCAAGATCTGGAAGAGGAGGCAAAGAAAGGAGAGGAAAGGAAGAACAGGTGGAATAAGAAAACCCAAAGGTCTTGGGTCCTCTACAAACACAGGTAAGAGGAGGATAAAGAAAATAAATAAGGAAAAAAATGATTTAACTATTGCTTTAATGTGTTTTCAAAATGTAATTTAAAACAAAATTGCATGGACAAGAATGTGACGGTGATCTGTGGGCGTGTTTGTGGAATAGAGTAAACAAAAAATGTCTCCAGGGTCTTGGGATGCAATTGGATAAAAGGGGAATGAGATGTAGGATGTGACAAGATGATGAAAGGAAGAGAGAAAATGCTGGCATATATTTATCATGGCTGCTTGCAGAGAAAGTAATTATACCTAATGTGTAAAGTCTCAACAGCTATTAGCGTGGGAAATCAATGTTTCATAAACATCAATTAGACTGGCAGTGCTGCCTGAATAATACATTCTGTAGATAGAACAGCTTCACCGTCAGTAAGATATTAGTGCAACAAAACCATTTGTTTGTTTGTTTGTTTGGTCATTTCTGGAAAAAAGACCATCAGGTTTGGCTGTTATTGATGAGAGAGAGAGAAAGAGAGATGGAGAAAGAGAGCGAGAGAGAGAGAGAGATTGAGAGTGAAATTGAGAGAGACGTCTTGTTAGTGACAGGGAGATTGACTTGAGGGACATGGGCACAAGAGAATAACTGACAAGACAATGGCGCATCCTTGATGAGTTAGCGATGGAATTAGTTATCGGCCTGGCTTCGTGAATAAACCATAAGGGAGCACCCACATAAATCAGCATGTGACACTTTAAACTTTTATGTTGCCTCTTCAAATGTCATCAGTGCAATTTCAAGGGAAGGCACTAGGATTCTATGCATAAAAAAAAGCTTGGTTTTGTCACATTAAGTAATTACTATATCACCTGATGTTGCAGTGCTTCTTTTGTCTGACTTTGTTGCGGGCAGTGTGGGATTGATTCCCACTTGGTATGGTAAAAAAACATATTAGACATTTTCTCATGTACTGGTAATTATAGACTCGATCTCACTGAAAACCACAACAAAATCCAGTCTTCATTTTCACTATAAGATCTGAACAACTCAATGGAAGTAAAAGCCATGCCTTAAATGCTAATTATCAATGATCGTAACGAATATATTTCATTGACGAACATCAATCAGGTAGGCCAATTACAGGCAGAGAAAGAAAATCAACCTGAACTTGCGACTTGCACTAATGTTTGCCATCTCAATGTTAATTTATTTGAGTTTTAAAAATAGTGTATGGACAATGATATTCTCTTTTATTTGTCGGTACAAAGTTGCTGATCTACAATGTTCGTCCATCGGCATACGCCACTGATCCTATCCCTGACCTTCATGCTTGGGTGAGACTCCTGATCTCAACAAAATATGCCATTTAGAGTGCCAATATTGATTTTCAGTTACATGTCCGCCGATCCAGCGCTTGCATGTTCCCAGGACATCACTGGGGGGAATGGAACGACTCCCAGCTTCTGCCAACCATTCAGAAGCTGATGAAAGGATACAACCGCTACCTAAGACCAAATTTCAATGGTAGAACCAAAAGTGATTTGTTTGTAAGATCCATGCCATTCTTGCATATGCTTCTTCCACCTTTCTGACAGAGGGCCCCGTGGAAATTGGGATGAGTCTCGACATCGCGAGCATTGATGCCATTTCTGAAATCAATATGGTACGTATTCTTGCTATTATTTCCGATTGAGGCAACCTGTCTCCATGTGAATAAATAAATAAGACAGAGTTGTTGAATTAATACACTAAAGTCTCTGTTTTTCCAGGACTATACTGCAACTATCTTTCTGCGCCAGAGGTGGCGTGATTCAAGACTGGTGTTCCCAGGGAATGAGAGTGTTAGTGTGGATGGACGCCTAGTGTCTTTGTTGTGGATCCCCGACACGTTCATTCCCGACTCAAAGCGTTCCTTCCTGCATGACGTCACGGTGGAAAACCGCCTAATACGCATCTTCAGCAATGGGACTGTTCTCTATGCGCTTCGGTACACATTCCTGATTTCATGATGACATCAAATTTCAAATTGACTTTACATTGCCTCGACTTTTTACACATGAACTAACAATCAATAGATATTATAGATTGGATATACAATAACAGAAATTGTTCCCTCTACAGCATCACAGCTACCATTGCCTGCAACATGGACCTGACCAAATATCCAATGGACAGACAGGTGTGCACCCTGCAGCTAGAAAGCTGTGAGTAACAGAACTCCAATTCACCCACATCCTCCATAGTCTCCCACTGTGTGGATGACCACCATCACTACCATCTTCCGCAATACCATCATCATTTTAGCTATCATTGTAGTAAGTACACCCACCACTAATACAAAGGGTTGTATTTTGCATAGAGTACACACTACTCATTAATGACTACGGTGTTGTGTTATGTGTGTAATCAGGGGGCTACAACCTGCAGGATGTTGTGTTTTACTGGACCAGAGGGAATGATTCAGTGAAGGGTCTGGACACACTGCGGCTGGCTCAGTATAGTGTGGAGAGCTACTACACATCCGTGTCAGAGGCAGTGTATGAGACTGGTAGGTCCTGCGCATGCATTAGGAAAATTTAATGGGTTATGAAAGAATTGATGTGTGCGATTGTGGGTGTCTTTGTTCACAGGACAATACCCCAAGCTGGTACTGCATTTTGCACTGCGCAGAAACGTGTTGTTCTTTATCTTGGAGACTTATGTTCCTTCCACTCTCTTGGTGGTCCTCTCCTGGGTCTCATTCTGGATTAGCCAGTCCTCTGTACCAGCCAGGACCTGTATTGGTTAGTTAAAGATTAATATCACTTTTTTAAGCCCATCTGTCCTATCCCACTGCTAAGACAGATAATGTAAATCTGAGTGTCTTTAAAGGCTCAAACCATTTTCATGTGCAACAGGGGAGTTTGGGGTATTCCCGTTGCAGTTTGTATTGTGTTGTTTATATAGAAAATGCATCTGGACAGAAAAAAGGGGAAGGGCAGATTCAAAAGCATGATTTAATATGCAGTAACTCCCACCTAGATGTAAGTAGCCTTGCATAATGAGTGCACTAGAAAATAAAATAAAAATGTACTCTGTAATTGCAAAGCCTGGCACCAAGTTACAACGATAGCAGTAAGTGTCCCATGACACCAAATTATGGGTGTACCCAGTATATATTACATATACATATTTTTAGCTGAAGTATAGAATAATAAGTTACAATTGCACAAATATTATTGTCTACTTATAGGAGTGACAACGGTTCTGACCATGACCACCCTGATGATGGGTGCACGCACGTCTCTACCTAATGCCAACTGCTTCATTAAGGCCATAGACGTCTACTTGGGGATTTGCTTCACCTTTATCTTTGGTGCCTTGTTGGAGTACGCCTGCGCTCACTTCTACACCATGCAACATCAGACCATAGAGGACGTGCACAGGGTGGGCTAACTGTTCAAACAATGAAACAGTCAGATTTTGCAATATACTAGAATTGTGTTGCAATATTGATGGACTTTACAGTAATTTGGTGGTATTTTCCCATACTAAACCTGACAGTCTTTCTTTTAGGATCTTGTGAGAGAATTCTATGAGTCCAATGGGAATGGTTCCATCGCCACCTCCACACGACCAAATAACTCTGTGAAAGTCAACCCCCCCGAGGAAGAATCTACAGAACAGTCAGCCACAAGCGACACAAAGGCCACCAGTGAACCCAAGGAAGAAAAACCAGGTCAAGGCTGCATCTTGTCATCCATGAAGGATGCTTCTAGGAAAGCAGTGTCCATCTTCATTGTGAAAAATCCACACAACATTGATCGCCATGCCCGCACCGTTTTCCCCACGGCATTCCTTTTCGTCAATATTCTCTACTGGCTTTATTATCTCTTTCTCTGAGGGCTGCTTCACAAGCTGTTGCTGAGTTCATTTTACCACCCCACAGCTGCTTTGCCTTCCCAATGGAGTCACCAGGCCACTAGTCTGAATCTGAAGTCGACGTACATGCTTTAGTTTGAGAAGTGATATGTAAAAAGCAACAGGTTTTAATCAGATGATGAGCTCACAAAACAAAGTAAGAATAACTCAATCGCTGTTAAAAACAAAGCTAATGCTTGGATAGCTGCATCACATGTTCCATTTAATTGCCTTGTTTGTTGTTGTTGTTGTTGTATTTATTACACTGTTAAAAATCATATTCTGTAATTGGCTTCACAGCATGTAACATTAGAATAATAAAACTCTGTTGCAGGGCAGGCTGGTGTGGTGTTTTGTTTTGGAAAATGAGGCTATTATAATTTCATGGAGAACAATTGCAGAATGAATTCTCATTTTGTCCACCTGATGCTGAAGACTTGTTTTATGCTGCACAACTTCATTTAATGCCATGGCAAGGGAGGGATTTTAACAATGAAAATAACATTGGTTGAACAACAACAACAAAATAAAAATACATTTAAGATAATATATTTATTAAAAGACAACAACAGTGGAATGTTATTAAGACACATTACATGGCTCTCATCTCATTTTCTGAACCATTCACGCTCACATTCATACCTATGGGCAATTTAGAGTGTCCAATCAGCTTATCATCCATGTATTTTGGAATGTGGAAGGAAAGCGGAGTACCCGGAGGAAAAATAAACAGTCCCACCGGGGAGAACATGCAAACTCCACACAGGTGGACCGACCTGGATTTGAACTCAGGTCCCCCACTGTGAGGCCGACACGCTAACCAGTCGCAGCGTCGGGCCACTCCACACATGGCTTTATATAAATCCATATTTATTTATACACCCAGGTGAGAATCTTAAAGTGCAAAAGTCAACCAACCTTAGGTTATACAGGCAAATGGAAACGGTAAAAGTTCCCCTCGGAATGGATTGAGTTAAGGTTTTGCATTTCTTTAGGGATGGCTCACTTGCCGTCTATTTTCTGGAAAAAAAAGGCAAAGTTCATATATGATATGTTTAGATTTGAAACTATCAGCACAGCTCAAATAGATGGCAGAATGGTATGTCATATGATAAAAGAGACATTGAATTATCCATAAAAATACAGAAATAGTAGTCAGGAAAAGAAAAAAAAATAGACAAACTGTAATCAAGAGGCACATTGTGTCTTTATCTAAATCCTGTCATTTTATCAGACCGTGTACTTCACATTCACAGGACCATTTTACCCCATGAACAAACATTACCACTAAATCCAACACTTGACCCTACACACCCTAATTTGCACATTCAAGCACACTGCTTGCAAACGTTCAGATACCCTAAATACTTTACGTGTGCTTACCATTATTATTTATGCATGATTTAATTGAATCTTTTGACTTTTGTAAAGTTAAGTCCCTGGAAGAAAAGAACATTGCAGAAGAAGTACCTCCACCTAGTGGCTGTTCTGTTTGATTACAAAATAGACTTTTAGGAAAATTCTGCTTCTGAAAAGCATGTGCTGATTTGGCAATAGAATGTCAGATTGCGATTTTTTTTACACCCATCTGTTCAAAGTACTTCCTACGAATGACCTTTAAGTTCTTTTCTTGGATTCCCATTCCTGCAAGAAGAGAAGCCAACATTATAATGATGTAAACAATAACAAAAATACACAGTACACTTGGATTACCTTGTAAAACCCATTGGCAAAAATATGCATTTGAATACATAATAAACTAGATTAAGAATGAATTCGTTTCCCAGGTAAATATATTTCAATGTAGCTCTTACCTTTGCCTTCTGCATGACAGTTCCTGAACTCGAAGCATACACAGAGGGAGGCCTCTTGCGCATCTCAGAAGCACAGTTGACTGGTAAACCCTCACTGTAGATATTCTGCATCATTTTTCTGCAAACCTACGAAAAATAAACAGAATGCATCGAGATATGAGGCGGGGAAAGTCAGTTCAGATAAAAATCTCCTCCATTTAAAATACCTTGGCAGGAGCGACACACTCCACGGGTGCACCCAGTGCTCCACCTGCCAGACTTTTCTTGATGTTTTCTTTGACTTGAGACAGTCGGAGCTCCAATTCAACTCGTGCTGCTTCCTTCGCACGACAAGCCTCTTCCAGCTGGGACACACGCTGGTTAAGCAGGAGACTTCTCTTTTCTGCCCAAAGAAACATACACTTACGTTACATAACAACAATACAGGTCATGCAAACTTGGCATGAGGGAAAACATTCTAATAACTCATCCATCATGCTGCCCAATGAGTGTATCTGTTTAGGCATTTACATTTTATTTTATTTTAAACAAAGGGTTCAAGACACTATCAATAAATAAATTAACACTTCATATTAAAATATTAACAATTGATTCATTGACAAGTATTTGAGATTATATTCAGGTCACAAAATGAGGCATTTGCAACATGTTATTATGTTGTTACTTTATCAACAAGTTCAACAACCAACTGGATTTCCTGTACTGGAAAACTGGAGGTTCTGACTTCAATTTGAAAATAAGAAGAGTAGAATTTGATGCCATGCTGATGTTTTTGTTAATCCCTGCAAGCAATTGAAGTCTCAAGAAATAATCTAGGCTAGAGGAGGTCAGACTGCTGGGTAAGAAAAAGCAGACTCATTGGGCATGCAAGCTCTGCAGGATTCCTAGATGAAAGTTGAAGAAAAGCCCGGGGACTTTTAGGATACAAGGACCATAAATGTTTTTTTTTTTTATTATCAAATCTTACCACAAGCTGTTTGCAGCTGTTCTTTCAGCTCTCTCTTCTCCCGTCTGAGGTTTGAAAGCGTATTCCGAATGTCCTCCTTCTCTCGTTCCAGGTCTTCTTTTTCTTTCAAATAGCGCTTAGCATCCTCCTCAGCACGCGTTTTGCCATACCTTGCATATTGGTTACAATCTGAAAAGGTATGTCAAAGCATTTTAGGTGACAATTTTGCATTGATTAATGACTAATTACAAAAACTGAATTTCTAACAACATACAGTATGTCCTGTTCAACATCAGTGATATAAAATGACATAGAAACACGCAAATTGCTGAAGGAGTAAAGGTCATAAGTCGAGACGGCAAATCTTTTGTGTCTAGTAAATCTCATGTTACATCCTGAAGCTATCGGGTTTGACGTGTGATCCCCCTTTTTTTCTTTAAGTATCACAATGTCACATCACTGGCCTAAGAGAGAGTGGGGACAACACTGATATCGTCTTGCTAAACCCAGGATGCTCATCTTTGTGTGGGCGGGCAGCCAAGGGACACAATGGCGAACATGGGAGTGTCGGGCAAGTGGAGATTCCACATGGAAAACAAGACAGACCTTTTGGCCATATGGAAGCTCACATTCGATTTTATGACTATCAGAGGAATTTCAATTGGGATTTTCGTGTTCAGGATGATTAAGATGTAGCATCTGTTTAAAACATCTTCAAAGGCAGCAAGATTCGGCATAAGGATGAGATGTAGCCACTTTATGGTACATTCCACAGAAAACTACTAAAATCTTAAAAGTGACACTAATTTACCATCACATTTCAAATGGATTGGATGGCATCCAAAGAGTTTTAAAAAATGTTCAGACTTGCTAAATTAACCACCACTAAAGCAATTTCAGTAGCATGTCTGATGCTTTTATCACTTTATTTGTAAATCTGACAACCTAATAGTATTACTCACCCATTTGTTTGAGGGAGTTTATTGACTTTGTTTTGTCTGAATCACTGCTAGAGAAACTGGAGCGCCGCTCTCCTTGATTCCCACACTGCTGCCGGCAGTTCTGTATCGACCGGAGTGAAAGAAAACACAGAGGGGAGGAGTGCAAATAAAAAAGTTGAAGTAGTCAGAAATACAGTGAAGCCACTTTTAGATTTATTGACTTCAGACAGTGTGTTTCTATGCACGCAAGTTCTACCTGGATGTCCTCTTGAGGGACCTCGTCATACGTCCTGGAATCTGTGTAGCTTCCGGAAGACGTGACCCACCTATGGGACAGCAAGAAAGATGAGACCTTGATGTCCTGTGGTCCAAAATTTCAGCAGCAACCATTCTTAATGCTAATACGCACAAAAATGAATGGCGCGCAGCATTGCGAATATTAGCGATGGTCTCCAAATCTACGCAGTCATAATGCAGAGACTCTGGATCCGTTGCGGAGCCAGTTTCTGCCAGGAGAACACCGAGCCACCTCCCGAGGTCCTCAGAGTTGGGTGCCTGAATATTAGAAGAACATACCAATAATCATTAGATGTTCAACTCAAGCAGGTTCTTGACAAAAAACCATATGCCAATAAAATCAAGGATGGTGGTAAGATCACTGAATTCTGGAGTCAAAATATCAAGCTCTCACCTCAAGCGAGGCCACAGTGGTACTTGCTCGCAAAATTCTGAAAGCAATAGGATGTTTGGGTCCTAGGCCTGGAACTACCTCACAGCCATGCAGTGGGAGTGAGGGCAAGGATGTCTGATGGTCGCCTCTGTCATGGTAGAAGTGCAGGAAGCCTCTGCACACACAGCACCAATGCTCCTGCCATTCTTGGTTGACAAGCACTGAAAGATAACCTGCACATAGAGGAAAAAAATAAAGGCAACTGTGAAGTAATTGAAAAGTATGGCACAAATGCGACCATTGACCTTGTCGAGGGTCATTGTAGGCTGTCCGGGAAGTCTTCTTCTTTGAGAAGCTGATGATGCGTGTGATCTTTCGACCTGCAGCTAAAGCTCCACGCTTCACTTTACCTGCATTTGGAACAAAAGTATTGATGATGCCTTGACATTTAAAGACGTTATTTCACTGTTAACTAAGAGGAGCGGGTTGGTATTTCGAGAGAAACATAATGTAACAAGTACTTTTCGAATCCATCCATCATTCGGATTGCGTAACCTGTTCAGTTCCAGTACAGCATCAAAAGTTGAAATACAACACTACTAAAAGGACAACTACAAAGGTTCCATTCAGTTTAAGAAACGAGAAGATTTGCACTGTGAAGACATATTAATCACTGCAGCGCGTATTGAACTCTTGGAGGGGATTTAATAAAATCCCAGTAGTATTGACTTTTTGGCTAGGCAGTATATTATTCTTAATATTGGCTTTGGTAGCGCCTGCTGAATCTGTCAAACATGTTCTGAAGAAAAACAATTCTCTTCCCACTTCATTTCATTAATTATTCTCACCATTTTCTCGGCCGTTCTCTCCTGTTGATAAGCCGACACTGTCTGAATCTGAATTATTTTTCTCTGAAGACAACCTCTGATGAAGAGAAGACACACATTAAGGCAAATGGATTTACCTTGACTCTTTTCTTTTTGGATAACCCAGTTATTTTATGAGAAAAAGTGTTGTTAGTGTCTTCACAAGTAACATGTATTTGCTATGTTAGGCAAGGGTAGTACACGTGCAGGGTGGAACCATTAATTCCAATACCCTCTTCCATTTGTCTGTCTCTATTGCATATGCAAACCGTGTTAACTGGCATTTTAAGATAAACACTTGTTTTCTTTCCGGTAACCTCATTTCTACCCCAGGGCTTTAATTTATGGTATAATAAAATAAACCTTCAAGAGGCAGGCAGTACTCAATCCAAAGCTGACTCATTTCCACTAATATAAATGGCATCTTAACAATCACTTGCATCACAACTCTTGCCTTTGTTCTGCCAGTCAAACAAAATAGTGTCTTAACCTGCAATTGTCAAGGAAAAATCGTGATGACAACACAATTGCTACTTTTCCTCACCACAGCTGTGAAAAAGATTTATAATTTGAGGGCACAAATGATAGGTAATAAGAGTGTCATCACTTTTTGGCTCACCTTGTCAAGTTCGATTTTCCTCAGAATGACTGGAGACGGGAATATCTCTGGCACAGTGCATTGACCCTTCACCTCTCTCACAACCTGGAGTGATAATTGATGTCAAATAACCTCTCCTTTGTCCATTGGTAGCTGATAGTATGATTGCTGTATTTTATTTTAGGTGCACCTTATAGTACGGAAATATGATACATTAAAACTAATGAACCCCCACTGAAATTCAGCTTTTATAAGGTATATATCTGGATTGGACTGGATACGAACAACAAAAAAACATATTACACAATTACTAGAATGAGTTAAACAAAACAAAGCTCACCCTGAGCCATCTGTCCGCTTGCTCCTTGCTCTGCACAGCCAACACCAGAGCATCTCCATTGGGTAGAGTGAATCGGAGTTCATGGTGCTTCCGCTTGCTGTCTTTTGGTGCGTAAACCACAGTGCATTGGGGCAGCAGCAGGTCAACGTAAGGGCATGTATCTTTGGAACTTTTATAACACTGCAGGATGAAACATTTACAAAAAAAATCACTCTCAATCTTGCCCCCTTAACAAGCACATCATCATTTGCTAAAGATGTAGTGGATCTTTTCTCACCTGTAATCGATTCTCTCGTATGACGGTGAGTTGTTTGGCCCACTGGCCGAAGCGTTTCTTGCGGAGTAAAAAGGCACAAATGCGACAGTCCCTGGTTGGAGGCATGGAGCTCTCATCTGAGGGCCACTGGTGGGTGAGCTGCGTACTGGGGCTCCTCTCTTCCTCATCTTCCTCATATGACTCATAAGAGCTACTCAGAGCGTCGGAATCATTATCTAAGATAGAAGAGGATGCATACGTGAAAATCTTACGTCCATGTATTTTTTTATGGATCACAATTATGTGGGGATGTGTATTATTAACTCACAGGAGTTTTTTCGTGGGGAGTTGATATGAGATGCGGTGTAGTTACTGTCTGCATCTTCATATCCGTCCTCTATGGAATTGGGAGGGCTAGATCGAACTGTAAAAAAATAAAAAATAAATATATACATATTCATATATATATTTTATTTATATATGATTTTGGGGGACTTGATTAAACAGAGGACGTATACTATAATAAATCAAATTGCATAGACCTTTCACAGTACACAGGGCATAAACAAATTGTGCTTTCATTCCTATATGATAATATAAGATTTAATGTTTCCAATATGTGCAGAATAACCCTTTTGCTACTAGCTATTAATCTGTAGATAGTGGTGCCGTATGTGTGTCAAAATGCATATAAAGGGTGATTCGGAGGTTTGAGGGCTGTTTTTAGTAAATGTATACTCAAGAAATTACAGTACTACTAAATATAGTCTTTAAGGTCTTGAAAAAGCACCCCAGTGATTTGTTGCTACAGCTTTATTATGTTTGACAGTTGCCTGGAATAAAGTCAATTCGGAACAGAAGTTCCATCAAGGGAGAAGATATTACCTCTTCCGATGATATATTCAGGCATTTTGCCCGGACTGAGTGGCACTGCTTCTTCATAATACTCCTCTGGGGGCGGTGTTGTGGGCAGAGGGGGAGGAGAGTTTGATGAATGCGCAGCTGAGGTGTTTCCATCATTCTAAGAGATGAGGAGATTGAAAGATAAAGTGTCTCAAATGTCCTCTGTAACTATGAAAACCATATTTGTCCATTCCCTAGACCAAAAGGCCTAATTCATCAAAGAGATACAAGGAATTACGATTCCTTGGGTGGAGCCCTATATCTTAATTTACAGTGGGGGGGAGCATGTGGGAAACCCCGCAGCATGGAATCCGGCATCTTTCATTCTCCAAAGGCTCTTTAATCATTTACATGTCATGATCTTTGCTCGCAAAGTTAGTTTTGGAAAATAAAGTCAAAAACAGACGAGCATGGACTTTAAATGATGTAGAGTCAGGTAACACACCCTAAATGTAGAAAACTTTAGATGCTATTTCAGACTTGAACTCCACATGTCCCTGTGTAAGAAATTAGACCACTAACCTGTTTTAAAGTCTCAGCTTGTGGGTCTTTTTCTAGTTTCAAATCATCTGGAACATCCTTGAGGTCGTCAAGCTCACAACCTGGAAATGAAAAGAACTCATGTTCGGACCCAAAAGCAGTCACTGTGTACTGTAAATGTATTGAAGTCAAACACACCAAAATTTTCAAAGAGGGACTCAACAAAGCTAGTGCCATTCCTGTTTACTGCTGAGTTCACGTAGATGTAGTCTGTTCCTGAAACTGCACATTTGAACAAATTTTACTCAGCAAAGTACCTTTATTTCCCCAAGTTGTCTCTATTTCTGCGACTGACCTGGTGGGTGTATTTGCTTTAATAGGTTCCAGACAGAGGTCTTCTTCTCCTGGGCAGATAAGCTTAACTTCTCCTGGTCCAGCAACTTTAGGAGTGCACTCAGCTCACTCACCAGCAGCTCCATTGCTGCATGAGGGTAAAATATCAGGGGATAGGAAAGTGGTTGCATCAGTAGAGGTCAAAGGTCAGGCCAAGATGTCTAAACAAGAATTAAATCCATGTTAGCTGCCGCTTTTGACTTTGCAGAATAATTGGCTCTTTTTTTTTTAAACCTTTAACCTTCACAATCGGTGAACATCACTCTTCTCCTTTGATAGGAGCCAGACTAAACAATACAAACATAGACTGACAGGACAGATGTATCACCTTCTTCTGAAATCAGGGAAAACAAGAACTAGAGAAAGCAAAACAAGTCACCTAATCGTCAAACTAAAAGCAACCAACAATATTACCGAGCCACATATTGGAAACAAAAATGCCAAGCTTTTCATTTGTAGGTTTGATTCTTAACTTACAGTTGGAAGATACTTCGGGCATGCACTCAGCAGCGTTTAAAATTAAATGATTAAGTCATAAGTAGAAATGATTTATGAAGAAGACAGGATGTATCTTTCCTTGAAAAGGACAGTTGGCACATACAATCTTGCCATGTGACGACCTAAGTCAATAGAAAAAGCAACAATAACATAACACATCACAAAGAAGAACAATGAAGACAATGAGATTGAGCAATTTGTATTAGGAAGGTGGGGGACTTCCAAAAACCTAAATTCAATTCTCCCAGAAAAATGGCTGCAGATAAATGAGAGAACAGTTTCCCCAATGGTAATAAGATATACTTGGTAAATCTCAGGCATTGTCAAGCAAAAGTTAATTGTAAAAAAACTCATCATTATTTTTTTAATGAATGCATTTGATATGAGATTTCAGTCAATTCAACAGGTGCATTTGGTTGCACTAAGACATCATAAAGAGTAAAGCAAGTAAACTGGTAGTAGTACGGTAAAACTGATAGCATCTGGTTGAAATGCCCAGTAATTCCCACAGCTCAACCTGTCGCAACAGCCACTTTGTTTGAATTCCAGGGTTATCTGATCTCATGCTAGACACAAGCAAGTGGAACCAAAAGCACCCCCCTCCCCATTACCCCTTACCAAAATCCCATGCACCTTTTTAGCTGTTTATCGATCTTGTCCTTAGACAATGTCAAATGCTAGCATGCATTTTTCTACCTCTATAATCTTCACATCATCTATAAATTGGATGAGATATATTCATACTATTCCACACACCCGGCTACTCCCATAACCCAAACAGTCAACCTCCCTTCTACCTGCTTGATTTTCCCAGTCCAGCCACATTAGATCTGCTGGACCGTGCATCTTGTTAGGGTCAAAAAACGGACAGGCGCTGAGCCAGAAAAATCTTTGTTGGGAAGGCAGCCATATAGCAACAAGACCTGTTCCACTAAACACACACACCCCATCTCCACTGTGTATTCAGTAAGGTGGGACAATAAGAACATTCAGTGAGAAAGTTTAAGCACTTATTCCTTTCCACATCTGTAACATTTACCAGCAAGAACTGTCATTTGAAGTGAAGATATTTATATCAATGGTGTGAGGGTACAAGATGCTCTGACCTTTAAGAATAACAGAAAACATTCCAGAGTTAGGTCTTCCTTTGGGCTGAACAATGCACATTCAAGGAAAATAGAAATAGTTCCAAGCTAGTGGTGTGTGTGTTTTACTATTTCTTTACAAGCATTTCCTTCAATTGTACTAAACCCACACTCATGCTGCACTCCCTCTAAAGCTGGCATGAAGAAGTGATTCATTCACGGATCAGACATTTTGACCTGATCATTATGACGCCATTCACTGTGCAAGGGGGATTGGACGGCTCACGAGAGTCGGATGACTTGGCCGTGAAGTGAAAGCTGTCTCCATGCCAAAGTTTCCAGCTGTTTACACTGTCGCTCTAGAATAAAACTGTGCTTCCCCTAACCTTAGAGGAAAGAAAGCATGGACAATGTGATTCATTCACTGCACATAACATTTAGACCGGTCAGAACTAAATCAAATCTGGTCGAATTAATCAAGGTGGTGGTGCCATAAAAAAAACCAAAACAAAGCAAAACAATATCACCACAAACGACATGCATACTTAAGCTCTAAAAAGCGGATTATCTGATTTTAGAATTGTTGAAATATGCTACACGTGCCATTAAGAGACTTGTAATTGAAAATAATGTTCTACTTGCCACATGACACACAAAAATACCCTCAAATCCAAAGTAATGCCTTTATAATCACTATGGCTAAATCTGATTCTAAAAGAGCACGTTAATCAAAATCTGCAAATGCTCAGTTTTTTTTCTTCCTGTAAAGAACCCAATAGGAACCAGAACTAACTTTAGTTTAAATAATGACTGTATTCTTTAAAAAAAAACCTGCTAAAGTTGACAGCTAAACCTTATTTTCCTTACAAGACCTGAAATTGACTGTTAAAATATTTAGAGGATTTAATTTCTAACCTGAAATTAAAAAAAGAGTAAGAGGTGGAATGCTTAAATCCTCTCAAAAGTTGTGGTCTCTTAAACATTGACTTCCTTTCACTCCTCTGACAATTACTGGTAAACAGCACACACATTCCACACCTTGTTAATAGTGCAAGACTCGGCAAAGCGCTGCCTGTGTTTAAAGATGCATGCGTTGACTTTTTATTCTAAGCGAGTATGCAAGGGTGAGCGTAGATGTGGGAGAGTAGACTTGTGCGGATTTGAGAATTGAGTCCTGTCAGCAAAAGGAGCACCTGTGCTAACACATCCAGCTCACCCTGATATGAGAAATAATCTGACTTCAGCTAAACGCACAAGGTGTTTTTTTCTCTCCTTAATGGGATTTGCTGAGTCTGTTGCATTGATACACATGAAAACACAAACTCACCCAAAAATGACTTTAGTTCTTGGTGACATGTTACAGCATTCAATCCATTTCAAAATATTGTTGCACATACTGAAAGTAATTTTAAAGGCGATTACAAACACACTCTTAAATTTCCCAAGAAACTGAAGTTGCCAAATGGTCGCCTTCACATTAAGGCAGCATTGTTAAAGTACAGTTTTCTTTAGTTGCTAAATTTATGTTCATATTATAACTTGATTAGAAGGTGTTCGTGTCGGTATTGTTGGTGTTGTGCCTCCGCCATGTTTAAAGTTAGGACTGTGGTTGCATGATTGTGGTCAAAATGACCATCATGTTTATGTGGATTGATAATTTAGAATACATGATATTACTAATTGTAATAAAAAACCCAAGAAAATTGAATTCACCACAGCCAAAGCGAATGAATATGCTATTATCTTGATAACATCACTTGCCTTGTATCCGAATAAAAGGCCATACAATCTTTTAAGGAAGTAATTACCCTAATAATGCTCCTCATTTCCTTTTCCCCCTGTACTTAAAAGCCAATTAAAACAAATGCTAATGGTCTCCTCGCCCTCTGGTGGTGAGTTTACATTGAGAAACATGTCTAATTAGATGTGCAGCAGTGCCCACACAATTTAATAGCTGCCACCCAAATAGTACTGTATAAGTACTGCATTGCATATACGGCTTGGGCAACACTTACCTTCCACAGCAGTGGATGAGAGTCCCACCATGGTCCCAGTTTAAGTGGTGTTCATTCATACAACAGGATGATAGTGTGAGAAATGTTCCAGGCTAGAGTCAAGGCCAGGCTGGGTTTTTGGTTTTTGCTGCTGGAGGTGAGCTTGTCTGCCTGCTGCTGAAATCACAGTCCCTCCTCTACGTTCCTCCCACTGATCTGTTATCTCTACACTCCCTCCCTCTGTCTCCCCACCTCTTTTCTTTTGGGGGGAAAAAGGGGTGGTGGTGCTGCTGCTGCTGCGTGTGTGTTCTTATTAGATGCCTGTCTGACCTAATCCTCAGGGATTGGGCAGCACCTGGTAAAGTTTTTCACTCCCATTTACACACATCATATATAACCTTAACTAATTTGATTTATTATTATGTGCATTTTTTTCTCTTGTGGTTATCAATTGAATATACCGTACATATGCAGATAACTGTAACTTAAAAAGAAAAACATAGCTGCTGTCGTGGTCAGAGATAAAAAAAAAAAAAAAACATACGAGTCGTACTTGAGTATAAGTCGCAAGCCCAGCCAAACTAATAACAAAAGTGCGAGTTATAGTGCGGAAAATACAGTACATCGTTGTTTGGAGAAATTGTGATGCCTATAAATTTTAGTTTGCAAATGTGGTGGTGGAGAAAAGAAGTGGAGTCAATTGCAAGGGGAGGCAAGTTGAAACTTTTCAAACTTACTTCTTGCCTTGGGGCAGACTCACAGGCCCCGACATGATGAAACACGCCTTCGCCCACATTGAGGCTAACGTGACACTTATAAACCCCTCTGGCAAACATCAATATACAACCTCAATAGCCCCTGTTACAAGAGCATATTTTTACAGTATGTTTGGCAATTAGACTATCTTTTGCAAAAGAGAATACTGCTCACAGGTCAAAAAATAATAGGAGGTATACCCATCACCAGCCACACAAAATGTATAGTATATCAATTGTGAAGTTAATCGACTAAAATACTCAGTCGATTGTTTTTGACCTGACTATCTATTGTTTATAGAGAGTAACAAGAGTTTAATCTCCACAAGGCCCTGATTGACCTTTGCTTTTGTTTTGGTAGATTAACAGAAGGCAGCAGCCAGCTCTTACACACTAAAGTCACATTGAATAAAATGGCGAAAAAAAGGACAACAGAGTGAGGAGGGACATTTCTCAATCTATCTATGATAATCTCCAAAGAATTTCTCCAAAATCACCCCTAAATTATTCTGACTGTGACAAATACCAGGCATGCCGTGTAAAGATTGGTTATGGTGTTTCAAAACCACACCATGACTAAATGTGACCTCTGAACCCAAACCTAAAGCTGTGAGCTCACAAGATGATAGAAATCAGAGGAGGGGCAGCAAAAGCACACTAAATCCTAAGGTGCATATCTTTACTTCAAAGCCCAATTGGAGCACGCAGGCTGTCATGTTTTTGAGTCAAACTAGGCAATCCAGGAGCTCGGCCCAAAATACCAAACACAGGTCTGAGAGTCCAAAGGCATCTCCCTGGGAGAGCTGTATGTAATGAAAACTGCAGGGCTTTTCTGGGAAGCCCCCCATTCCTTATTGTCTTTGGACAAGTTGTATAAACAAACATTTCCCAACCTGATCAGACATGAAAGAGCACTGCAGGTCCAAGACTTGGGTGCTGGGCTCCTCAGGATGTTAACAACAACCCATGCTTACTTTCATGAAAAGGCTAAATGTGGTCACACATAATGTGAATCACAGCAGTAGTTAAGATTATATTTTTACTTTTATGTCTTGTTAAACTTGGACTCGCACCTCAATTCCCGATTCACCGTTAAAGATGACTGCGGCCAACACAAATGAAAAAGATTTGATAGGTTGGAAATTTCCATTAAAAAATGCTCAATGTCCTGCATTTCTTTCAGCCTATGCCCACGTTCACCACAACCTTCTAAAGGTCACTTTATATTTAAAAAATAAAAAATCACCTGCAAATTATTATCTCTACCTAAGCCTTTGAACAGCGGTTCCCATCTTACCTCTAAAAATAGTGACATTATAAATGTACACCTATAAAATAAAACTTTTCAATGATTTTTTTTCATAATGCCAACAATATTGTTTCCAATGGACAAACCATATGGTCTGTAAAGGGACCCCGTTTCCCCCGGAGAGATGGTTTTCCTCTCTACGTTGATGACATCACATATCACCTCCGGCCTTCTGTTTCCTCTTCCGTTCATCTGACGTGCATCTACTTTTATTGTACTGTCCCTCAATATGCTTCAAAATAGAAATTGTACTTCCTGCTCTTACTGGTGTAATTCAACAAATTCACAAATAATAGAATAAGGTATAGGAACATTTTGACTGTTTTCTTTTAATTTATTTATCATTATTCACATCCGCTTTTGAATAGAATATCTCCTGTGTGCTTGTAATGTGACTAAACATAAATAGGTTGCAATCCTTACTTTACCTTATTAATATGTGCAGAATGTGTTGTGAACATGTGCAATTTGTTTGGAGAAGTCGGAAGGATGTACAAATTAATGAGCAAGTGGGAAAGGCATGTTTGTACCGCTGTTTTTATTATAGTCAGGAAGATGCTGGAGGATATTATAAAAGTACAGCAATGATCTCACAGTGATAATTCTCCAAGCAAGAAAATATTGTGAGCGGCAATATACCATAGTTAATAGATGTAGTACATTGACTTGTCTATACCTGTTTAAATCTCAAGATTATAAATTAGCCTCTGTTATTTACATTTTTAAGTGCAGTACTATATGGCAGGTCTTGTATTGTAACTTCTTGACTTCTTAAATAAGAAGAATTGGTTTCAGTTGGCAAGGGATGTAATGGCAAATGTTTGTGTTTTTCATTTACTACTTGAAACCGTGCAAAGACAGGACCTATGAACCCTTAGCAGGTCACAGTGCAGCCAGAGTATTTCATTTTACATACACGTATATATGTATGAGGTCTCCCTAGTTTTCATGATAATACAGTCCGGATTTACAGGATTCTGCACACACCCGTTTAAGCATTAAGTGCCCCCTGCAGGCAGCAAGGAAGCTTTGATGTTCCCTTTACGTGTGAACATATGGCTTCACGGTGCTTGAGCAATGTGGGAAATAGCAGTGATGTCAGAGGGTGCGGATAAGTGCACAAAGTCTATCAAATTTCCAGGCGCAATCTATGCAAATTTTAAAAGCCCAATAGGCAGCCGATACATGGAGTTGTACTCCGAGCTGTTTTGGCAATACCTTTACAAGAAGCAGTGTTAATTAATCATTCTGAAACAACTCAGAACTCAGTTGACTTGTGCAAAAAAGGGACATTAGAAAGAGAGGAAATGAATAATATATGTCAACTAGTCTTGCTTTAACACAGCGAAATTCTTTCCCATTGTTTGCTAATGGAAGTGTCCCCCTAACCATAAAAAAGCCACTTCTATCTTTTATGTCCCCTATTATCCTTTTCTTCCTCCAGGTCCTGTCAAATTTAGATTGTTTACATCGAACATACATGACCTTCCAGTGCACTCAAATTGGCTGGGGATTTTCCACATTTTTTCCAAATGCTTATTGGATCGACCATCCTTTAACAGAGATATTGAAATTAGACAAATAGGCATTAGCTCGTTAAGGGATTGTTGGAGGGCAAAGGTCATAGACTGAGAAGGGAAGCCGTTTGTTAAAGTTACTCACCCATTCTCATTTTTCATCTCGTTCTTTGGGATTAATTCATGTCTGAGATGACAAGGAGGGCTTGACTCAGCCTGCTGGCACACAAAGACCCTACAGTGTGCTCAATATTATTGAGTGCGCAATCCTATGAGATCACCACCAAGCTATGTCTGCCTCACACTAAAGTATTCACTAAGAAGGATGCAAAAGGAGCCACTGTTTTGTCATAGTATAACCTATGTTATATATATTTTTAAACGGTTTTAAAACATTTCCTATTTTATTCATGCATCTTAGAACTTGTGCATTTTTTTTAATTGTTGAGATGGAAAGAAAAAGTTCTGCTCATCCTCTTTTAAGAGGGGACATTGCCATGTTTAGAATGACTTTATCATGTTAAACTTTTTTTTTGTGAAAGTTGTGACCATTTAGTGAGTTTCTCATTATACACAAAATAAGGGTCTATTCTATTCTACTTATTTTTTCAATGTTTTTTCCTGGTATCGATGTTTTTTTCTACAACCACCCACTGGAATTCAGAAGTGTTAATAATTAATTTCACTTTGACCTACAACCCTGTTCCAGGTGAGAAAAGTACCACTAAAATACAGAGCAGCTACACTAATTTTGGTATGAGCTGTGTTGGCTTTGAAACAAACAGATATGAAACATGTCCAAAAAGGTAAAGGTTACTTCTACGTTTTGACAAAGAAAGAAAAAAAATCCAATCCAATCTTGCCATGTCACCACAGAAACTCATTAACTTTGCCAAGAACGAGGGGAGTCATCACGCTAGTGTGGGATTTCAATGCAACCACAAAGATAGTAGTTTGCTAAGGGGAATTCCACTCCATAAACATTTGGTGTTCAGTGATCCATGATTTACAGCCAATGGGGGTTGATATACATTTTGGTACCTTGGAATAAATTAATGTAATTAGCTTTTCTATAATTATACCTTGATGGATACAAAGTATTGAAAGACAAAAAACACATACAAATGAGTGGCAATAAAACACAAGTGGGGGTCCATGTTCTTGCTCAAGGCCACTCTTTCATGCTTAGGAAGCAGATAAGCAACTACTGTAGAGAGTTTTACACATATAAATACTGGACAGGAGACCATAAATTCCCTCTCAGTGTACTATATCCTGGATGTTGTTATTGTAGCTGGGCTTTCTCCATCTTAGAATAACATTGCATTCACTGACAATGGAAATCCCCATCGCAACTTCAAAGCATCAGCATTATCAGTGTGGAAGTTTGAATGAAATGTAGTAAAAACGGTGGGTCCTTGAATACTTTCTGCTTTACAATGAGAAAGAATAACAAGGTTGAGTCTATCTGCCACAAGGCATAATGTCACGCCAGACTTCATTAAATCTCATACTACTTCAATCAATAGGATTAACTCCATGTGTTACTGTCTGAGTTTTCTATTTGTTTTTAATGACAAAAACGGACAATTGTGATTAGAAATAAGAAACAAAACTGTAAAAGTGTTCAGTCTCTGTGAATGGCAACTCTAATTTTCAATGACTAAATACTAAACATGTTCAGTAAAGGTCACTGGATGCACTATGCCCTACTGTGCACACCGGGATGTTATGCAAAGAGGTCAAACTGGAGGAAAACTTGACATCAGTATGAAGCACAGGATAACTTTCTATTGTTGCAGTAAAGATTCCTGTTTCCTTGACCTCTGCTGCAAGCCAGGCACAGAACAATTACCATTTAATTTACTTGAAAACACAAGTACTTTTAGTTATAATGTAACTGACTCCCTATAGAGCAAAAATACACAGTACTCCATGAATAATGGGTTGACAAAAGTTATGGCATGGTGACAAGAGGCTGGGTCTATAATTATACTCCTCTATTAACATACTGCACATACAATCATATGTCACCACTAATGACCTGTCAATCATTTAGAGCAAAGTGCTCATTTGCATCAATAGAGTGGTATCTCATTAGTGTTTGATGTTGCAGCGTATTATTTTTATGCACCATTATCCAACAGTCTATTTTGCCCACAATTTCTTCCACATGCTCCCATGCAGTTTGACAATGGCCTCAATTCATCATGAGTGCTCAGCTACAAAACATACATCTCATTATTGTAGCTCTTCTCTTTGGTAGATAGCCGCACCTCGTCCTCACCCACCTGATGCTTCACTTCTTAGAGTACATCCATACGACTGGAAGAACCAAATCATTTTCACAAAGCCTATCCAGATGTCTTCCATTTAAATGTTGTAGGTTTTAATGGTGTTAAAACATTCAATATAAATATCCGTCTACTTTCTGCCTTTCACATACTAAACCTTTAATGGTAAATCCCAGGCAAGCCAATATTCAGATTTGTTTTGATCATAAAAGTTTGAATATAACCATTTTGAGATATGTCAAAAAAATGATATGCTGGTAGTTTTCATCCACTAACATTTAAAAAAGTAATGCACATGCTTTAAAGTAGTTGAATAAATAGTTAGACATTTTCTGATATAGTGAAGATGTTAATAAATACCCTTCTCTATCAGTCAAATAAGAAGCAGCCACCTGTTTTATGGTCAGAAAAGAAAACAACTCATCATGAGGTGCTGGCAAAAAAATGTTGTTATTTTAACAAGGGATCATTTGGAAGCAATCAAAAAGTAAGCAGATGTCAGGATTTAGAAATAGGTAGACTGTGATCATTGTTATAGCCTATTTTGTAAGGCAAACACCCAACAAATGACTTTTAATGACAACATTTGTGTCTCCTGCAGTGTTTATAAAAACCAAGTGTAACTCGTCACTAAAGAAATGACTGGATGTTCAAATTTCTTCTGTGAGTGGGTGGTGAGAGATGGGTATGAGAGATATAGGATGTGTTTCTACCTGACAACATCCGTTTTCATGATGTCATTGTGATGCAAACCTGGCAATGATTAAAAGAGGAAATAAAGAGAAGAATAGTAACTTTTCATTGATTTAAAGAAATTGTAAGCGGATCAGTCTTCATTCATATACATGGGAAATACTTTATCTGTCAATATTGCTAAAACCAGTATAATGTAGAAGATGAAGGGGTAAAACATTTTCAATACTTACCGAATCTCAAATGAGAAAAAAGTGGAGATAAAAACTCACTATTAATTGTGTTATGGAATATTTAAGAGGGTGAAATAGTAAAAACATTTAGATATGTTTTAACCTCCTCAAATGTACTCTAGTTAGTTAATGATCTTTACAGGATATAATTGTCTGTCTGGGATTATCTTGGGTCTCCAAATGACAGCACACCATACGCCCATGGCTAAGGCTTGTACAAGTAATATTCCAAGAATGATCCACTTCACCTCAGGCTAAAAACTCACCTAGAAAGAGTGGAGGGCACTTTGAGTGCAGTAACAATATTTTGTAGTGCAAAGTGTAAGTGCTCTCCTCCCATAAAACACACATCATAGTATTGTATTCCTGGCTGTTTTAACACAAATAGTAAAGGAACATAAAAGCATCTGTAGTGGAAAGCTAAAACAAATCAGTTGTTAGTACAATTCAGCATCTTTATCTCATCATTTTGTAGTGTTTGACATTTGAAAAAAAAAGGTTTGCCCCACACGCCCACTTGACAAGTTGACAGCAGGGGGGAAAAGTTAACATCCATGAAAAACAACCACAGACCTCCATTTGTACTCACATTAGTTCCCGTTTGTGGCCAGCCCGCAGGTGATGGTGGCGTGCGTTGTAAAGTTCTTTCACTTTGGAGGAGCATAGTAGAGGGCGAGCTGCTCTTGCGTTGTCTATTATCGCTCCATTTAGCAATTTTCGGATAGATGGCTTTCTCTTGCACTCGGTCCTAGTGCCTGCTGAATTACTCATGCACTGAAATGTCTCTTTCACAATCTATTCACATTTTTTTACAATAAATGAAATGACCAATTCTTTGATGAGTTAAATAATATACAAATAAACAATGATTATATGCAAGAGACAGGTTTAGAGACAAAAAAAAAACATTTTTTTTGTTTTTGTAGTTGTTTCTCTTCAATATCTGAATTCCATTAAAACGTTAAATTCATTATTTATATAATATTCTTTTTAAACATGAATAAAAAAATATTTTGTTTAACCCATTTTAGGGGGAAATGGCTCAGCAGTCAAAATTAAACAAACAAACAATACAACAACAACCCCAGTGGTTCAGAAAATTAATAAATGAATGGTATAATAAAAGTTTGTTTTATAAAATGTCAACACAAAAAGTAAGAGAGAGGATGACTTGAATATTTAATTTAATTTTAGATATAAAATCCAAAACAACATTTGAAAGGAAAAAAAAAAACATCAACAAACTTCAGATCTTTAGTAACGTGAAATTCCTTCCAAAGCATTTCTTTGTTACTGATCATAATCCAACACCCCTGTATAATTACAAAAATTATTGGACAGCCATTTTGGATGTTGTGTAGATGACAACAATCCTCAAAACTCTATTGCAATGAAATCCAAACAAAAAGAAGACACAATTGTTTCTGTGGCTCATCTTCTATTAAGTATATTGCACATTTTCAAATTACGACACTCTAAATGCAATTCATTTCATATGAATAGGTGGCCATGACGGCACTTTGTACTACTAATCTGTATTTGCCTACTTTGGTTTTTCATGATTCAGTTAAATCAATTTAGAAGCACATTTTTAGTAAGTACAACAAAACAGGCTTCTGAATAACAGTGCCAAATCAGGGGCGGAAAGGTAAATATAATGCAAAAACACAAAGAAAAAGGTATATTACCTCCCATCATATATCAATCGCACTAGTAAAGTGACTAATAAAGTAATGCAACTACATTCTAATTATTTAGATTGCTGGTGCTGCACACTCATAAAAGATATGTAAAAAGCGTAACAAATAAGGCCAAGCCAAAATTCTCCTTAGAGTGTCAAAGTTGGGCAGCTATGTTTTATTTTTTATTTTTTGTATGGTGCAGACATGCCTTCCACCGTCTTAAAGAAAAGCACAACATGGCATCTACACTTACAAGTCGGTATTGCTTTCACTAGTGTGCCCACAATTTGGTCGGTTGCTTGAGAAGATCTAGAACATGTTCTTGCCATGGCAGTGAAATGGTGTAGAAATCTCCATACAACATCTGTTTCTCTCTAGATGTCAGCATGGCAGTATTCATAATGGATGTCCACACACTATTAAAACAGTCTGGCTTGTTTTTTTAGCTCGTTCCTCTTCCATAAAGCTAACCTGTCGAAATCCTCAATGGCCATGCCAAATACTTGGACAAACTCTTCTGGGGAAAGGTGTCGCTGGGGAAAAAAAGGGTTTTATCATTTAAACATGCTAGTTTTCTGTTCAAATATCCAATTTGTTCAATTCAAAAGTCTAATATTAGGATCAGTATTTATACAAACCCACTAAAAACCTCCACTTGCTCATAATTTACCTCTAGTCTGGCTCTCTCAACATCTTTGGGAAGTCGATTTCTCCCTCTGGTGGTGACAATGAGCGCCTCATAGGGATAAATCTGCATGGGAATTCAAAAGTGCTTAATCTCAAATATTTTATTCTGATTAATCCTTAATACTTCAACAGATAAATAGAAACAATGTGTAAAAATGTTACCTTGTATTCCGCTGTAATTGAAATGAAATATAGTTAAATCAGGGCAAGGGATAATGCTCAAATGTGCTTGTCCACATTACCAGGCTTTATATGAACATTATTTCCTGATACCTCTGCTTCCCCAGTTGAGTTCACTGCTGCTGTCGTACTGGTATTGGTAACAGTCAGCACTCTGAGGCTGTTGGTCATAAATGTCAAGTTGAATCAGTTCAGATTGGTAAAGACACAAGTATGTTTTTAATTTATGAAAAGGAGCTAAGATATTCATTTAATGATCCCCACAGGGCCGTAGGGAAAATTAAGCTTATTGCAGCAGCATATATCACTAATAATATTGAAAAACATGTATGAAGAAACTTTTATAAGAAACAGCATGTAAATTATAAAATAGACACTTTAAACCATGCCAAATACTACATAAAAATATCAAATATTGCAAATTCCTAGGAATATTTGCCTATGCAAATGCTTTGTCGGATTTACTGGCATCTCACCCGTTGCATGCCATTGCGTCCATAACTTGGAAGTGAGGCAGACTTGCACACAAAATCTAAAATAAAAAAAGGCATAAAGTATAAACCATTAAAATGTATACACATTAAACTGGACAAAGAAGTGTTTTTACAGTGTATGGCAGAAAATGCAGGATAAATGCTGCCACAGGAGGGTGCTCACTACAAAAAGAAGCTTCTAAACAGTATTTCTACTCACCACTATCGGTGCCATATTGGGATTGAGGAGCTGTGAAGGTAAACAAAAAAGACTATTTCAAATTCAAAACTAAAAAGTGAATTGCTTTTAGTGAAATGCAAACTGACAAGCAGGTTGTTGGCCTGATTTTTGTTTTGTCACATCAACACTTGTCTGGACCACACAGGTACAATCTGGTAGTGCAAGGCAAAGTAAGCAGAGGAATCAAACTGAGACATTTTAATTGCTCAACATGGTTTCATGTCCTTTTTGCCTTAAAGCAATAACCAACAGAGTGCTGTTCTGTTGTGTCACATCCCATTTGAGAAAGAGTTTTAATGAGAGATCTTACAGCTCATAAATTAACCAGGATACGGGACACCAGCTGTGCACGGGAGAGCCAGTGAGTTCCATAAACCCGCGGATAGATTCATGCATATATGGAGTGATGAAGAATGGAATGAAGATGGAGTAGGAGGAGGGTGAGAAGAAAGCTGGATAAAGCATGTAAAGCAAAGAGGGAGATGATGAAAGCCATCGAGTGTGCAAGTGAAAAGAAGCACTTGAAATAAGACGAGCAGATAAAGACAAGCTGCTGTGTGAATGTCAGGGGCTAAAATAACAGCGCCAATGTGCTGAATACACAGCGATGCTCGAGGAGCTTTGCCACATCTGGCACTTGTGCACACCTGGTTGAACTTATGTTGTCCAAGTGTGACTAAGTTGGCCACAAAAAAGAGCAAGTAATGGCACAGTATGACTGCCTGACTGCATTTGCAATTGCAGTATGACCTTTTTAAACAAACCATTTCCCTTCTATTCATGATGACAAAAAATGTCTGCAGAAAGCAATATTTTCTATAATATAACAAAGTTGCAAACATACCAGCAGCCAATCTTTGACAAATAGAAGCTATGGTTAACATCTCATCTCATCTTTGAACATGCATGGTAGGCTGATTGGACACTCTAAATTGCCCCTATTTATGAGTGTGAGCGTAAATGGTTGTTTGTCTCCTTGTGCCCTGTGATTGGCTGGCCTCCAGCACCCCCGCCACCCAAGTGAGCAGTTCAGAAAATGAGCTGAGATGAGATATACATATCATTAAAAAAGGATTGCTTACATCCATTGATGGTGTTGTTGTAAGCTGTTGAGCTGTAGCATGTAGTAAGGGTCTCCTTGCTCCCACTACGAGAATTTCTTGCACTGCCCCAGGGGTCGTTGTCATAGGAACCAGATCTTGCTTTCATCTCTTCCTTGAGGATCATCCTCCCTATGCCACTCCCGATCTGAGGCAGAGGTACGGGCAAAAAGGAGGTGAACATTAGAGACATTAAACTAATTTGATTTATAAAGAACAAGTAGTGTAGGAGGTCAGTTTAGGTAGCATAACCTAAACTATGCATTATTTATGGTCTTTCTGACATCATGTTGAAGTAATGGGGGTTGGATAACGATGAGCTTACTCTTTGAAGACCGTGACTCCAACTCTCTTCATCTCCCCCAGTCGAGTACCGTCTCCTTGGTACTCGATAGGCTGAGTGGCAATACAAATAAAAGACCTTGCCTTGTAAGTGAAGTGAACTAAAGAATATTCTGATCACTTTGTTCCAATGAGGTAATAAACGACATGAATTGAAACAAGTCTTCCTTACTTCGTGGAGAGTTGCTGTATGAGTAGAAGTCACAATCTGACTGGGTGTAGGGCTCCGGAGAGAAGGTGGACAATCTGGAGGATCTTAGGATATCCTCACTGGTCCTGCTTTTGGTTGCTGCATTCAAATGATTGTCTAAATAAATGGAGGCACATACGGGGAAAATATTATCATTATTTTTAAAGAATGATGCAACACACCAATCAAACCAGGGTTTCTGGTTTGCCAATACTTAAATGCCTGCCATTCTAAATTAGTTAGTATGCCAAGCCCATATTCTCCATCTGGAATTGGTTTACTTCTCAGCTTTCACTGATTTAAATATTCAAAGACCCAAGAAATATTGGCAGTGCTGCCATGAAACGCTAAAAAGAAGATGTCTTACACGGAGATCTTTTTTTGATTGATACAGAAAAATTCCATTTCAGGTTCATTATATCTGAGATGCATATTTTCTGGCTATATATATATTTTTTTTTACATGCACCATTCCCTTTATACAGGGGGTAGCAGTGAAACACAAAATAAAATTAGCTGTATTATTGTTTAGTCAGACACAATGGAGGAACCAACCTAGGGAGGTAAAACTTCACATCCAAAATGTGCAACCGTTGATAAATAAAAGAGTTAAGATATAGGAATAATCAAAGTATATATAGAAAATATTTTAAAACAGTATCATATATATACACATTTGTAATTGACAATCTACCTGTTAACCATGGAATGTGAAGTGAAATTTGCCGTGTAAACTTGTTCTTTAAAACGTGTAACCCTTAAATATGTCAAAGGAATGAACATTATCGTCTTCAAGAGTCTCTCAGTCACTCTTTAAAATATTTTTTGGGAAGATCTATGTATGAGCAAGGACCAAGAAAATAAGCTGTCTTTCAACCGCAGTTCAATAATGGCCCAGCCTGCGGCAGGCACTCATTTCATAAATGTGAGGCAATCACATCGATGGCACTCTGCACAAAAGCTTTCTCAATAGAAGTCAATGGGGTTGACATGCAGCGTAATGTCAGATGGATTGTCCCTTGCTCTGTAAGCCACTGACCATGCTGGCCCTGATCCATGATTCATTGAATTCCAATGCTCACAATACATGACACCATTGACAGACAACGTCTTCGAGACAAACGTTCCACTTTCCTGACACCAAATACACAAGTACACAAGTATGTTCACACCAAAGTTGGGTAAATTGTACAGAGGAGCTCCCAAAACAAGAAGAGAGACAGACATGACTATCATCCATGAGGTGACGGAATGAAATAGCAAGTACGGTGAAGTTACTTACAGTGGCAAGGTCACCAGGTTAAATGGAGCCGGATGTGAAGGGGGAGGGGGATGGGGGTCGTGGAAAATTATGATTGGATGCAAGAAAAAAGGAGGTGAAAAGAAATAGAAAATGTTACTGGAGCCTTCCTGTGGGAGATGTGACACTTCAGAGAATGAAGATAAAAGATATTTTTATAGACTAGATGTGGGTCTACCTCCACAAATGATGACTGACAAAATCAGATCAACTGATTTGTTCAATAGTACATAACAGCCCTGTAATCCACAGCCGAACCATGCTGGGGTTTGGTCTCACATATCTTTTTCTTATTTCTTTTTTTAATTAGGTTCATTATATACTTGATTGATTGAAAATTCTGGTTTGTGCAAAAAGGGATTACAGTCTGTGATGTAATAATCTGCATCATTTACATGGAAATGTGTTTGTACACAGGTTAACACAATTCACTAAATAACGACAAAAGCCATCATGCAGAACAAGAAAGAAATTAAATCTAAGACCACTTACTTGCCATACTACAGCTATTAATTTAAAACATTTTTTATAGGGAGTATTTTATGATGCAAAACATGTTTAGGTTTATCTTTTGAAAAACAGCAAACAAACCACTTTGCATTAACCGCTTAACAATAAGGTCTCCACCAAAAACTAAACATTCTTTTTGGGATCACAGTAATCTCTCCTAAGATTACATATTTTTGGGTTAGAGAAGTTGTTTGTATGCATAAGTGAAACGTGTAATGTGTGCAGCCTATACACTAAAACAAAGTAACGGCTGAGCTAAATGTACTTATTATGTTGCATTTGTCAAAAATGTAATTATCTGACATCAGTAGCTCTGTAAAACGATTGTTGTTAAAGCACAGCATGACTACACTGACAGTAGGACAGGCAGGCTAAGGCGGGGCTAACTACACTGTACCCGTTCTCTTATAGATGGGAGGCTTCCTGTAGATGTTGGGCTCCCCTGTGGCTGAGGAGAGAAAGAGGAGATGGAAAATTGACACGCAGTGGCATAAAAGAGGAAAGGCTAGAGGATGCGAGTTGCTTTTGGAACAATAGAGAGAGAAGAAGGAGAGAGGTTGTGAAAGAAGATAAAAAGGAGGTCAAGTATGCAGTGTGAGAGAGAGAGAGAGATCCAAAAGAGATTATGTTCTGTTCAAGAACATGACTTTGTTACACATTATTCACAACCTTTCACTGCCAAGGAACCAAATGTTAGTTTTCAGAGTGATTAGTGCATTGTTAGATCAAGTGCTAAAGAGTCTTACCAGGTACATGAAAATGTTTTGGGGGCTGGATGAGGGTCGGCGTATTGGACCGCCCCTCTTGGCTATAGTAAGGTGAACTCCTGCCACTCTCAGATCCTGCAGCCAATTATAGCAAAGCATTGTTGACAATGAGGGGGCCATACTTCATGGTTATTGAAGCAGTTTCAAACATTGAAATAAACACACCATTAATATGTATTCCTCCTCCAAAAATTTAAGCATTTGAAAAAAAAAAACCTTGCATTGCGATATGCGTATTGTGTCACATCATATCGCAATATACCCATACTATATTGATAATATTGCCCAGCTCTAATTTTCACAGTTCATGCATAATTTACTGCTCACCAGGGTAACCAAAGTGCTGTGGAGAGCGAGGCATGATGGGTGACATGCCTTGACGACTGTATGTTGGGGAGTCAATGTAACCTGGACTGGAGCATCGTCTCTGCTTTATATCCATGCAGTCGTATTCCTTGACATTAAGGAAGGTGGTAATAGAATGAGAGGATAAAATGAAAACACAGCAGTGGTTTCAAGTGATATTAAGTGCTTTTCCTGTAACACTATGACCGGAATGCCTACCTGAGAATAGGGAGAAAGTGTCCCAAGTGACTGGAGAAACAAAGGCATGCAAGTTATTTAATATACACAAACAAATCAATAAACAGTTCAGTGTATTGTAATGTACAGCACAGTGCAATGTAATTACATTTGCACCCTTTGGCAGGCTTCCATGAATCAGCTAATCAGAAAAAAAAACTTATTTTGAGAGAAGCTTAGAATAGGTAATATTTAAGTGAATTTGGCTGTCACATATTTATTACAACCCTAATAAATATGCTATATAAAAGAGATTAGAAGCTCAAAGGCGTTTTTCCTAGGGTACTTTTCTAAAATACCTAGATATTAATTGACCATAAAATGCTTGTGATGTACTTGATGTACCTCCCCATAGCTGTAAGTCATGTCTAGCCTGTCATCATCAGAGGTGTATCTCTGGTAAGGATGGTAGTATGAGGAACATATGAGGTCCGGCTGCTGGACTTCATATATGGCCTTGATCTTTGGGAGGGCAGCTAGGTCCTTATAATCTAGGAACTCATTCGCCAATTTGGCCTGGAGAGAAGACACAGACACACATCCAACCACCAGCACAGACACAACAGCAACCACATGAACAACACCCAGGAACAGTATGGAGATTGTGAAAGAGAACATGCAGCAATGGAGAACTACAATGCAAACACACAAAAGCCCTAAGCAAGCACCTGAATGAAAATAGAAGTGTTTGTACGGAAGAGAGGAGGTGAGCACGTGTGCGTGAATCACAGCAAAAGTACACTTGGAGGCTGAAGGGTCTGACAACAGTATAATTTGTTGACCTTCAGGAGAAAAGACAGCTAGAGAGCAAGGGGAGGGGGTTATGATGTGGAAGGCAAGTGTGCTTACACTGCACTTGTCCCTCATCCATCACCTTAACCACAAAGGTCATTGATTAAGTGATGAGAGGCAAGCATGGCCAAGTAGAGAGAAGTGACTCCCACTTGCATGCAGAAACGACAGTGCTTAGACTAACAGCAACACTCAGCAGTCTGCCATGCAGTGTGTCATGACACATGCAGTATATTGATGGCATTCTGGGAGACAGAATATTTGCTTTCACTGTTGATTTGCCAGTTTATATTTATGGCTAAAATTCGGTTGTGATTCAAGTACAATATTAAGGTATTTTATTTACTTCATCTTTCATTGAATAATATAAAATGAGCAAGTGTAGGTACCTAGAAAATATTTAATGTAGTGTATATGCTTTCATAGTTTGCTTTATCTAAGATGAGGTAGAATACATGTTTCGGAGAGCTATTTTATATATTTAGGTTAGTTTTCATCACAGACTTGTGTACTATATATTGTAACCATAAATATTTAAAGATACGTTAGGAAAAGGATAACATGAACTCAGTGCAGAATGGCTGATTGCTTGTTGTGATATTTTTTTTCAATAAGACAACAAGGGCATGCAATTTGTGACATGGATTAGAGCAAAAAGTGAACAGGACAAGGCAGTGAGCAGCCCCCAGGTTGGTGTCTAACAATCAATTCACAGATAGTCCCTAAGTGTTTTCTGTGTTCTAATTTGAGGGTTAGCCTCATGCCAGGGAAGCATGAGAGATAAAAAGATACCAAGACAAACTGCTACCTACACATATAACTCTATTGGGAGAGCCAATGGAGGAGCCTGGAGGAGAGATGGAGGTCTCTGACAGGCGTCTGTGCTGTGAAGTATCATCAAACAAAGTAAAGTACATTGTTATTAAAAATCCTACAGTTACAGTTAAAAAAGGGATTATCTGTAATATCCATCTTACCCTGAGTCTCCTCTCTGCTCGTGCTGCCTGCTTGCATAATGGGTGCCACACCTCACAGCCTGATCAAAAGTGAATGACAGCGATGAGATTGACATCTGACATCTTACATAGGATTTGGCTTGTTTAAACAAATCAGAAAGGTGTGTATTCTGGAGTATCACATTTCACCTGTCAGATACATTTCTTCTCCCTCTTTGAACATCATGTTACAGCGAACACAGCGGGCACAGGTTGGGTGGTAGTGTTTCCCTCCAGCCTGAATAAGAAGCAAAGAGCATTTCAAACTGATTTAAGGAGAATCCACATTCTGCAAAACTGACATTGAGGGAATTGAATATGAAAAATACTGAACTGCTTCACTTTCAATTTGTTGAACAATTTCCCTTTAAAGGTTTCCCAGAGGCATGTCATCGTTTTAACACGTTGTCAGAGTGACCTCACAGTTCATTGGGACGTCACAAGGCATAAGAAGCTGTACTGACTAAAATCACATGCAAGCCCACTCCCTATTTGTTCCCTACCATTATTAGCAAATCTCCCTGTGGCACAGTCATATGAAGATTTGCAAGAGTAGTAGAGACATACTGACTCTGTATGCTTGCATGTATGCCATTGAAAATAAAATTGGAAAGTGAACATTCAAGTGAAGGTTACAAGAAAGTCAACAATTCTATACAAGCAACACTTAACGTGCTATCATCCAAATCATCAAATCTACCTTTGTGACACACCAAAAGGAGGTTTGCTATTTATAGACACGCTGCCTGCATGTGGTGTCAAGGAGACTTCAGCGTTTTTATCATAACGCACCCAGAGCAAATTTTTTGTAGATAATGTGATACTCAACTATACTAGATACAACTACAAATACTTTGCATTATATAAAGGAAACCATGCATTAACAACAACTGTACTATATGGTCAAATAAACAGCAGTATTCAGTTGAAATTTGAATTGGCAAAATCCTTTCACTGAGAGGAATGCCAAGAAAGATGTGCTTGTGTCTCAACATTTCCAAACAATGAGTCTAGCATCTATGGTCATAGAGAGCAGCTTTTGTTTCACAGCTAGAAGACGCCGAAACAAGGGCTGCATTGTCCAAGGCATCTAAAGACTGGGTCTAATTTAATATTTGACGCTGATATTCCAACGAGTACAGTAGTGTAAATGAAATGTTATCTACAAAGAGTCTTTGTGTTTTGTAACAAGCCATTTTAAGTAACAATGTTCATTTTTGTGCTATTGCAGACAGCAATGTGATTGCTTTTATGACACTTTGATGTATCTATGTGAAAATGTAAGTTTGATATCACGGCTTGTGATATTGTTCCGTCGCATGACCTCTTTGCTAGCCTTGGGGTTCATTTTCCACTTCCCACTTATAGGCAGTGTGAATGTGAGTGTGAATGGTTGTCTTGTCTGTCTCTGTCTCTGATAGCTTCACATGACTGACACATGATTTCGATTTCAAATGGCTTTATCGTTATACATTAATGCCAGTTGAAATTTCTGTCATTGGTTTCAGTCTAAAAAGAATTGTTTCATTATAAACAGAGTGAATGTTCGACTATTGCAGCATGATTTGTTTTGGTTTGGTCGGGTATATCTCAAAATGTTGATCACTCTTCAATCGTAAGTCGCATAGTCCCAAAGCACAGCAGGGTTTAAACAGCGCTGAGAATGAAATGCGACTGTTCTGTTGCGATAAGGCTAATTACTCGCAGTTAGCACAGCCGTATCTAATTCGAGTATTTCTCAATTACTGCGCATATCCTCAGAGTTAAATCTCTGTTAACACTGTGTCACTATTGGAAGTGTTCTTAGTTCTCACCTCCAGAACCCTTCCACTTATATATCTGCTGCATCCCTCACATTTCACGCCGTACTGGGCATGGTAGTCTGCCTCACAGTATGGAACTCCATCCCTGGAAAAGATTCAACAAAAAGCTGTTATTTGTTCAACTTCTCAAAAGAGTGGGCAAATCAAACACTACATAGGAATCTCAAAAGTTACATCCATTGCCTTTTGGGGTCGCTGATTAGCTTTTTGTTACTTTCTTCAGGTAATAAACCATCCATTATGATATTGATATGTTTCGAGATTCCCATTTTTGAAAGAATTGTGCATTTTGTGACCTTAAGAGGATTCAACTTTGAGACACACTCCGTAGTGTTTTGATTTCTGTTCTTTTCAGGCTCACTTGCTGATGTACTCTCCGGTGAGGACCATGTTGCACGTTTGACATCTGAAGCAGCTGACATGCCATTGCTTCTCCAAAGCCAAGAGAGACTGACCTTGCTTGATCTCTGCTGTACATCCGGCACAGTCTGGGCAAAAGAGCAAAAACATATATAAAGAAATGGGGGATTTAGATATACACATAAAGCATGTCTCCTGAGCATCAAAATATACTGTAGTACTAAGGACAGGTCTGTTTGTTTCCATTAGGAAAATGATTTGGCTTGAGGGACTCTTGTTATCCATGCTATTAAAGGGACAGTTTCACCCTGTGAACTGTCAACCAAGACAAACTGCACTTTACTGTGAAAAATTGCTGCACAGTCTGTTTGCTCCAAGCAAATATTTTGCAACTGTCATTCAGGGATGATACTGCTCAGTCTAGAGCCAAGACATTATATGTTCCATCTGTAACTACACAAACGTTCTTCTTATTTGGATGGTAGGAAATCTCTGTTGTATTTCCATGAGTGTTTGGTTAACATTGTACAGCTCTTGGTGTTGAGTGTTGATGAATGATGAATGTTTTAAGCTGCATGCTTTATAGTTGGCAGGTTGATTTGACAGAAAGTTGATTAGCTAAATGTGCAAGGTGGGCTAATGGACACATCAAATTAAGGGGTCTGTGTCGGGCAGCTCTAAAAAGAAGGGAGGAAGCAAGACAGATGCTGGACTTACGGCTGGGCCCATGGATTTTGATAGGTTCATTTGGCTTGGCCAGTGAGAGAGAGCACTGTTGGCATACACAGTCCTTTCCACTGAATGTCACTCTATCTCCAATGGGAAAAGGTCTACTGTAGAAGTAAAAAAAATACAAAGAAGTAGAACATTAGCATTTTATAGTATATGATTTTGACACATGTGCTTGGTCTGAGGAATACATTGCTATTCCCTAATATAAACAGAAAATGGAAGCAAGTTGGTCCTAAAAAGTGATGAACCGGCTCATGATGTGAAGTTGGAATATATCTCTTAAATATAATATAAAACAAAGTCTTAAATTAGGAATACTAATAGCACTATAAAGATTACTAATACTAAACTTATTTTTTCTAACTGATATCATCTAATTTTGGTGGCTTTTGACTAAATACAGTTCAATTTACCAAAACAATGTTACTGTTAAAAAATCATACACTGGAAAAGAATCGTGTGATACTAATGTGAAAATGAATATTTAATTTCCCTTTTTCTGTATGGGACTGAACGATTTACTCATGACTGAAGAGCGTAAAAAGGCTTAGAAAAGGCTGTTTAAATGACATAGACAGCACTAATCCTATTACAACGCCGCCAAAGCCTGGAAATGGCATTAAGACTAAGAATGAGTTACCAGCAGTAAAACATATTGTTTGTAGTAGACTTTGAGATAGATTTGTTCTTTTGCCTCTGTTCAGTAGCCAGAAATATGTAAAACAAGTTTTTGTATCCAAAAAATGGGACCCAACCAAACCAACTGTGTCTATATCAATAGACTCAATAGAGCATTTGAAAATATTAGTTGGTTGCATGTGCATCGTTTGACCCTGTCCTTGAATTTGAACGTGTTACTTGCTTACATATTTGACGTTTGACCCTCTCCTTACAAGTGAGTTGCTTTGTCAGCAAACTTTTAACATTTTACAACGTTAACATATTTAATGCATGCTGTTTTACCTTGAGACTGTAGTGAATCTATTTCTGGTTTCACTGACTGCCTTTTGATCACTCCTCATGACAATATTAGCACAGAAACCTGCTGTGCGATTTTATTAAGGCTAAGGTAATGATGAAAATTTTAAAAAGAGCACGAGGATGTGATGTGTATGATAAGAGATGAAAGATGATGACTGTAATATTAAAAAGAGAAAAAAAAAAGTGTACCTGCAGACACTACAGACAAAGCACTTGGGGTGGTAAGTCCGTCCCAGAGCAGAGACCACTTCCCCTGTGATGAAGCTGTCGCAGCGGTCGCACCGTGTACCATACAGTCGTTGGTAGTCTGCTGTGCAGATGTACTCGCCTTTCTTCTGGAAAAAGCCTGACCTCGCCAGATCACAGTTACACACTGTGGAAAGATGAATCAAAATGCATTTTCATGATCTTGATGAACTCAATTTTCTGAAAATCCAAAATATACAAAGTTATAATTAATGCAACTTCTTATTTTAACAAAGAGTTTGAATATTTTAATAATAATTGCAAATGTTCAGAATCCTATTTTGAAACACTTGAATCTTAAGGCACCACTCACTGTACATATTAAAGAATAACAATTTGAACATCAAACTTTTCCTTTGTGAAGACGTTTAAATCCCAGGATGCAAATGTCAATTATTTACTATGTTGAGGCAAAATGGGACCTAATTTAAATGCAACGCCTCTTTTTATCTGCCTCCATCTTTGCAATTTGTGTGTTTGTCTTGGAAAATGTTGGAAACATTCTCCTGTGACCCAATTTTCTCCGAGGGGAATATATTGGAAAAGTCACTGCACAGCAACGGCATGGAAAGAACAAAACAACAGACCAAAAGTTGCATTCATCAACAAGAGACTGACAGGATGGAGATTGCATTGTGTATGTGTGTGTGTCTGTGCTAGTCATTCCAGTGGGTGTTGTCTCCATATGGTTTACATGAAGCAGTCTCCGCTTTTCACCATTTTGCCACAAGGCTGTGAATGAATTCCAATGGGGTGAGAAGAAAATTCAAAAGTCCTTTTTGTAGAACCGTGGTCAGTGTGGTAACTGTTATATGATTTCTTCCAATTTCCATGGTAAACCAAAAAAAAAAAAGCAATTGACAGATGTTGAGCCCTCCTACTGGAAAAAATGTCTACATGTGGTTATGATGACGATCATGTGTAATCCAAATGACAGCCCTATTTACAGTTTACAGGGAATTGGATTACCAATAAGTGATAAATAGAAAAATGATATGCCAAATCACATTTGAAAGTACATCTTGTGACACCAAGTTTATACAAAAACACATACAATAGTAAAACCTGAATGAAGCCCTTCATATAAAAGAACTTAATGGTGCAATAAAAGATCAATGGTTGGAAACATATAAATCCATCTCTTAAGTACATATGCAGATTGAGGGCAATGAAATATGGCAATGTGTACAGTTAGTTGTAATAAGAGATCTTTATCATCTTGACAAATCATCGGCATCAATTGGAGATGTCCCGAAAACAACAGTAAACGGAGGGAAGTGGAAAACAGGAAAATCAACTCATGTAAAATGTGTCAACCACATTTTCACAACCACTGCCTTCAAATTGTCCTCACAAAATGTTGATCCAGTGGAAATAAGGTTCCTACCCAAGTCTTAATCACATGCTATCCGATCCGGTCATGGAAAAGTGAAACAGAAAAAAAATTATATTTCTTGAAATGCTTGAAAGCCATTTCCCTCTCTTCTGCTTCACAGTCTGTTATCCAGACTGATAGAATATTCACACTTTGCCAAATGCAATTTATTAGCATAGGGACGCCTGACAAATTCACAGCTGGCTCATTGCATCTGCTCACACTGTACTGTATGGTCCGATTAGCTCTGGTTAATTAAGATGTTTACGCCAGTGTGCACAAAATCTCGGCATTGCAAATGTCTCTCACCCTTGGTGGCCATATGTAAAACAAGCTTTCCAACTGTTGCCCTATCAAAAAAAGTCTGCATCGAAATGATAGGGTTTTTTTTTTTTGTTATGGATGTTTATGTCACTGCGGTGTAAACCAAACATTTTACAGTGGATCTTGCTTTTTATAAAACATTTAACTATTATTTCTAGTGACAGCTTGTACCTCAAACTTTTAGGTTTGAATTGTATTTTCAGTAAGCTTATGTTAAATGTATTTACTTGGGATTACCAACTTCTTAATTACAAAGAGACTGATTGTTCGAATGATTATTATTCACAAATAAAAGACCTAGATTTTAGGGTCGAAAGTCCAAGTCTAAATTGATTCTTCTTTACCCAGAAGAAAAATTCCACATTCAACATTTTTGCAGCCCAAAGTATGGTTTGAGATGGATCAGAATTTGAAGTCCCTGCTGAGGCATGGCTTAGATTGGCTCACAGACGAAAGGCTTTGGTTACAGCTGCAAAGAGGCTGAATATGGTCGCAACATTTGCTCATAAAATCTGCAGTCTAGTAAAACCAAAGTAGGACTTGTTTGGTCTTTTTCAGTGGCTCATAAATTCCCCCATATTTTTTGCAGAGTATATTTTTGATATCAATATTTATTAAAACTACTACCTACAATTGGTTGGGAGAGACTGCAGCACCCTCCGCAAACATTGCAAGGATAATAGGTATGGAAAAAGAGGAAAAGCAAACAAAATGACCCAATTTTATGATCAATCCAAGACTGGAAGGCTAATGCAAGAAGGGGGAAATGCATTTTAACTTAATGTGAGGCAATCCAAGGACCTGGTGAGAGATCATGGGCCTGGCGATTGACAGTTTACACATTGGCCCGTGTGCGCAGCTGTGGTCATTAGAACTACACTGATTAGACCCCAACAGGGGGTCTGGATGATTGGGTATTTATCCTCTGCCAACTGACACAATTAAAATTCCTTTCTCAAGTCAGCCCAGCCTTGAATCCTAAAATAGTCCAGACAACAAACCTCTCTCATTGTATCAGGGCTTTTAAGTTTCGGTCAAAATCATTCTGGGACTGACCACAGTTTTTCAACATTATCCTCACACTCAACTTGTTCCCATTGTTGTGTCTCTCACTGTGATATCATCTTAGCTAATTATGCAGTTGTGCATGGTAAAGTGTGGACTATGGTAGAGGTCATCCTTTCTGCAGTAATAAATGTATCTTTTTGCACACTTGGAAGTATTTTAGCTTTACTGTGGAAATTTCAGGGCATTTTAAATGATAATGACGGAAAATGAGAATTTGATAATAAGCCTGAACAGTCCTAATCTAAAGCGGCAGGGTTCCTCAAACTAAAGTACAAGTATGAGGCTGTGGTTTATTTTCATATATTTCATACATTTTATAACTTGCCAAGTATACAGAAGCTATTTTTAAGTCATGCCAAATAACACTTGGTCGAAAAAATCTGAGAGACTGACAGAAGCCGCAGCCATTTTGGCTGTAATGTTAGGCGGCATCTCAGTACAAAGGCTTTTGGCAAACTGCTGACATGCTCAATTTAACAGGTATAATGATTATGTTTTATGGGTGGCCAGTTGTGTCAAATTGCAAAGACTGTTGGCAGGGGGCCGGAGGTGGATATAGAAAGTTATCTGAATTGTAAACATAAACAGATGCATTTTGAAGCATACCGTGAGTCTTGTCCTTGAGTAAAAGATTTATAAACGTAGAGCTTATTATTCCTATTGGCATGAACTGGAAGTAAGCAATGGTAAGTGTTATGGTGAAAAATATGGTTTTAATTATGTGTATGTGTGTCTTTTTTGAGAGGTCATTGTGTGATGTTGCTCTCTGACTCGCAGTTTTAAATTTTTGCTCTTTGTGCCTAACTTGTTTGCCAGACGTGGACTATAATGTTGTTTTAAATAATGCAACTACAGTATTTTATAATATAATAGCATGCAGGTTTCTTTATAAACTATAACAAACTTAGGAGGTATCTACACATAAACAAAGAGAGCGGATGGATGCTGGAAGCAAAATTCCAGAGTGGAGAAATATGCATGAATGACTTCTCTCTTTCGGCATTTGGCAATGGTATTGGATAACGACAGATGGTTACCCAGTTACCCCTCTCTTCAAACAAGTCCGGCTGATGAAGACCTCTGAGGACCTTGAAGCAACTTGTCAAATGGTGACTCACTTATATGAAAGCAAGGCTATGTGGTCAAACAGAGCAGTACATTTTTTTTCTAACCTTTTATTTCACGTGCTCTAATAATTTAACACACAAGACAATAATAATACCATTACGTGATAAGTATAAAATACAGTCCTGTCTCACATGTAATGTAGATGGAATCCCATTGCCTGCTTCACTTGCTTCTCTCCCTAGCAACCAGACTTTGGCGTGGTGATTGGACTAGCGCATCAGTGGTTGCTATGGCTACAGGAAGCTACATTTTGATATACCCCCCACCCCCCTCCCTCCACTTCTAACACTGTCTCTTTCTTTTTTTGTTCACAACCTCTGTCTTCTCTTTCTTTTTCCCCAATTTAAACCTTAACTATATTACGCATTTGGACAGTGGTACAGAAAGATTTTATGAATGCAGAGGATGAGTGATGGTATTAATTGTGACCAAAGGGAGGTCTTAGTGAATGAATGAAAAAAAAATGGTGTCTTTGAACACAACTTTATCCCACTGGTCATAGCTTGGGGAAACTGAAAGGAGGTCATGCAAAAGTACACGAGTGATCAGGGTGAAAGGCGGATTCCAAATGTCGATTTCACAGTGAAATTTTCCAGATCATCTGCCTGTTCCATTTTGGTCTGTGTGTGTACTTCTTCATGCCAAGCAAGCATCAATGTTCCACCGAGCAAACTAGTATTAAACTTTTCTCATACAAAGGACAAGCAGCCCAAAAAAGAAAAGGCTTGTTTTAAAGGAAAGGGAAGGGAAATAAGTCTGTTGATGAGTGTGAAAAAGTCAGTGGTGTTCACACTTAAAGGCGATGCATCTGACATTCTTTCCAAAGTGCATGCTTAAATTTTCTGGGGAAAAAAAGTGCATGTGATTTGTGTGGCAGCCCAAGGTTGTATGAAATCAAACGAAAAGACACAATGTGAACTCTGGAAGCCCAATTCACAGGAAAAATCTGTGATCATCCTTATAGCCAACTATACACTATCCAGCTATAAGGTCTGCTTCAACTCCCGGGTCTGTCGCCCACTGTCTTTTCCAGCTGTCTGGGTCACAGGGGGGACAGTTCTGCTACCCTCCCCGGAGGTATGTCAAGCCGTAAATCAGCCTACATTGGTGGGTTTTTACGGGTTTGTCTGAGTTATTTTTCAATAATTTGGAGTCATTGAGGTAGTGTGCAAATACTGACTCTAAATCAGGGGTGTAAAACCGGTCCAGTAAGGTTCAGTTGAAACTTGACTGCCTTAACCTAATTTAGATCCCAGGTGAATTGATTTGAACCCCCTCAGCCTTTTTGTGCAAATATGAGAGGAATATCTAGGAAGGCTAAAGGAAGGACAAGGAAAAGAAGAAATACCTGCCATAGTTTTACAGTGTAATTTAGAGCCGACAAAATGCACTGTATGAACTACACCATTTTTTCTAAAGTCTAAGAACACATCTGACAGAAAAGGCAATTATTTATTGACGTAGGACTGTCACCCTGGTAAAGTGGCACATGCCATTAGTCTCCGCACACCCTCAATGACAATGTCATCTTGTCCCATGATGAGAAATTGAATTCACGGTTGAGTGACAGTGAGGAGGGGGAGAGGGTGAAAGGACAAGAAAAAAACAGAGAGGATAAAAGATGTAGTAGTAGCTGAGCAAGTGAGCCAAACAGAATCAACCCTTAAACGATTTATCTATATTTTTAACCAATCATCTTTCAAAACCATGAAGACTACACAAAATTGAAGCCATAGATGGCATTTTGAAAGTTCAAAAGAACACACAGTACATTTGTGCATGAGGGGGAGTCAGACAGCAAACAATAAAAGCTGTGGAAAACTGCTGGCAATGCAGAGGCCCACATAGGAGAGCACATTATAGCCAGGGCCATAGAATTGTCTGGCCACACAATAATGCCCCATTACCTCATTGAGATGGGTAAAGCTCTGTGAAACATGAAAAGACATTTTGAGTTTAATCCATAAAGGTTTGCTCAGACTGTAGTGAAGTGTCTCAGATGGCGTTAAGGTAAAAAAAAGTGTGAGACATGAATCTACTGTATGTTAGACACAAAGTTATGATGTAATGCTTTAGTGACACAAACAACCCCACCCCCATTTCTTTCCTCTGTTGTCTTCCTGTGTTCACCCCCCTTCGTCCTCTGGGGGACAGAATGGCTCTCTGTGATTGGTTAATAGCACCATAGAGATGCTGAGAATATCCACCAACCAGGGCACGGGTGCCCCATCAGACCGTTACCACAGCAACCCTTAACAACCACAGTGATAGTGCATGAGTGTACTCAAATGCATGCACAAATGTATGTGTGGATTCAGGCAGAACAAGCATTTTATGAGAGTGTGTATTTGACTACGACATGCGATAGTGAGTGGCCTGGTGTCCACCTAGTGGGGATGATATAATATAATCCCTTTGGCATACAGAAAGTACACAAGGTGAAATATGATTTAAGTAATGATTTAATAATAGTAATAATAATAATATTGGTTTAACTGGACAAAAACACAAATAATCTCAAGGTTGATAGGTACCTGGTTTAAATATAATTGTCCAATTCCTCGGAATGTCAATGTATCAAAGGAAAATTAATTGTCATTATTTTTGTCATAATTATATACAAAACAATGTTCAATGGTATGTCCGTTGTGTCTTTTCCTATTGTACCATAGAAAAGGCTTAGAAACAATGTCATTAGACAGTAGTGCACAACAGGGGAATCCCCTTTCAGTTGGCTGTACTATTACAAGCTACCTTAGCGGGAGTCAAAGTCCCCCGCAAGGCAACTCTGATCTACTCCAATCCTCAGTGTGGACTAATAGCACTCAACATGAGGACTAAGATGGATTAGCAAGAGGATCCACTGTTCTAAGCAGTTAAAGCAGGTTGTTTGCAGAAATAGCAAGTGTGCGACTCAGTCCTTGTTTTTGGTCTAATGCTGGAATTTGTCAAAGAAAAAATTACAGCAAAAAATATAACAGTCCTAGTTTTTAAAGACGGATTCTTACCTGTGCATGTAAAACACTTGACATGGAAGTGGGTCTCTTGAACTCGAACTACCTCCCCTTTACACACTTCCCGACACCGTTGACAGCGGATTGGCCCTCTGCTTGACTCACCTCCAATTGAGCCTTGGAGATATGCTATAATGGACAGAAAGGGAACAGCGTATGTAAGTATTGCAGCCCCAGTACTATTCAATGTAATTTTTTCTTAAGTCCCAAAAATGTATTTTTAACAGTAATCCTCAAGTTTAAATAGAAACAAATCGTGTCTGGTGGGACATAAACTTTGAAGGCTAAAACACCAAACTTAAGCTTGCTAACAAAACCACATAATTTCTCATTTTATTGCTTTTGATAAAAAGGATCCCATTGTTTTCAAAAGACATCCAGATATCTACAAGCAGCATATGACCCAACAGCTGCAGCCATGCTTGCTCATTTCGCTCTTCATTTTGCTCAAGGAGCATCCTAATAGTCCTATAATGGTGGCATGGTATAATGGCAGGATGACCAGCTGGCCTTTCTAGATGCCTAAATAGCTGACTGAAGGACTTTGCTGCTTCACTGGTGGTAGCACATGGGCTAGCGTGCTTCAGCGACTGATTCCATTTCCCTGGAGGATTCTTAAAGGGCTAACGGTACTTGAAATGTTGAAGAGCCTTGCACGCCTTATATCCAGACAACTAAGAGCTCTATGATGCTCTGTGCATATGGTACTCAGTGAACTCCCATGGACTGGAGACAGAATGCAGGCATGAATGTAGAAAATGTAGAATGCATATGCAAGGATGCCCACATGGAAATATGCAAGCTTGATTGCATCCAACTCTCGGTCACCCACACTCAAGTCACGGTTAACCCACTGTTCCTCTCATAATACTAATGTCGCCAGTGGAACCAACTACTCCATCTGATTAGTACTTAGCCACTGGACCAAGTATTGACAATTCATTGTACATGTGAGAATGTGAGAGGAAGAAAAAAGGCACAGAATGAGAGGAATATTTATGTAAACCACAAGAAATAAAACAACAACAGGGATTCCATTAGCTTTAAAACAGCAATAACGTGAACAAATGCAAAATCGTACCCAATACAAAAACTTTTTTTTTTTTACAGAGGCCAGCCACAATACTGCCAAAACAATACTGTACCAGTAATGTAATGTGTCTAATTTAGGTAAGTGGATCCATTCCCAATCAACCCATTCAAACCTTCCCATTAATGTGAGGTTGTGATCATTGTTGATAGCTGCCAGGCAACGGGTGTAATCCCAGACAACACAGTTGGCCAGTGCCCAAAGTGCATCCTGCCTGAGGCTGACAGGTGATAAGAACATAGCCAGGGTCAGTGCGGCAGACAGCTTCCCTAGAGACCAAGAGACTGCTACTATTTCTGCCTCTGACCTGACAGCCACAGAGAATAGCCTGCTCGGAGCCCAGCCGCGGGGAATGCTCCGGTATTGGTTGAGGTTAGGCATGAAGAAATAATAATGACTAGGGCAGGGGTATGCTTTTTTTGACAAATATGCTCATCAAACATCTGTTTTACAATTAATCGCATCTTTGTCATCTTCTTAGTGTAGAGATGAACATAATATGAGCAAAGAAAGTCGGGCATTGTAACTATTCCAAACACACTCACTAATACTTGTACAGTGATAAACACCTTTGTGTTCTCATAGTCAGTCGACTGTTGTTTTATAGTTAAAACATTAAGCAAAATGTCACAAAACCAGTTTGGTATTTTTCTCACGCAACCACGCCTGTTGCCATTCCTTGAATCTTGGCAACCAATTAAATGGCCAACGTAATGCATCTCAAACGTATTGGTGTTGATGGAAGATGGAAGTGTTCTTTTGAAAATAACTTGTTTACATGGACAGTCTACAGTTTTATTTATTATTGGAAGATTCCAATCTAATTAACATTCACACATATTACTCACTTGTGTTCATTGATTGGCCTGACCAGGTCTTAGAGCTACATGGTTGTCATTGAGTTTATGAATTTTTCAAAATGTAGCTATGGTCTTCAGTGCAAAATCATGGGGTCTCTATCCTTCAGTCAAACCCCACATTTCACTATTCAACCTTGAACTCAGCCAAGACCTTGCGGGGGAGAATTCATCAAAGCGAGGAGTGTCCATTCAGTGGCACCACTAACATTCTGCTACAGTACAGCAGGAGAGCAAAAGGTTACGTTACCACTGACAGTGTGAATGATCACTCAATCTAAGCAGAGGCCAAGGTCATGAAAAAAGGGAACACGTCATACAATGGTTTATCATACATATTCAATAGTACTTTATTTAAGAAGGCCCCAAGCAATGTTGCATTTGTTAATTCCATCAGCTAACTTTTGCTTAATTTATCTGATCAATGAAAATTAGGGGTCGGCGATATAGCAGAAGTTCATAACATTATTTAAAAAAATAAAATAAAATCACAATATCAATTTCATCACAATTCTTTTTGAATTACTGTGCCATTCTCCAAGAAATGGACAGACGGGAAATTATCTTCCAAGAAATCATACATTTTCATAGAGAACAGATGTAAAGATTAAAGTCATTATATTAAAAGAATTGAGTCACACGTTGTCAAATTACACAATTAAAATTATAATGTACAGGAAAAAAATATATGATATTGTCAGGCCCCAGACCAGACTGGTGGCTGGTTGTGCCTGCCATCCAATCACATGCCCAGCCCCTAATGACTCTTGGGCTTCCAGGTCTGATTCATCAGCCAGTGAGGAGTATTTAAAGCCACCAAGCACAAGGCCATTTTCTCACAATGACTCCTTGCCTGCTGTTGCTGACCTACGACCTCTTGTTTTGCTCCCAAGATCCCGACCACACTGTTTCAGGACCACGGACAACGACTTCTCTTCTATGATTAAGACTAAGATATCAACATATTTTTATTTAATTCCTGTTGAGAGTGACTTTATAATGTTTTAGGCTCCTGTGTAATAAAGTACAGGGAAGCATTTTTTACCAAGACTTAGACTCAATGTTTCTCATATAAAAATAGTTAAAATCATTCAACGCTATGTAATAATTCTGGTTACAAAGATGACCTCCAGGCTATCATGGCTAACGTTGTAGAAAATGCACAGGCTTTGAACCACTCATGTACAAACCAGAAGAATGCCGGAGGGAACAGGAGGACACATGTTGACTTACTGTCCCTCCCTAAACTCAGGATATGTTCATGCCAGTGGAGAGAATCGTGTTCAATTAGCACGTTCCACCACCATCTGCCTGTTGTGACAGGGCTAACATACACCTCGGGCATTTAGTTAGCAGTGTAACCCAGGTTGTCATGTTAGTGACGTCTGTTCATGAGAACTCTCCATCGTCACTACAAGCACTTTCAGTGTTAAAAGCTAACTCAATTTTAACTATGTATGTGACTTGAATGAGCCAACAAAGATGCTGAAAATTGACCTTTAAATTATTCATTCATTCAACATCAGGAAATCGATCCCATGCTTTCCCGCATCGAAGTCGGGCGAGTGAACCACTACACCATGAGGTGGCCTGACCTTTTAAATATTTCAATCCAAATATCTTAGTCTAGCAAGTGCCTCCCCAAATATGAAAAGTGAAATTTAAAAAAAAAAAAGTAAATGGGAACCAGGTTCCCTTCTTTAAAATGACACAAAACTGTTTTTGAGTAATTGGGGAATTCTAAGTGACTGCTAATATGTCTGTGTGCCTCTATTGTATCACTATTGCCAAATTGATGTCAAAAAGGCAGTATGGCATCAATTCTGGTTAGATCTGTGAGAGCTACAAGCATTGGTTTAATATTGTTGGTTCTTACAATGAAAAAAAAACTTTTTAATTGGCTATGATTGGACAAGCTGCACATTTGAACCAGGGCAAGAAGTAAACTGGATGTTCTTGAACTTCTACAACTGAGAAGGATATTTTTAAGTTCTTTGCTGACAAATCTAAAGAGTCTCGCTCATGATTTAACAGGAGAAAATGTGAACAAACGCACAACAGAATCCACTGAGCCGCCAGCCCTTCGGGGGGAAAGCCCTGATTCAGCTGACAGGGGATCAGGGTCAGAGTCAGCTGATACAAGGTCCGCTTAGCATCACGGCAGCCCCCGGGTTATTCTAAGATAAGTACAACAGGGGGCTCCAGGCATCATGGTCATGCTCTACATCACAGTCACAAAAATCCACGGGAGAAAAAAACAGGCTGCCTGGAAGACATGCAGCTCGTCCTCCTCCAATGACCATGTTTGACAAGTGACAGGTGTTTTTTTAAGCACAGGAAACAGCTGAAAGTCTGTTGGGGGGCTAATTCCTGAGAGTTATCACCTAACACTATAGGCTTCAACTCAGTATTTATGCTGCAACAGAATTAGAGGAATTGAAGAGTGATAGTGGTTATGGTGGGTATGGGTGTGAATAGTCTAAAATGGAGGAGAAATGGAACGAGGAAACTGGGAAAAGAACCCACTCCCATCCAATAAGAAAACATTATGAACTGAACTCTTTAACCAACCTTGTCTTGTGTTGAAGCAGTAGGCAAAATATTAAGAAAACATTTTATTTTTTTAAATTTGTACATGTGGCACCTACTTATTTATGTGACCACTTATCTGTTTTGACTACTAATCTATGCTGATTACTTATTTATTAATTATTTATTTATGCATGTATTTTTTATTCATCTATTATCATTTATTTATTATTTATTTCTGCATTTGATGGTGAAGCTTTAAATTTCATTATACTGGCATATATAATGGCAATACAAGCATTCAATTCAATAATTCAATGCAGCTCACTTAGATTAACTCGCGTATCAAAACTATTTTGTACCAAAGATAATTCGTGTTAGTTCATTTATGTATTGGCACATACACAACTCCTCAATAGTAACTAATGATCCGATGGGTTACTATTGATCTCCAATAGTTTCTTCTCACCGCTCTAGACGAATGGACTTACCATTAGAGCTCATGATGTCCAAGGAGTTGTTAACCAAAACAAGATCTTTTTGACACAAAACAGTCCCATACACTTGGGCTGGTATATCCAAATTGTGTCATTAAGAATGAATTTCCGGTGAAGAAAGGCAATGATGCTCCTCAGTCACTCACTCCCCGCCACGAATCCAATCCACCTCTGAGAAAATCGGACATATAAATCTATCACAAATAGAATAAAAGATGACAAATCAAATCCCAGTTGTTGGTGCGTGTGGTGTTTGTTCAGCGTAGAAAGGGGGAATAGTTAGAACACAAAGCAGCTCAGCCGAATACACCTTGTCCACATTGTTTCTCCTTGCCGGTCGGCTCACTGTGACTGCCACTGACAGCTCGCGCGTCTCTCACAAACAAAGTCTGCCAAATTGTCACAGTTGTCCTTTTCCGCCAAGTCCTTTCAAAATAATGTCCGCACCTTTTCACGTTGACGTCATAACCACGAGGGACTCGTGAGCGTCACTTGAATCAAAGATCAGTGTAGTGATAGTCAAAGCTAAAGAAAGTGACAAGTTTTCACATTTAAATCATTTAAATATGCAAATATTGTCGCTTTCTTTAGATGGTAGCATATATTTACACTTTTCCTACTGTTAGATTTCGGGGGAAATTAAATTGTGTTTCCTCAGTTAATGAAATTGTATTAATTACCCTGGGAATTGCATAATAAAAGTGTGGGATTTCGCTTTTAATACCTAGTTAATACAACAATGTAAATATTTTATATGCTATTAATTTTCTGTCCACACAAATTATATATGCTTATGAATTCATTTGACTAAGTTAGAAAATAACCAGTGTATATGAATGAATGAATGAATTAAAACTAATATTGCTCACAATCCTAGGGGTAAATGGCTGATCACTTCGTAAAGGGAAAAAAGAAAAATATAGTACACTAATAGAGTAATAATATAGTAAAAATGCAGGTCAACGTATTTGCCAAAGCTTCTATTACAGCGCCATCTCCTGGAATATTGGTGTAAGCAAATTAGTTTCATTCAGAGTTTAATTGTTTCAGTGTAGTACCTGGACTAGACTGTAGACCTAGACCTAGTCCATACATTTTCTGTTCCTCCAATGCTTGAGTCTGTCTTCCATGGATATTGTGAAGAATATTTTGTGATCAATTGCTTTGCTTTTGCAATAATACAAAATAACATAAGAAACATAAATGCATACATGTTATACATTGAATGACTACTTTCAGTGTGTGGAAGTGGGAATTTATTGATTTTCTTTCTTATGTGTGCCCTCTGACCATTTGTAGCCAACAGCCCAGTGTCTTTCCATATAAAGAGTAAGATATGGGGTGTGTAGATGTGAGTTTTCATCAATAATACAACCACTGCTTACAGAGGAAGCTCTTCTAGTGAAGTTTAAAGGAAACTGGACAATGGGTCAACGGGATGTGAGTGCCGCCGACTCTTCTCCGTAGTCATTCACATTTGCTCCTATGTTAAGTTGCTTGATCCGTTAAGTCATTGTCCGATTCCTCCATACATATTTGTGGTTTCTATAAATAGTAAATTACAATACTTTGAGAGTCAAAGATAGGTACCTGAAAATATTTAGAAAAAAAAAACCCTGGTAGCTGCAAATTTTTTTACTGTACTTCACTGTATGCCACAAGTATAGTTAATTAGTTTTATATGTGTTAATAGAAGTATACTGTATGTGTCATTTCTCTGTGTTTGTCTATGTCCCCTGGTGGCCTCAAGTGCTGACCATGTTCTGTCATTTCTGTGCACAGCATACATCCTACAGACTGACAGTAGAAAAACAGGAAGTTTGCCTTCCTGTCCAATGAGGGCAGCATGGCAGGTCATGCTAATACAGCAAGACAGTAAAGGAAACATTCCAATTGCTATTACTGGAGTACGGCCCCACCTTTAAAAAAAATCAATTCTTAACCTAATGCATAGAATGCCATGGGAAAATGAATATTCCCAGATACAATCCTTGCACAAAATAAGAAGAAAGTAAATACCTATGGTCTGTGATGTGTGTTATGCACATGGTATTTTTCTCCACACTTTTAGAGTTTAATAATCTTTTCAGTGTGTTTCCCTCCTTCTCAATCAGCCTCCATGTGTGCCTTCGTGGAATTACAGATAAGCAGTCTGCTGAATTCTTTCCAATAATCCTTGCAATCCTTTGCCCTTCACACACACACACACACACACAAAAACACACACTTTTTCAAACCGACCAAAATAAATGGTCTGTGTCTTGCAGTGGTGCATAGCCAATTCCATAATCACATGCACAAGGCAGGGCTGCTGGTCAAAGAGGCTTGAAACTTCAAATTAGTTCCATATTTTATATTTTACAATGCATAAAACACACTATTATTTCTCTGTGCATAAACATTGGTTGATTTAAAAAATAGTCATACTTTGTCAGATATTGAATTGAATTGAATGTGTGGGTTTTCTCTGGCTACTCTGGTTTCCTCCCACATTCCAAAAACATGTATGGTAGGCTGATTAGACATTCTAAAATCGTCCCTAGGTATGGGTGTGAGTGCAATACAGGGTGTCCCCAGCCTCTGGCCCGAAGTCAACTGGGATAGGCTCCAGCACCCCTCAGACCCTGGTGAGGATAAAACAGTTCAGAAAATGATTGAATGAACCAATCCACTGTGAAAGTGCTTAAAGCTAGATTGGACCCAGCTCAAAGTGATGTGGAGGCCCTGCAATATGCACTTCAAAATTTCCATTTTTTTCTTTTAATTCATTAATTAATTTATTTATTTTTCATTCTGTAGTCTTGTGTGTGCATAAACGTACAGAAATAGCTCATTGTTTTGTCTCAAAACGGGCACTGGGTGACAATGTCTCTTTCTGTTGGCTTACAGGCCGCAGAAGACATCTAGCCAAACATATGTGATATCTATGGAAAACAAGTGCGACAGAAAGGGGGCGGAGTTCACGTCCACATGCCATGTGTGGGAAAGACTGTAGTGTTTAAAGGCATATACACACAAGAGACAGCGATTTGGGGAATAGTTGGCAGACTTTCTCATTCCTCTCTGAGTTTTCATTTTAAGGCAACATTTAGTAAGCGATCGCGGCTGTCCGGACATTCATGGCGAATCGCAGTTGGAAGTACACACATGATTTGTTTTCATAAGAAGAATCGCTAAGAGTGAAAGGGCGAAGGTAACGATTGTAAATCTGCTGTGAATTTTAAAGTGTTGTGCCAAAAGCGAATCAAAGCCGAATCTTGTACACGCCATAAAATCAGAAATGTTGTTGTCATGCAGGAAATAGAAATCATTTGGGATCATTTGCTATTAGAAAATCATGATGCATACTGTCAGTATAGTCAAATCATAAATGTTGTTTGTCTTCTAGTACTGATCTTTAACCAACAAACTGAGTTCAAGACTGTGGTAGATATTTGATTTATTTATAACTTTTTTTGATTGTTTTGTTTTATTTTGCTTTGTTTACAGCACAAATAAATGTCGCTCTTGTACATTGTGGGAATCTCCCTGCTGCAACTCTGTCCTAAACTCTCATCGAATAGATCTAACAGTGGGTAAGTCTAAAATTATATACTCATCGCCTCAAATTACCAAAATACATATTCCAAATGTACAAATTAAGATTAGGGCTGCTTGAAATTCTTTCAATGTCCCTTCCTTCACACATCCAAATATGCCATACATTTTTTTTTATTTCATTGTTACACAGGGCAGCATGGTGGCAAAGACTTAGCACATAAGTTATAAGTTATTACAGTTCTAAGATCGAAGGTTCAATTCCCAGTGGATTTTTACCTTCCAGTGCAGAGTTTGCATGTTCATCCTGAGCCTATGTGGGTTTTCTCTGGGTGAGAACATGCAAACTCCACATGATGAGGACCAACCTGGGATTGAACCCACGACCCCGGAACTGCGAGGCCGAAACACTGCCGGGCCGCCTTTATTTTGTTACATTACAGATTTTTATATATTGAATTAGTTAAAAAATGAATGAATATTGCTAATGGAATGCCTCAATTGCACTTCATGCTGAAATATGGAGGATAATAACTTAATGCATTCATTTGTGAACATTGAAAGTTTGATAATGATTTATCTGTGACTCTTACTTTCAATGACTGCTTCAAAGAAACTATATTGAGCCATGAATACACTGGCATTTATGACACTGCTTGATAATGAAGACCCAACTTTCAGGAAAATATAACTTCACCCTCTACTTCTGCTGTTCACCAAAGAGGATGTTTTAACTTCTACACAAGTCACAATGGCTATTGTTATTTATGTTGGATGGGCACTAGGTTTTTTGTTTTATAGACAACTTGCGTCCTGTGTCTAGTTTGGTTGGTAGCAATGACTGAGCATGTGACTGTGAGACTGGAACAGAATTTTCATTAGATTAAATAGAATCTGTTGCGCTGTAAGAACAAACAAAAAACATCCAGTATCAGCACGTGTCTTGACAACGCAAACATCTTTACAGATCTTTACTCTTATAAACTACCACATTCAGTCATGACTGTTTAAAAATAGACACTTGTCCAACCTGGATTATTTTCCATTAACTCGAGGGACAGAGTAGATAAATAGCCATTATAATTTATGTCGAATATTAAACAAACCAAACTAGCACAGGAGAGAAAAAACTGAAAACAGGAGAGAACAAATCACTCTTAAATGATTAAAACCCAAATATATATTAATGTAATAAAACATTGTCTTTCTATCTATTTAAATATAATTATTATTTTAATAATAACTATTTAACACTTGCACACTATGTCACATTGACAGATTAAGAAAAACCATGTTGTACCCTCATCATGATGGGTCTAGGATTGCTGTGCCCTTGAGTGCTGATGTCATACTATTGTTACTCATCAGAGGGCAGTGAAATTTGGGATGTGGATAAAGTGATCCTTTATCTATACCACCACCAGGCTGCTCGCCCCTCCCTTTCTCTGACCTTGCAGCCTGCCTTTTCATTGCACTGCCTCACTGTGCAGTTCAGCAATTATCCCAGCAATTCACACAAAAGACACACACGCACACACACACACACACACAAACACACACTCTATTGTAACACACATTCTCAACATATTTTATCAGGTCCCCCGCACACATAGGCAAACACACACACATGAGGGAAAACCTCCGAGAGCCCCCCCACCCGCTGAACAGACTCATACACCAATGGGAGAGAGTGCTTTGTGTACTCACACTCTGGCTAGGCAGTGGGTGGAGGTGGATGGAGACAGAATGAGACAGTGGGACTGCGGAGTGAAGCCGGACCAGACACACAAGAAGAGATGCAGCTTATAAGGAAAGGACACTCAACACTGACAGAGGAGGCTAAAGAAAGAAAGAAAAAGATTGAGCAGGATAAGAATGGGATCGCAGAAATAGGAAGGGGAAGCCGGCCTGTCCTGTAGAGAGGAAGAGAGTGAATTGTTGTTCCAAAGGCACGAGGGGAACTGATGGGATGGCATTGATCCCAGGGAGCTGCCGCTTCTTGGGCCAGATGGCGTCTTGTTGCTGCAGACCGCTGCTCAACTCCTCCTGTTGCGGACCCCTCATCAAAATCTGCCTCTCCTCCTTCACAGGTCGGTCCCAACCCATTCGCCCCCCTTCTCTGTCATGAGTAGTAGTGGAGTACTATAGGTCTGTCTATGTGCAACATGGGTAACACAATAAGCCAAGAAGGTAACATTAAAAGGGCATTGTGTGTCTTTTTGCTTTAGAAGCATGTGTGTCTCTGCAAGTGTGACCTAAGTGGTTCTTTCAGTGCTTTTTTGTGTTGTAGGATGGAAGAGAATGGACCCTTGTCCTCTCCAACATCATGTCATGTATTGTGTGGTCAAGTTGTCTATTCTATTGTCTTTTGTAAAAGCTTTGCAGGATACCATAGCACTGACACAGCATGTTGAAAAGGGAAATTGCAGTCGTTACTGTACTTTATGTATGTCTGAAAAGTCGTGCTCTCCCTGGTCAGGTGCAAGTTGGCTGTGTGCATCTGAAGGATTTACTGACATTACCCGTGTGCTTTCAATGCCCCCATATCCCCTCAAGTACAAATCAAAGCCCCCTTACTAACATTTTGAATTTATTACTATCTTTGCCAACCCCTCCTGCAGAGAACCAACTGTTTGTATAAAAGCTAAAGAATTTAAGTCCTCCAGCAATATATTCTGCTCTTTTTAAAGATATATCTCCTGCTGAGCTGGATGCCTTGTGGAGGGAACCACCATATACTCTGGGGGGGACCCACGAACACTTTCCAGGAAATTACATCATGACTGAAGGTAAGGTACTGCATATGGTTGAGCACCACCCACCCATCTTGTTTTTTTTTCGACTTTTGCCTTATGTTGCATGAAGAAGCATTTATGGGGTTCTAATCAGCCTAAATATTGACAATTAGTCTACTAACGTGTTTTACTGGTTTGTCATATGACTTCCTGTACAGTGATAGCGATAACCTTTGTTATGGCTGACTTTTAAAAGATAGAATGGTTCGGAATTGCAGAACACTTTGAACACTACTCTTGATGGACCTTGAGATAGCCTTTATTGCATTTCATTATCAGATAGTTTTCTTAAAATAGGCCTCTGAAACAAAGGCTACCATGGATAAGAATATACATAGAAAATATTAGAAGAGTTTTTTGTTACTTTTATACCCTGAAATAGAAATGAATCCGTCATTGCTGATTTTGCAGCTTTATAATCTTGGGGTTACAATGTCGTTTGCCATTCTTGACATGTCTTTCTAATGTTGTTTTTGTTGACTATGTCACTTTGCTTTAACCAAAACTGTTGATTTGGAAACATATTTTTACGTGTATGTTTAAAATGTCAGGTGGAGGTGAGGATGAGGATGGCCTCGTGGTGGAGTCAGATGAAGGAGCGCTGGATGTTGAAAACTACTGGAAGCAGAAAGAGGCCTTTCATAAAGGAAGTCGGGTGACACTGGGCGAGAAATGCTCTTCAGGTATTGTATTCTTATGTAGTTACATGTTTAGCACCACTGCTGGTTAATGCTTGCTTTGGTGAATATATATATTTTTTGTTACACTTTAAGATTCATGTTTTTTTCAGAAAGTGGTATGTAGAAACCTGTACTACATTCAAACCAATGAATGGCTCTTAAGTCTTGTATGGACATTTTGACTTACTCAGCATTTCCTTCATGATCACACCCTGCAATTTTTGCTTTTCAAAATGGATTTAAGTGGTCACATAGAAAATCCAGTCAGCAGTCTAATAGCTTTGTTATTCCTCTAGGGACGATGATTGTTCTTACTAAGCAACTCTCTCATTGTAATGTGAGCTACCATATGAAAATCTTTAATGAACTTTTGAAAGTTGTCCTCTTGTTTTGTTGATTGATTTAATCAATCCCCTTTTAAAAAAAACAATTTTAACATTATATATCCTGTCTAGAAATTGTGCTTTTTTTCACTGGACGTCGACGCTCCAGTGAGGACCCTGACCGGGCACTGCAGGAGGCCCTGCGGACTCGACTCAGAGTAGTGGAGAGTAACAGCAAAGATGTCATCCAGTTGTTTAAGGTGAGTATTATGAAGACATTATGGAATATAAATGTTGAATGAGCAGTTCTTTCTACTTGCAGGACCTGTCTGCACGTCTGGTGTCTGTCCATGCAGAGAAAGACAGTTTTGTGCTCACTTTTAAAACTGCTGAAGAAATTTGGAAGTTTTCAACTTATCTATCTTTAGGTACATGTTCTTTGAGTGTAATTTATCATATTTACGATTTTCGTTTTAATGGAATTGAATTTGGAATCAACTCCCCTTGCTTTTTGTCTCAGTCTGGTTTTGTATTTACATTAATTACATTGTTTTGATGGCAGGTTTTGTAGCACGCTGCTTGGAGAACTTCCTGTGTGATCAATCCTTCTGGTTGGAGCCAAAATTGCTCAGCGATTTGGAGATTAAAGTAACAGTTGATGAAGATCATCTAGCTACCCTCTTCCTTGAACTTATACTTCAGGAAGGTAGTAAATATAATCATATTTTTTTCAGTGGGATATCTTTAGCTTGCATGACCCAAATAAATACAACCAAATCTTTGCAAACATTTACAGAACGTCTGAATGTATATCTAATATTCTCTATATATAGTAACTCTTTGTGTCTGCCAAACTGAGTCATGAGATTTACTCTAACCTAATGGAGTCCACTTAAGATACCCATCATCCGGTTCTAATGGAATCAGTGTATAGCTGTGTTACTAATCTTATAGGTCTGTAAAGGGATTTTATTGATGAGCAGCCGGATTTCAGAATGTTGTGTTTTTGTGTTGAATAAAGACATGCAATAATGGATCAACATTATTACAGGATCTTTCTTTGCAAAGGCGCTGTACACAAGAATTGAAGAAGATGATGAAGATCAGCTGTCTTTCAAAAAAAATGATCTTTTGATGGTGAAGGACACTGGACAGGAGGACATGTGGGAGGGTACAATGCTCTCCACTGGACAGCACGGCCTGGTGCCAGTCAATGCCACTCAACCACTTCCTTATCCTTTCTACCAGTAAGATTTTCTTCATCAGATTTTTATTTAGCCCATACCTACCACAATGCTTTGATTCTGTGCACAAACAAGTGGTTTATCCATTGTCTCCTTTTGACTAGGTGGTTCCTGAGGAATTATCCAGGATATGCAGGCTGCTCAACAACAGAAAATGAAGCATTTGAACACCCTCTTGGTATGCAGTCGTGTACACACAGCAATCTTATGTCATGCTAATTTTCTTCATTAATCTTTTTTTATCAAACATCCCAGTGACAGGTTCATGTGTAGCGGTGGTCGACTACAATCCAACAGTTCAAGACGAACTCCAGCTAAGCCAAGGGGATATCGTAGAAATTCAGGGTCTACTCGTTCGAGGTGTTGGTGTCTTTGTAGGAAAACACGTTTCCACTGGTCTGACTGGTTTCGTCAACAAAGCCCACGTTAAGCCTCTGGATGCTAAGTCCCTGTAAATTGATTTAATTAAATTCAAATTAATAGGTCTGATTTTTAATCTGCTTCATTTCCATTGTGAATCACTTCAACTGTAATATATCACACATTAGCTGCTTTGTTTTTCTTTCCTCTTTATTGTTAATTACATAGCATAACTGCACTCTGGGATGAGAATTCTTCCTATGTTTTATTTTTTGCACAGAGAAAGACATTTGGTCTTTTTGACCGAAGAAGAGCGAGCAACCCTGGCTCAGACAAGCCCAGTCAGCTCCGAGCCATGTGAAAGCACCCTACTGGAAAGGCTCTTCTCATCTGACATCAGCTTTGTGTACAGGCTAGGTAAAGCTCAAAAGCTCTCTAATTAGATAGCCAGTAGATTTAATTTGCTGTCTATCATTCTTTGCAATAAATGAGGCAGCTTGCTTACACCAAATGTCCACACGTCTTTACAGACAGGCTGGACGAGTCTGACTTCATGTACATCAGAAACAGGCCCAAACGAGGTAGACCGTTTGTCTTTTATATTTACCTAAATTTATTGAATGATGCAAAACTTGTTATTTTCGCCTCTTATATTTTGGCAATTTCCCTTCTCAGATCACAAGATCCCTGCAAGTGCTCGTCAGAGTGCCATGTCAGAGAAAAGCGGTGGTACCCCCCCATACCACTCGTCCCCCCGTGTGTCAGTCTATCAGTCTAACAGTACACTGGTACAGGACGTAGAGTGCCTTTCCTTCAATTTAGATGACACGTTCAAGGAACTTAGTGAATTCCAGGAAGAGCCCCCTCTCTTCTTGGAGGAGAGCAGTTGGGAGGGGGACGAGTCTGAAATCGGGGACCCAACGTTGACCCTGCTAAACCATGACCACTTCAAGGTCAGAAAAAAATTGTAATTGAGTCATTCAATGTTTATTTAGCTCCAGACGGAACCCGTTTGTGTATTTTTAAACATACTTTATACATAGAATAATGTTTTTTTTTTGGATTTGATTTGCTTGCAATTAATTATTTAAAGTGTAAGCATCCATAACAGAAGATGTTGTTTGCATGTTTATGATTTTTCTCTAGGAAGACTTCCTGCCTCTGTATGACCTCCAATGTTCCTTCCTGTGGGTGACCTTTAGTGGGAAGGGCGAGAGTGAACTCTCAGTACAGCTTGAGAGTGTAAGGGAGTGTGCAAAGAGGATGGGCATGCGCTGGGCACATAGACGAGCTTGCTTCCTCTTGGGAAGACTCTGTGCCAGGAAGTTGAAGCTATCCCAGGTAATTGATATTATTTACAGTGCTGTCAAGTCATTCCACTTTTAAATGATGTAAATCATATGAAATCCATAGTTAATTCGCATTTGAACAGATAAATACAATAAATATGATGTTTAACTTTTAAATCCACCTCTTAACACACCTGTAACCATTGTTATTTATACATGTTCTCTCTTAAATCCAGGCTCGTGTGTACTATGAAGAAGCTCTCAGTGTTTGTGTGAACAGTTTCAATGACACTCCGCTGTTCAACGCTCTCCTCACCAATCTCACAGCCATCTACCTGAAGCAACGTATGTCAGACAAGTTGCCCAACACACTGGAAAAGGCCTGTGCCATGCTCCTCTGTCTCCCCAACCATACCTACACATCCTCAGATGAAATTGAGCCACTGAAGCTGCTTCTAAGGAGAGCCATGGTAACGGGGGATAAGAATCTGGAGGCCCGTGTATGCTACCTTATTTCTAGCCTTTTCTTACTCCTAAGGAAACCTGATGATGCTCTTCCCTTTGTGGAGCGCCTACAGTTCCTCTCATCAACTCTCTCAGCCAATGACGGGCTCGCTGTAGCACCCCTGGACCTTAACTGGCTCTTAAGCCTGCTCTATCATCGGAAATATATGCCTTATTTGGTGCTGGCTTCTCTGAGCCTTGACTCTAGACAAGACCACTCGCTCCAGGATGCCTTTCAGAGGATTGAGAGATTTATTAGGAACTCGGCTCGCCTTAACCCATTCTGGAAGGAGGGAACCTCTCTGCTTCCAGCCCAGATCGTTGTTTACCTCCTGCAGGCACTGACTATAGCTGAGAAAAATGGGGACTTAAAGATCCAGAGAGACCTGTGTTTGGGCTTGGCCTCAGTTTACCAGCAATATGCTGCCCTAGATAAGGCTGTGTGCTGTGCTCAACGAGCAGTGGAGACGGGGGGCTTCATCAATGAGGAGGAAGGCTTTGAGGCCTCTGTGCTGCTTGGCTGGCTGCTGGTTTTAACAGGCCAGGCCGAAAAGGCTCTGAGTATCCTACAGCCACAGCTGGTATCACGTCAGGTAAAGAAAAACACAGTATTTATTTCCTCACTTTTTGCCCGGTCCAATGAAATGTTGTGTTTTTATGTTTTCAACTACTGTGCAGGGATCAGATAACTCCACTCAAAGAGGCGTCATTCACAATCTCTTGGCTTTGTGTCTGAGGCAGCGGGGCTGCATATCAGAGGCGGGCTGGCAACTTCACTCAGCCTTGGTGATAGCGCGGGAAAGTGGAAACCAGAGGAATCAAGCCCTGGCACTTGCCAACCTAGGCTGTCTGGCACTGGATGCAGGGGCATGTGTACTGGGAGAACATTTCCTGGTCAGGTCAGAGTCGCTCCTTATTTCAGACTACAGTGGTACCATTACTTACGGACGTTTCTGTATATGAAATATTCAAGTCACGAAATTCCTCAATGGGAAAATTTGGGAAACCATCACCTGAAAATGTTAATTAACTTGTAGCATCCTGTATTTTATGTTAAAGTTGGCTTGATAGAGTAGGTCTCCCATTGGTAATCATCCAACCCGAAAGCCTTGGAGTTTAGTGGACAGTATTGGGTACGGTGCAACTCTACTTATGAAAATTTCATATAACGATACCACTTTAAAATAATGAATTTCACAAGTGGAGGTACTGCTGTGCTTAATAATGCTATAGATGAATTCATGACTTACTTGCCTGGCATTTAACCTGATCTATAATCTGAGTGCTTCACACATTTATATTGTTATTCCAGATCCTTAAAACTATTCCGGGAACTTCGGGAGAGCCCCACAGATGAGGAGCATGTGCAGACGTTCCTTTGGTTGGGGAGGAGCTACAAAAGTAGAGGGAAGAGTCACCAAGTCAGGATCTGTTATGAAATGGGATTTCTGATTGCCCTGCAAGCTCGAAACTTGCCCAGTAAGTGAATTTGTCAATGAACTGAACCATGACCAAACCTTACATTTGTTAAATGAGGTTGATAAATAGATTTGCTGTCTTCACGGTACAGGTCAGTTGGTGGTAGCAAAAGTGTTGAGTCGGCTGTATTCCGACATGCTGCTTTACGGTCAAAGCATTGTCTATTATGAACACTGTGTGTCAGTGGCCCGGGAGCTAAAAGACAAGAGACTTGAGGGGGAATACCTTGAAATTTTAAGCAGCCTTTACCTCACACTAAATACTGAAAAGTGAGTACAATTCTGTTTACGGTTTTCAGAACATTTCTTTTATGATTAGGCCCGAAAACAGCTATGAAACATGTGCTACAGGTCATCTCGTAAATCTCTCGACTACACTAAGCAAAGCCTGAGGATTTCTATTGATTTGGGCAAGAGAGAGGAAGAGTCGGAGACCTGGTTGCAGGTGGGAAGGATCTATTATCTTATCCAGGAGGATGAACTGGCTGATATGTACCTGCAGGTGAGTAGAGAAAACAGGGTAATTTATTGAATAATGTCCTCAAAATTGTCTCTTTGTGCGTGTAGCGTTTAGAAAAAAATAATTTCAATTTATAAAAACACTGCATTACCATTGAAACAATAACTGCTGAGCAAGCATCACAAACAGCAGCTAACATTTAACGTTTTAAGGAACAGCTGTCACTAGCAAGGTTTTATTTCTGGTCGAGACTACAGAGATACAAAAACAAAAGAATCATATATCATTTATTTTTGCATAAAAAGGTTGAAAAAACTGAATAATATAATTACATTACCCATTTGCAGCCAATAGACACATACAATTAACACATTTTTCATTAAACCCATGCTTGTTGCTTACAATTTTATCAGCGTATGTCTTATCTTTTAACAATACAAGCCCGTCCTATAAACCTGAAACCTGATCGACAGGCAGCAGTCAAGACAGCTTTAAGAATGAATGACCCTCGTTTTTCGATGAGCATATATGAAGAAGCAGGAGATGTCTACTTTAAAGGACACAGGAACAGGATGGCCTCAGTCCCTTTCTACAGGGTAACAAGAATGTATTCGTGATTTTGGAAATTCTGATGTTTCTGACAGCATGGAGTTGTTCATTTGTTTTGGTTACAGGATGGCAGTCTACCGTTTTCCCGAAGTGCAAAGGACATCCATTCAGAGTTCCGCTTGTTAAGTAAACTAACTGAGCTGCTAATGGGCCATGGGGAGCAGGAAGAGGCTCTGCAATACGCTACTCTAGCTGTTGAAATAGCAAACAAAACAGGTATTGGCAAGGCCACTGAGCTGAACGCTGACCTTTACAGATTCATTGCCGCATCTTTTATTGTTTTTGCAGACGTGCACATGAATGAGAGGACTGCTTACCACCGACTGGCGACAATATACTATGGGCTCCAACAATATGAGATGGCTGAGAACTACTATCTCAAGTCTTTGTCTTTCTGTCCGCCTGTCATGCAGCACCCAATGGAAGCTCGCTACTACACTCGGGTCTACTGCAGGCTTGGCAATCTCACCCTGCACAAATTCAAGGTAAAAGAGTGTGACGCTGTGCAAGTATTATTATTATTATCTTTGATAAACTGTCATTCAAGGGTTTTTACATTTTCGAATGACTGAAGCAGACTTTTTTTTCTTTTGATGCCATGCATTGTACCCCAGGATTCTTATGATGCATTGGGTTATTTCCACCTGGCTCTGGCAGCTGCTTTGGAAGATCAAGCAAATCCTGACGCTCTTTTCGTAGTGTACATGAAGTTGGCGGAGATTCACAGCAACCACGTACCTGACGATCACCTATGTAAGCTCTATGGAGATAGGGCCCGCAGCCTGAAGAAAGTTCTCTCAGGAGTAGCGAAATCAGATGGAAATGAGGAAATTGGAAAAGATAGCATTAAAGATGATGACAGCGATCCGTTTCGAACAACCTGTCGGACCCAAGTAGATACCCACAGAGACACGGAAATTCCGGGTGAAGTTGAGAAATGGAGACAGGATAAAGACATTCTGTCATCCTCTGTCACAAATAATCAGATGTGTGACGTCCCTCCACTGACCCTCAGTCAGTCTTACAGTGAAAGTATTCTGACTGAGTCATTTGACACAGCCAGGGAGCACATGTCGGACTCTTGCAGTTCCACAGACACTGTGCAGACTCAGCCCAAACCAATAAATGGAAAAGATTTGACCTCAAGTGACATAAGCCTACAGCCTGAGAAAAAAACTGTTATGGATCTACGTCTAGATAGAGAAGAGTTTATTCTGTTGGACAGCAGTGGAGATCCCCCGACATCTTGAGTGGACTCACATGGGCTTCTGCACATAAAAAAAAAAACAAGGCACTTTTTCTTCATTCCCTTTGTCTGGTCATATGTTTTTCAGCCAGTAAAGCGAATGCATTGTTTCAGCAAAACAGATTTTATGGTATGCAATGAGATGAAGGTTAAAATTGATTTTAAATTATAATGTGCCTTTTTATGAAGATTGTTATCGTGATAATAGATTTTCTTATGTATTTTATACTTCTGCAATGAATTTCTAAGATGAAACTGATTGTGAGAATGCCATTCAAAAGATGAATCATCAATAAATTATTTTTCGGGTCTCGCCAGTGAAAACACAAACAAGCATTTTGTTCAATTAAAATGCTTTGTAACGTTAGTGCAAGGTTGGAGAAAATAACTTGGTTGAGTCGAGATTTATTTCAGATTGGTGTATTTTTCAATACACACGGTTATGGCAGTAGAATGACCTTGGGAGAAATATAGCTGTTTAATTAGCTTTTTTTCCCTTCATAGTTGGATACTTCTGTGCTTATTTAGTACATAGGAAGTGTCAGGACTCACTACTAGGTTTAAGCTTAATCATGTAATTCTCATGTTCAACCAGATGGGAGCAGTCAAAATCAAAACATGATAATATCCACTCCACACTTGCAGCACCAATCATTTGCAACAGGTTCCAAAAAAAGGTCAATAATTGTGTACCTGATTTGCATTGCATGTGCAGTGTATTGTAAAATAAAATGTGACATTTATGTAAAGAATATTTTGGCAGCATAGGGTAAATCTGTCAGCTATTGTGTAGTGTTTTGGGGAAAATTAATGACAAAAATATAAATCCAAACTTGAAAAACAATTGGTCAGGATTAGTGAAGGATAAGTGGCTTGTAATTTAACAGGCAGCTAAGTGTTTGCATTCACGATCTGCATACTGAACAGCCTTTTTGTGTTCATTCTTCGCTCACAGGCATGGCAATTCTAAACCCCACTCAACTCTGCCAAAACAAGCATAGAAGTTGTTCTTTTTCTAAAAGTAGTTACCAGAACGTTGCTTTTTAAAATTTTCTTCATTTTTTTTTTACTTTCCATTGAATGCAAACATGAACTGCAGATAAACATGCATTTTACAAAAATGTGAAATCATAAGTAAACCTAGAAGTATGAAACTGTTAACCAGTGGTCCCCAAACTATTCCAGAAAGGGCTGCAGTGGGTGTGGGTTTTTGTTCCAACATGGAAGAGGAAACCTTTCCACCAATCTGGTGTCCTACAAGTGCAATCAGTGGTTTGCAGTCAGGTGCTTCTTTTTTCAGCAGAAATCTCATTGGTTAAACTGTTTGTGTTGGATCGGTTAGAACTAAAACCTGCACCCACAGTGGCTCTCGAGGACTGGTTTGAAGACCTCTGGTTTTTATATATTTTATGCAAGAAGATGAAACCCAATGAAGAAAGAAATCCTCTTCTGTGGTATGTAATTGTGAAATTGAGTTAACCTTTTTGCAATGTTTTGCCCTTGTCACCTATCTGGGAAAATGTTCTGCATACTACTTGAACTAATCTGGGTTTTTGGGGTATCATGGAAGGTAATGATCGCCCAACTTGTGCCTGTAAATTATTTGAAAGACACTCCCAAACTAATCAAGCAGAAGGCGTGATTTATGAGGTATCAATTATTTGTCATGCGCTTACATGCACACAACTTAGTTTCACCCCCACGACCCTAATGATTATAGGCAGGTAGAAAATTAATAAATATACTATATATAAAGATATGTATGGTTTTTTTCCAGAATTTTCCATCACTAACACACTCATAAAACAAGTGGCAAAATATTCCCATACTTTTTTAAAACACTTTTTTGAGGGGGGTGCAGAAGTGCAGTTGTTTGGCTGTGATGGAATTGTGTTTTAACAAGACCATATGGGATTTTTTTGACAGTGGACAGAAAGCAGACCTTTACATGCAACTTGTGAACTGTAGAAGTCCCAACATGGGGGATTAATCAAGTGCGCTCAAGTGGCTGCTCTATCTGTATTCCATAAACCCCCCAAAAAGTATGACTGTCAGTGAGCGTTCTCCTGGTAGATAATTCAAGTCTATGCAGGCCTGCACTGAATAATAAATTACAAGGCACCATATAAAGCATATCTGGAGTATGTGTGGCATCAGAAATGGCAATATGCACTGATGAACAGGCCTCAGAAAATTAGGGTTCACTAATAATACAGTCCACACCTTAATGAATGAAATTTTCTTCTTGTTGTGCCATCATTGATCAAGTTAAGATAAGTCGAAAAAGGGAAAGCGAGAGCCTAGAAATGCAAGGGAAATTAACACAGTCAACCTTTGTGAATTTCCTTAAGCCCACACAAAATGTCTGCATGAGCTCCTGATAAGGCAACAGATGGAGTCCTGTGATAGATCATTCCACAACTGGGTCTGTTCTGTCTTGGTCACTTTGTTGTATGGACAGATTTTTGACCATTAATGTATGACAAAGCCAGAGCCTTCCAAGGAATGTATAAAAAAGTGTTTGCCTTTTAAATCTAATCTTAGTCTGGGAAGTGCAAGCGCTAAACGGTTACTTGAAATCTTGAGCCTTACAGATTAAGGTTCCCATCCCTCCTGATTTAAAGTTCAATATAACGGATAGAATAGCTGTTTGTAGTAATGAATCTAAGAGCAGACTGAGAAAAATGGTCCTAAGGGTTTCGCTTCAATATGGAGCTGTGTTGATATTATCACCATAATGTGAAATACCGTTAAAGTCATTTGGCCAACCTTTGGGAAAATGTTTTCTATATTTTTTTTCTTTTCCATCTGTTTTCTGTCCCCCACTTAGTAGGTGACATTGATTCTCAATTTTTATTACTTCCTCTTTGGACAGGACCTGGAGGCGTGAGTGATTAGTAGTTACACTGTGACAATTATAAGTTCCCTTCATTATATGGATAAAGCAATAAAAACAACCATGCAACACTTCAATTTCTTATACTGATTGCTCAATAGCATTGTGGGTGACAGGAGGCTAATTGAAGTTGAGTTCACCTTAATTAAATGTTTTTTTTTTTTTTATAATGTGAGTAAAGTCTCTTGTAAAACTTAATTTGAATAGTCATCTAAATATATATATGTAAGATTATTTCTTATGATTTTCCAGTTCAGTATAGAGTGCCATGCCAAGTTGATGCCCAGTACATACTGTCCCTAGATAAGAGATAGCAAGTGGTCTGCATCTTGCTCCAGCCACACATTGAATCTATAAATACAGAAAATCTCATTGAATGGTAAGTGGACATCATGGCTAAAAATATTCTTTTGATTGAATGTCAAACTTAACTCACTTGAAACAGCTTTATGCAAAGATGAATATCAGTCGGTGCCAGTGATATCTTTGTCATTACTTTCCCACGTGCCCACTTGCATGTAATATGTCTATGACCCAACTGTATGACTCTTAAATCATATCTTTTCAAAAATGTAATGGCAGCTCCAGGAATCTGTGGTTTATACGCATTCATAGATAACCAACTATAGTCTCATGATTTGCATAGAATTGAATCCTTTATTGTCATTATGCATGTACAATGAGATTTAAAGCTTCACCATGAAGTGAACACAGTAAACAAGTGGTCATAAAAGATTTATATAGAATAAAAATGAAGTGAGGTAAAAAAAAAAAAAAGGGAGGTGGGTTAAAGTGGTTAACAACATGTGAGGTGTTTTAGTGCAAATATCAAATATCCGTAGACTTTTGCTGGGAAAAGTTTTGAGGGCATTGCATTTGGCATTTGTCTTCATTTATGACCCTCAAACAGCTGTTGGCTGTTTTAGCAGCCACAATCAATCAAATATGTCAAATTGATGGCCAGATTTAGGGCTTTTTGAGTTTACTGAAATTATGAATTGATGACAAAAAACATCACTACACTTTAACAGAAGCAATGCCCTAATTGTGAGTGAATTACATTACATTTTTATGACCATCAAGGTCAAACAACCAAGAAATTTATACTTTTGTTGTTGTCTATTTTGGGAATAAGATAGTAAAGGTGTTTCAGGATGTGGTTTTTGTAGGGAGGGAGTTCCAGAAACAGTGGGTGTGACACTCATGACTCAGTCACTAAACATCTAGAGTTTGGTGTTTGGGAAGGAGAGCGGGACGGTATTAAATGAGTTTAGCTACCCGCTTGAAGTCTAAAGATGGAGGTGCTTGCTGATATGTAATGAGCCCAAGGCATTTAGGTCATTTAGGAAAGGTCTAAAAACTGTCATGATGGGGAGCCAGTAATGGGATTTTAGGGTCTGGGTGATGTCTGGGGAAGCCAGTAGTTCTTTTTGAGCAGCCCATGCAGGATTTTGTTATGTTTTAATACATTCTGTTGAGCTTAATATTTAGACTGTGATCCATTTTACAAACTATGCTGTAGGCAACTGTCTTACAACCTTTCTCAGTGGTAGATAATGTTTCGTCAGTCACATTTCAGGGAATGAAGCTTGCGTCAAGACGATGACAATAAATAGAAAATATAATCATCTGCAACACGCACATATCCAGAATAATTGCAATGGTTTATATCAAACTGGTGACTTGATTTTTATGATGCCCTATGCTCCAGGGAATATCTGTTATCCACATCCAATCACAAGCAAACAATTCTTTAGTGAAAAGAGTTATCTGCAGCTCACATGACAAAATTGCAAAGCCGGGACTGCAACACTGAAAGAATTATGGTGCTTACAGTGATGAGAGAAATCCTACTGCGTAGTTCCCCCTACAGCATTATTGATTTAATACATAGACTCGTGTTATATACTAGTTTCCATTTCACACTATGCACTCCTCAGTTGAGTTACTGTGTGTCCGTTTGAAATGTCTTGCATTTCATGAGAATAACCATGAGAGCGAGGAACTAACTACACGTACACACCTTTTATGTTCAACTAGACATACTTGGCAATCTGCTTTCCAAACATGACACACAAAATCCATGTGTTTAGCATCATGTAAGGAATCTTTCTATTGTACGGACAAAAAAAAAAGGAAAAAAAATATGCAAATGAAATGAAGGAGGAAGTGAAAAGTGACTAAAATAACCAATTTTAGCTTTGGCATTACTGTATTCTCTGCTTTTGTAATTCATGGCTTTGACTTGTGCTTGATGTGGTTGAGGTCAGGGCAATGAATGAATGATTCCCATCAACTCTTTGTTGATAACATTTAAATGGAAGATAATTAAGATCCAGAGCAAAATAAGAACAGTCGCCCAATCCCTGATTGATGAAGGGGTGTGTCACAAAATTTATATTTGTTTTGGATTATTCTGTGACAGAATTTTCCAGTAACTGTGAGAGGAGAACAGTGTAAAGCTGTCAAACTGGCTGAGTCAATCTTTGTTTGCTGCAAACTAGTCTTAAATTGTATTCAGAGAAGTTGCGTAGTTTATTCAACCTTAAGATTTCAACACCAACAAAAACAATGATGCCTATTAATAATACTCACAAAGTTCCTCTGGAAGGATGGAAACATGATGTCCAGAAACTAAAAAAAAAGGCTTAAATGTTTATGAAAATTCTGCAGTCAATTAAAATAAAAAGTACTCTTTTTTTTTTTTTCCATTTGTAAGAGCGAAAAGCTATAACTGATATGGAACAAGGATTTAAAAGTGGCAAATGTGAGTTCACCAGAAATACTTATCATTAAAAATACAATATCCCTTACTCAGTTTGGGGTAGAATAGAACAACATTGATTGCTCGGAAACCAATTATGTCTGCTTTTTATTATTGCTGGGATAATAGAGCAATTTAGGGAGAAAGTACAAGGATGAATTTAAAGTCGCTGTATCCATTTATGTCAGCGGCAGCTGTTTCTTTTTAATGCCCTTTTTGAGAGACACAATGTCCTAAATTATAGAGGTTATTTTGTTCTTGTTAAATTGTCTTCTTTTACCCTCTTTAGCTGTATTTTATTTGAGGGAGGGGGTTCAATATGCGAAATACAGAAGGATATATATTGCATGAAAAACCATAACAAATTTTGTGTAGAATTTGACATTTGCTGCATTTAATGTGAAACACGTAACATTGCCTTTTATGGTAAAAAAAAAATAAATCTGTAAGTGAGATGGATGGATAAACACTTTCGAGAGATACACCTAAATCCATTTGTGTCCTGACTGCTCAGTGCAATATAGCTGCAATGGCCTAAATCAATTTCCAAGTATGACTTGGAACACTGATTCTTAAACTTTTTACTATTGGTTCCACCTCAACAATACTTAAAGTCAGGTAAACCTTCATCACCAACATACAAATACAGTAGCATAATCAATCTCTCAACAGTTATAGGATTAAAAGGTATATTTAATCAATCTGGCCCAGGAACCACCACTTTGACGTCAGTAATTTATATATTTGGTTGTCAGTAGTACTTGATTGGGCACCTGGGCTACAGGGACACAACTGAAATATGGGGAGGGTACGATGACACACACCTACGTATGTCCAACTCCCTGGAAACCTCCACCCACTCCACAAACAGTACAATGGAAAAAAAAAGCAATCATTGGTAACAAATCCAACCCCTAGCAACACTTTGGTTCATCCTAATCGATAACTCCTCTGTGGACTGTCTGTTATCTTCAATGGCACTCTTTCATTCATTTCTTTGATGCCATTAAAGTCTCTCTTCACCAAATAATCTACTTTAACACATTACATTATTAAATTCAGACTCTCACCACATTTAAATCTTAATGCTATACATACACCTCTTTACAAAGGCTTTGTTATTATAAAAAAAATTTCTGGTCACTTTTGTTTTTAATTTGCGTTCATATTTTGCATTACTTGGCTGTATTGTGTTTTTCTAATAATGTTGTTTTAGTCTTAACCTTAGAATATCAATTATGTGTATATATTTTATTTAAGCAAGTTGTTCAGGCTGTTTAGAGCTATGTTTTATTACATTTTCTTTGGCATAATCAAAGCCCATCATTGCTTTCATAACCTCAGGTCAGGTGGAGCTAGTTTTTCAGAACAAGACCAAGAATCCCCAGTGATATTTTACATGCAACTGTTTGTGCACATTCACTTGCAAGGGAATCCTCTGGGAGCATCGGGACTGCAGACATGATGGTGCCTTGTATACTTAAGCCGCCAAAACGTCGTGGGACATTTCTGTCTTCCGAAGACAAACTTTTCAAACACAGGAGCTCTCGCTGTTGGAAATTAAAAGAATAACTGTAATATACTGTAGAAAATTTTGATCAAATTGGACTAGTTATATCAAGGATAGATCGCCTTTTTTGATATGGTTTGTAACATTACAAAATTGAAGTTACTTCTCTTGATGTGGCTATTTTAGGATTGACTCTACCACCCAGTGTGTTTGCTGATGTTTGTGGATGCTAAGTCATATATTGACTTTCTGAGATGAAATTATTTACAAGAAAAGACAGAATGAATATTTTATAATACTGAAAATATACTTTATCTTTCTGCAATTGGCTGACAATCAATTCAGGATGTACCCTGCCCACTACTATTACTACTACTACTACTTTTGGCTAGCTTAGGCTCCAGTAGGCCGGTGACCCTTGTAAGGATAAGTGGCAATAATGAATGCAAAATTAGTATCATGTAATCCTTTTCATCCAATCCTTCTCCATCAGTATTTCTTGTATTGCAAAGCCCATGGCATGCAAGGTAAAATGTTTCTATAGGAGGTTACATACCATTATTATATAGATGTACTGATAGTGACACAAAAGCAAAACACGTTCTGTGGCTGTTTGGAATTAACAGAATGATGCTTGCACGACGTTAAGTCATTCATCTCTCCTTTCAGCTCGTGTGCAGTGACAAGACTTGGCTCGAGTGTTTAAGATAAACGATAAAGACACAAAGCATTTAACAGACATTTCACACTGAGCTGTCTCTAACCTGCCATAGTGAGAGATTCTACTTTGTGACATAAGTAATAGTTAGATAATTGTCTTATTTATTCCCCTTCCTGGTGGTTGCATCAAAGAATGGTTCAGCATATCGAGTCTTCCATTTGCAGATATTTAACACACATGAATGCAACTTATATGATTTTAACAATTGAATATAGTAATATATAAATCACACCACAAATAAACGATCAAAACACGTGTATACTTGTACACATGTTTCATACTCTATATCATACCTGTCAACTGGTACGTTCTCGCCGTAATTGGTACAACTGAAAGCCCATTTTTATATTGGTACGCTGTACACATGAAAATGGTACGCTAAACGGTGATTTTGAGAAAAAAAAATAAATTAAGGCTGCGGCACTTTCTAGCCATTTTTCACCATCCGCCATTGTTTCTTCCCGGAAACGCATGTCTGCCAAGTGATATATGTACCGGCGCCTCTGATTGGCTAAAAAAAAAAGATCATGATAAACATTTCGTTTTGTAACACTTTCACCATGTGATTTCCGTTTCCTGTTCCCTTGTTTATGTTTACTTTCATTTTCACTTGTTGTTCGTGATTTTTTACAAAAAAGTAAAGTGGTAAGATTTTCCATGTATTTATACATATATGTAAGGGCGAAAACAAAATTTGGTAAGATCACAAATGGTTCGAGGTTGACAGGTATGCTATATCACCTTTGTGGCATGCTCATAAAACAACACAGTGTATTATTTGCAAGTTAATTGATTTTTAATTGCATTTTCAATAAACATCACCAATCCACCACAGATTCATTGTATTTCATGGAAGGCATTCGAATTTTTTTGAGCTGATAAAGACATCACATGCTGCTGTTTATTTGTTAAGGATTTAAAGATTCCTTAACTGGATATGAAATGTGCATGTTTACTAGAAATTGTAATCAGTAAAGGCAACTTAATTTAATAGGAACTTTATTTCCATTCTTCTTTTTCATTCCATATCATTTAACAAATTAAGGAAACGCTTGATGGAAAAACACATTTTCAGTTTTTATGTTTTAATGATTTGATGATTTTAATGATTGATGCTGTTTATTCTGTCTAATCACCCTCTTGCTACCTGCCACAATGTAATTTCCCGAATACGGGATGAGTAAAGTTATCCAATCCAATCCAATAACAGTCACATAGTAATTACAACACAAATTTGCATTTAACAATATCACAAGAAAAGTAGAGGCTCTTTTGCTGGGCAATATAATGATCACAAAACAAGAACAAAACGTGCAACAAGTAAATAATTTATTCAACTTTTCATAAATATCACATAAGATCACATGATGCAACACAACAGACATACACCCACAACCAAACTTGTGCACAAAGGAGTTAAAAAACATCAAGTAAACATCAAACCGCGAGAGCGGCTACTCTTCAAACACTTATTGAAGCATATTTAGGATTAATAATTAACATCTTAATGAGCCACATCATTTGACCTCACAATCATTATCCAAAATGACAATCCAAAAATCACAATAACATTTAGGTAATGTTAAAAGCATAAATATTTTGTAAGCTGCGGTGTTCTTTCATTCAAATTTGTAAAATTCTGCAAAAGCATAATTAAAGACACACCACTGTTCTTCTTTCATTTAAATTGCAGTGGCATATTAATTAAACCACTTTTGATTGATGCAAATGAATGTAAGGGTCTTTAGTCATTTACATTTTGATTATTTTAATTGACTTTTTCCAGACAATGAATGCAGTCATGATTGCTTTTCATGTAATTGCAAATACATTTAACAATAATGTAATGTGCAGATGAAGAGTAACCATTTAGGATGTAGCATTGACATACAAGCAGAACACACTGCCAGGAGGGAGCAGTGTGGGTATACTACTAAATGTAGTTCAAAGCCTCCAACATTTGAATTAAACAGATTACTTCCAACGGAAATATTTACAGCACAAAGACAGATATACCATGCCAAATATAATGTGTTGTAAATCTTCCAGAAATAGGACAGCTGCATTCTGTACAAACTTGAAGGGTGATAGTGAGACACAGATTGACTGCTTTAGTTCATGGTGTGTATAAACAAATATAAACAGTCAGGAATCATTAGCGCCTTTTGATTTTTTTTCTTGACAGAATACAGTGAAAAGACATCTGTGGAGCATTTGTTATGGTTTTCAACCCTTGAATTTCTTTTGTAATACATCCAGGGAATGCCTAGAAAAGCATATTTTTTTGGCTTAACACACCGAGGTACAATGCCCCCCATACGTGCGTCAATTTGCTACGCTGTGCTGCTTTGAACTAAGCTATACAGTGCACGAACATACAAAAGTTCATCCAGACCGGGGGGCAAGGCTACATCTACAAAAGGAGAGGTCACTAACACCATATGTTCCACCTTTGCCATCTCTTACGCCATTTAGCAAATTGTCTCTGCGATCAAAGGAACCTGAGTCAAAAGACCACCGCCTCTCCCCAAAGCAATTTAGGTTGAAAATGTGAGCTATGTTTACCAAAACCTCCTGTCATCATCATAAGACTCATTTTCAAATTGGTCTTTTGGTCGACAGCGGCATTCAAACAGGGAACTTTGTAAGGCTGTGTTGTTTTAAGGGAGGAGATCAGATCCTGTGGCTTGACAGTGGAGATAATGGATTTACTCTTGTTTATTGGGCTGGGCTCAACTGGATTGGGGCACTTCCTGGAGACATACACCAAGGGGAAGAAGACTCTGCCAAGACTCTTCTGGATGATTTCATAGAGGACTGGAAAATGTCACTAAAGTGACAAATGCGAACTGTTTGTGACTCGTCATTGATTAGTACTAAACACTTTACGGCTTATTGTTACGTCTCGGCAATTCCTACCCACTGGGGGGCATGCGTACACACACAAAAAAACACCAACGCCCGCCCACTCATGTAAACACGGTACTCTCACTGAACACATTTAACAAAACACGTGAGCATCCATTGGAATTACATTCAAATGAGCCAGTGCACTGAAGGTACATAATTGCTTGCCCAGCCTGTGCCGATGGCAACATTTAAAAGAGTAAGCTTATTGGGAAATGTTAGTACTGATAATGAAATTGCTGATTGCTCTTCAAATGTGCAAGGTTTTATCACAAACGCCAACAGAGAATGGCCCCAGGCGTTGCTCAGCTTGTACCGGCGAGACAGAGATAGCTGTTGTTTATCAGTGTATCTGCTACACAACCTCCCAAGCAGCAGGCTGTAAAAGGCAGATCAGGCTTCGCGGGGGCCTCACAAATCACCTTCAGGAGAATGATCCCTTACCTGTTATTTATCTATCTCTCTGTCTAGAAATAAAGGAAACCCAATGAAGGCAAAATGATGCCGGAATAGTTGTGGAATGTTTCTTCAAAAAAAATATCGTATATAAATAAAAGCACCACAGATGATGTTTACGATATACATCCTTATTGACAAAACAGTTTCAGTTATATTTTTAAAAAGAAAGATTTAGCTCAAACCGCAAGTGCTATTCTGTAGCAATGCTATTGTTCGAGATCACATTCAAGACGATGCGGTGAGGTAGATGCAACATCAACAGAATGAATGAGTCAAATCTGCCAACAGTATTTCTGTAACACGATAAATATAGTTTCCTTAAAGAAAAATTCTGTGCTTCTACCATGCTGCTCGATTGCTCTTACCTGCCAAAGTCTATGGACGCATGAGAGCAGTGTAAACATTAAAGGTGCCCTTTGGGCTAAAGTCATAGTACAGCTGTTACAATGGTGTGGTTTTTACCGCAGTTCCCGTTGGAGTCCACCGCCCTGTCCTCAACACTGTCAACACATGCTCCTTGCTCCAAACAGCCCTCGTTGGCATCGCTTTCTTCCGAATTGCCTTTACTTCGCCCCTGCTGCTCACTGTGCCAGCTGTGTCTGTCGTAGATGTATCCATTTAAAGGTCCCGCTTTGGAGATTTGGTTCCTTTTGAGGCAGAGAATTTCCTTAAAGGCATAACGAAACTCCGGGCTGCGGCAGTAAATCAGCGGGTTAAAGGCAGAGTTTGCGTAGCCTATCCAGTTGAGGATCCTAAAAGTCAGGTCAATGTCTTCCACCTTCCAGATAGCAACCACTACATTGAGAAGAAAGAAGGGCAGCCAGCTTAAGGTGAACACGCCCATGATGATGCCCAGCGTCTTCAGCGCTTTGTGTTCCCGCAGACAAAATTTCACCTTTTTCTGCCCACGTCCGAGATTGGCTTCCAAAGTTTTGATGTTATCGTTGTTGTGAAAGCGCCCCATGCTATGCTCAATCTTTTTGAGCTGGCGCTTGGCTTCCTGGAAAACCCGGCTGTAGACAAAGACCATGATGACCAACGGGATGTAGAACGATACGATCGAGGATGTGATGGCGTAAGCCATGTTTGTGTAGAATTCACAGCAGGTGCGATCCTCGATGCACTCCTTTGCTTGTTTATCGTCAGATATCCACCACTTCATGTGTATGGGCAGGAAAGATATCAACGCGGCGATGACCCACACCAGCACCACCACAATTCGAGCCTTACATTTTGTCAGCATGGTCTGGTAGCGGAAAGGTGAGGTGATGGCTAAGTAACGGTCAATGGCGATGACACACAGGGTTTCAATGCTAGCGGTCACACAGAGAACATCAGTTGCCGTCCAGAATTCGCACCAGAAACTACCAAAGTGCCAACTACTGAAGATGATGTAAAAAGCACCAAAAGGGACCACGATGAGACCCATGACCAGGTCTGCACAAGCCAAAGAGGTGATGAAGCAGTTGGTGACATTTTGGAGTCGCTGGAAACGGGCGATCACCGTTATGACCAGGATATTGCCGAAAACAATGCAAAGGATGAGTGACGACATTATCATGCCCAGCAGAATCATTGTCGCCTCACTGAAGCCTTCGTTTTTCCGCGGATCTGATGAAGTGTTGATCATCTCTTGGCTCACGTTGAGGTACACTTGTGGCATTGGACTGCCCATCTGAAGAAAAGCAATATAGCTGCATTAAAACAATCATTTTATTAGTGGTCTGCTGAGAGCCAAATACCAGAGTAAATGATACGTGCAGGAGAAAATCTTATAACAAAGTAAGCCCTGGGAAATGCACACCCACATGTCTGCTGTTGGTTAAATTATACCCAAAATGATGCCAAAAAACATACTACTCAACTCTAAAAAGTTTCAGCAAGGCCAGTTTTAAAGACAGTTTGACAAGTTGCCTATGAAACAAGTACCAACCTCCACAGGTGGTTTCCTTCCAGAACTTCCTCCTAGAATAAACGTCACCGCTTGATGACTTTAAGTGCAAACCAATGTCACTTCTTTCTTTCCACGCACTTTCTCTTTTACTCTTGGTGTCTCACCCAGTCTGTCCCTCAGTTTAGCGGTGCAGCTTCTCATGTGTCTCTCAGGCTGTTTGTCAGTGCCCTTATAGCACAGATGACATCACAGTCGAGGCCTAGCCAATCAGGGAGCATATAAAGCAGAGGGAGCTCGGAGCTCTGGAGAGTGTGAACACATTTTCCCTGCAGCTCTGACTACCTAAGACAAAAGGTTCCAACACAAATGATTCAAGTTCTATCACTTAAATGTTATCAAACCACATAGTTCCTGGTTTAAACATGAATTTCAAATGCTCGCAGTCTGAATCTGGAAACTGTTGAGATCTTAGCTCTAAACTGGTGATAAAAATACACACATTTTAACCAACTTCTGCATTTAGCCTCATTTAAATATTGTTAATGCCAGTATCTGCAAAATATGTGCTTAGTTATTGTATACACCATGTCCATACAGAATATTTAGACAAGTGGTGCCCTTTCAGGAAAAAAATATAATAAAGTCAGGTGTTTGTTCAATTTGCGAGCTCGGTACCACCCTCAATAATTTATTGGCACAGACCTCGCTCTTTACTGCACTAAAAGGAAGGAAGTGTGCATTGCTGAAAGACTTTCCGCCTCCATCTCTCGTCATGTCTTCATTACTACAGTATGTTTACCTTTAGTGCAACTTCCAAGTCTCACATGTACTAGCCCTGCTGACTGCACAAAATTGGAGATAAAACAGTGAGATGAGGCAAATGGTACTCTGTCACACTAAAGGGTGTGAATGAGAGCACATTATTCGATGCCGACTCAACAGCCTGTAAATGCACATAAGCACGCTGCTGAGTCTAGACATTGGATTTAAATGACTAATCCAATCTTGAATTTATTTTCCTTAAAAGTCTCACTCAAATTCAAAACATGAAGACCAATCCTGTGGCTTTAAGCGCTAACTAATAATTTTGATGATGAAAGCACTTATTAGGCAGTTAGAAAATGAGAACAACACAATCCATTTACACGTAAAGGCTTCGCCTTTTGGACTATGAACTGAAATTGGCAAGAAATCAAATAATCCATATCAGTTTCTTGTGTTTAATGAACAAAGCGGGTTAGTCTTGGAGCAAAGTATTTCAATGGGAATTCATAGGTTCATACAGCATCCATTTATTATTTGGATGCATCCCATTCATTTTAATGTATCTGTGCTCATACAATTCTAAAGTCTTGCTGTAAAACATTCATGGTTATGGTAATTTGGAGGGATACTTTATTTTATAGGCCTCTATGGTGCAGTGGTTCTTTCACCTCAAGCCTAGCGTGGGATCGATTCATACTCAGTGGCGGTGTAATTGTTATTTTATACTGAGAATTCCCATAAGATTATTAACAAGAAAGCAGTGTACATATGTACATTATAAATTTCTGACTGAATTACATTGTCTTATACAGCAACTCAATGATGCTTCAGGGAGATGCATGTGCTGGTGCCACAGGCGCTCTTCTTCATCCTTCTGCCTCACAATGAGCTCTTAGATAGCTCCACATGACCCATGACGCAAATAGAGATCCACTCAAGTCCACCTTGTTCTCTCATGTGTCGAGTCATGTAATGCCATTCAAAGTCTTTCCATCAATCAAGGTTAGTATCATGAAACATATTAAATTCAATGCATTTAATGTTAAATGATCAATTCATGACTAATGGACCAGCAGTGAATTATGTTTACTATCAAATGCTGATTTACTGTATAGCAACTGCTAAAATGTCAATATTCAAAATTGGTTTAATGACTTCTCAAGGATTATAGGGTTGACCTACTTTCTCATTGTTTTCGTAAAGACAAAATGGTTTCCGTGTGAAACGTAAATGTCGGTCCTGCCTGTTTTTCAAAAGGATTCTGGATGTGTGATTAATTATGTCATGTTTCCTCTGATATTTATCTAACCGCATCCTGTCATTTACAGGCAGTCGTGTCTATTTTGCATGAAGTAAGATGGGGGAATGACATTCCATTTGCGGCACGATATTTAACATTTCATTTAAAAACCATCCTGTCACCTTCTACATTGCTGTTTGAAAATCATTCAATATATTTTCTGATCCGTTAGTAGTCGTTGTGTCACTCTAATGACCTTGTCTTCCCCTTCTAACTTACCAAAGATAGATTTTTCCTGTAACGCAAGAAGAACAATACCTTAAGTACTTATTTCTTCAGGGGATTGAAAGGAACTGCAAGGGTCCAAAATATTCTCTCCCCATCTTGATGTTCATGTTAACCCTTTCATTTTTTTCCCCCGTGAGTCACTCTCTAAGAATATAAGAGCACAGTTGCTGTGAAACAGCAAGATAATTACAGCCAGTCAAAACAATAGGAACAAAATCTGTGCAAATATTTATCAATATTCCAGTCAGAGCAGACTTGTAGGTTTTTTTCCCCTTTATGCAAAGGCGAATATGATCAAATAGTTGCAATGCTTTTGCTTTCACCAATAGAGGTCACAGTTTTTGACAAAAGTAAAATCAAGCTAAAATTTGCATACATTTTCCAAATCACACGCATGAAAAAAAAAAAAAAACTATGAAACATAAAAAAAGCTTTTTAGTAATCTCTAATCAGTGACTCCTTTCACTTTCCATGTATAAGTTATCCTTATGTAATAAAGCAGTTTACAGCAAAATCAGGTAATATACAGAAGCGGAACTCTGTTAATTCAACTATTGTCACTCATTTCAAACATTGAATTGTTTGGTTAGGGAATTAAATACATGCATGGTTTCACATTAGAACTCTGCTCAAATACAGGAAAAACTGGAAATCCTCTAAGCCCATTGTGTACTCTCTTTTTTTTTAAGCGGATTAGGGTTAGGGTTCATTCATATGGTTGTTTCACTTTGCAGTATATTGTGTTTTTTTGTCAATTGATGCTTTTGCATTGTTTACCATTTTGGGTGTTCGGTTGTCAGTCTGTGATTGGTTGGCCACCAATTCAGGGTGTTACCTGTCTGGTGCCCATGGTTAGCTGGGTAAATTTGAGAAAAAATATAGTAAGAATAGCAAATCTCTGGCAGAGCATGGTGTAACAGCATCATGCTTTGAGGGTGTTTTTCTCCAGATGGAACTGGCGTCTTAGACAAGATGGAAGGAATTATGATCAATTTGAAATAGTGGGCAGTGTTAGTGCAAAACCTTCAGGCCTTTTGCTCGAAAGCAAAACATAGGGAAAGCCTCAAGAACATTGGAAATATAATCAGAGGCCCTTTAAATGGTGGCATGTGTGCATTCACTCACATTTTACGCACACTTAAATATTACCATGATTATGATAACATATACATGTTTAAGTTCTGAAGACATTCACACACTATTTCGACTGGGTAGGTAGGATAAAAGGGCCGCTCAACGTCCATCGCCCACTACATTTTTTTTTCCCATGCTTTTTACGAGTGACTGTATAGCTAAATTTTCTTTGGGGAGGACTCAGAGAGCCGATTGCTGCTCAATTGACAAATTCAAAGCACTTTATTTCGTCATGTGCCTGATCAATATGACCTTTGACCTCATCCCGCCACCTCTTCCGTTTCATACTACCAACATATCCTGGAAGTTTGAAAATAATCCCTTTAATCGTTCTTGAGTTAGTCAGACATTCCTTTTTTGACCTCTGACCTTTGTTCCCAAAATGTATTGACCGCTACAGTCTTATATTACAAACAACCATTCAATTTTTGTACCTTACAAGCTACGTAGGTGGTGCTGGAGCCTATCTCAGTCAACTGTAGGCAGACAAATGTTTACATGAGTATATTAATGACTACTCCAATGTCTACACAATGTTTATATATGAATGGACAGAGATGCAACATATACATGTTAGTAGTGCATATTAATGGGAACGTACGTAGTTATGTAAACTGAGACAGGAGCTACTAGGTTGTATGGAAGAGAAGACAGATGTTTATATAATTCATATGCATGAATGGGTAGTTTTTTTATTTTTGTGTAGAAACAATGTGTATCAGGATAGACAAAAGTTCTACTGTATGTAAATGGTCATTACATTGTACTTTAAGTGTATGAGCTCAGATTGGTTATCATGGTTTCTTGACTAGAAAATGTCTACTTCTACATACACTGAAGGCACTTTCCTCTCGTTTTGCCAGCGTTGGTGTTTTGGTTTTGTTTACATGTATTTTGTCCCCGGCTGTGTCTTGTTTTCCTTGTCTTACTAGTTCTTATCTTGTCTTCTGATCAGTTCTCATCAACCCTTCCCTTGTGTTAACCAAACAACGGTTCTAAGCCGCTCGTGTCTTGTCAAGGTGTTCCTCATTCTCTTGTGAATTTGTCTTTATTTAGTTCACTGTTTTCTTTCTGTCTTTATCTCTTTGTTGTTTTTGCATCATCTTCTTTTCCCTTGTGGATTGTTACTTCATTGTTGGTTTAATTAGAATTTTGTAGGTTTTCCTTGTACATAATAGGCTTTTGTTTTTTCGGCAAATAAATCTTTTTTGGAGTTTACGTTTGCAACCCTGACTTACCTCATTTCTTTCCTGCAATTGAGTCCACATTACCGCCTCGCTGCTCGCTACCATTGCCAACCTTGCATGTAACTGACCAATAAATGGACTGAACAAGACATTAAAGAAAACTCTCCAATCTAGGGCATTGTAACATTCTGTCTTTGCTTTGGTCCACAAATCTTTTGGTCTCATGGGTCTTGCCCCGGTCTCTATTGATCCTTGCACAGTCATTTGACGTACTATCTGACAGGCAAAGGTTGAAAAGTGAATGCTATAAATCACCCAGTGTGGCAACCTGTCAAAGTTGTTTGATAAAAAAGTGTCCTTTAAAGTGGCAACCGAACACTTGATTTCAGAACTGTGAGGCCGACATACTAACCATTCCTCCACCGCGCCACTAAGACTATTATTTTAATCTTTAATGGATACAACCGGAAGTACATTGATTTATAACATTAAATATATGCTTTGGGATTCACTGTGGGATGGCATTATTTTCATCACCACATATCCATATAGGATCAAATATAACATGATTTTTTTTTAAAGTTCATTTCTTTCATAATTCCAGAAACATGTCTAGCATTGAATTGTGTTTACTCCCCTGCGAGGTCAACCATTCAAATTCCTATTTTTTTTCTCATTTAAAGACGAGTGAATTGAAATATAAATAAAACAAGGCCACCCTTTTTTCTTTTTTTATTCACAAACAGAGAGATAGCACAAAAAAATATAAGCATCAGTACACCAAATCTGAAATCCTCAAGTCTACTTGGCATTTATGCGACCAATAATCGTGAGCCTTATTCCCCAGCAACCTTCTACCATACACAAGTACTATTTTTATATCTTCATTAAACCCCCCCAAACAAGTAGGACATACAGTACGTATATCGAATTACTAATCTCCTGATAAAAGTGCAGTGTCTTCAGACACAAGGAGTGCAGATTGTTGTCTGTGGTTTTGCATAGCCAAGTAAATCTGCATGACTGAAACAAGGCGGAATGTCGTTAACTGGAACTCCTCGCCCACTCCACCGCTGATTTATGAGTAAACAGGCCGGTTTGAGTTTACCAATTAAGGAAAAAATTCCTTATTTGTTCTTGGCCAACCTTTAAACCACCTTTGAAGGGGATAAAATAGATATATTTTTTGTTCATTGCCCACTAAAGCATTGTATATGTATCTCACTGTCACATCCTCAAGTGCCTTATATAAATTAAGACACTAAATAAAACATTCTCAGAGTATAAGATGCCACCAAAGTCACTAGAGATAAGATCCTTGTAAGTCATTTAATAATATTTTTGAGGAGTTCGAGCTTACGTCGATGTTTAGCATATAAAATAATCACTCATAGCGGTACCAGGGAACACAAAATGGAAAAGCACGTGCAAAAATAAGACGATGTATAAAGCCTCAATTATAATTAATGTTTGCTTGAGTAAGAGACCTTTCAGTGTCATAATTGTATACATTATTTAGAGCCCAGGGAGGCTGTGAAAATGCTTTTATGGAATTGCTTCAGATCTTATCACATTATTTTTCTTGGGGTTAATAAATTGCCATCATGAGTGTTGACGCTTTAGCACTCTCATAACTGAACTTGCAAATGGAGATGGTTTTAGTGTCAATCGTACTCCAAACTTGAGGTATTCATTGACTTCAAAGATGCATCAAATGGGTGTAAAGACCATCTATTTGTGTAAACCTTTGTTGAAATTGGCCTGGGAATGGAGGTTTTGCATTGATTTAATTTAAATTGTCAATGATGAATCCTATATCCTTTTTCAATAATGTATAATATTGGACACAGACTGCTGAAAATCCCTTTTTCTTCTTTGAAATTTTAGCCCAAATAACATGCTTTATACCCACTGTTAAACCATCATGGCTAATGGGCAATTTTACAATGACATAAGCATATACTTTCTATGAACATTTATCATCCGCATTTGCTTAACATTTTCTAGCCTACTGTGTAATGAATCATAATTTCAATATAGAACAGAAATGTGCATTGAAGCACCTCCATGGAGATTTGGTATGGAGCAAAAATGATAATAGATACAACCAGAGCATCAGTGTCAATTAAATATTACTTTAGTTTTGCAAGGTCCAGCTTTATTAGACCTTAAATACAGTGAAAGGTTTATACTGTATGATGCATCTTTGCTTTTGTAGATATTTATATACTTTATGAGTGTTGAATGTCTTGTATTTTGGTAATGTGAGAAAGAGAAGGGGGAGGACCAATTCACATTGCTTAAAATACAGCACGTTTGCTTCCTGCGGCTGCAATGACAGACTGAGCATGCTGATACAGCTTTCTTAGACAAGGATTGACCTCTACAACTAACTGTCATGATTATACAATCATATTGCATACTGTACTGTAAAAATATCAGTAACTGATACAATAGCAAACACATGGTGACTTTGCGACATACTTTCAGACATGTAACAAGATCATTTCCCGTTTCACTTCTCACAAATATGCTTGTTTTAATTCCTGTTCTCAGCCGTTTCCTGTTCTGTGATGGGCATGATTGATGGATTACTTTCTCCAAGTTAAAAAAACAAAAAACAAAAAGCATTATACAATAGTTCACTCAGGAATTCCGTGATAAAATGACGTCATGTTACATGATGGTTTGAAATCCAAAAGTATAATACTATTAGTCTGGGCATTTCTACAAAAGAAGGTTTGACCAATATGCAACACTGAGGGGAAAGTCAAAATAGTACAGTAAATATAAAAAAGCCATTTGAAAACGTTTGTAGCCTGAAAAGCAGCTGGGTGAGGCTCCGACAGCCCCCACAACCCTTTCGGTATGGAAGATGAATAAATGAATGAATGAATGAATGAATGAACGAATGAATGAATGAATGAATGAATGAATGAATGAATGAACGAATGAATGAATGAATGAATGAATGAATGAATGAATGAATGAATGAATGAATGAATGAATGAATGAATGAATGAATGAATGAATGAATGAATGAATGAATGAATGAATGAATGAATGAATGAATGAATGAATGAATGAATATAGTATAGACTAGACTCTTACTTTCCAACAATGCACATTTATATATGACCATTACTGGTCCACAGCAAGATGACTGAAGACACAATGATTGTCTCATGTCTCATGTCTCATTATTTCCATGCATTTACGTTTGCCATTTATTTGCCTCGGACAGGAAACTAATGGTAAGAATCATGTAGTCGTGGTGATATTGCAAATTCTGCCCCTATCCTCTTCTGTGTTCATCCTGGAAGGTGCAACGGGGAATTCATTGTAACCGTAGCCTGGGAATGTGCTTTTTCAGCAGGTCAGCAATGAGCATGTATGCATGTAAAGGTCTTTATAATGGAGAAGGCAGAGTCAAGATGCATTAGTGCACATTATGACACCAGCCCAGGCACATCAAAGACCTCATAATGACTTCAAAGACACTCTTCAACGGTCAAATCGAGCTCGGGCTGAATAATAAGCGTCCAGAGTAGAGTAGCACAATTAACATCTTGCACTGTTCTTTACTTGAAGAACATGATTGATGTAGAATACTGCCAGTTTTAAGTTTTGTAGAAGGTTACCCCCCATTCAGATTAATTCTCACATGCTCATTGTTTTCCGGATGGAGAGGTAAAATTAAACTCTGATTTATGAATGATTTGAAATGGACTGATTATATGCTCTAGTTAAGTGGATTTTTTTTTTTATGGGTCACATAATCACAACAGGAAAAGTTTCTTAAGTTCAAACCTTATCATTTAAAGTGCGAGACCAAAAAGGTGCCATTTCCTCTTTTTCAGTTGATGAAAGTACACAGCGAACTTTTGGTCTGATAGCTCAATATAGGTCATTTCCTGTGTAAAACTTCTAGGTATGTGAGAACTCCCAAACATGGAAACTATTACATCCTATGATTTCTAGCAAAATTGAAAAGTGCAATGACAAAAATGAAGAAAACACACTGCAGAATCTTTTTAATTGAACAAATTCTCTATATATCATTATTTTTTTGCCTTGTTAATTCCTACTTCTTTTTATGTGAATGTAAAATACCATCTACTCCATGCAAAAAAACACATGTAGCCTGTTTTGTGTACTTTATTTCTATGGTGAAATGGGTCACTCATTAAATGATACAGGGTTGACAAACAATGTAGTAATTTTGCAAGCATTTTGCAAAGGTGACCTTCCAGTTCATTTTTGCACATTTAAACATGCATCTCCTGACTAATAGTGCAATTGGGAAGAAAAGATGACTGCATTTTTATTCATTATTTCTAAACAATACCACTGGAAGGTTTATACATATAAAAATATATGTATGTATGTATTTATTTATTTCTATCTGTCTTCATTTAATCATGAGTTCTTCTTTTCTGCAGCCAACAAAGACACAATGTTCAGCACTTATCAGAGGAAGGGGCAAATTGAGATTGCAAAACCGCTTAGTAACCCAGAATGAGGTCAGTGTTATTTTATGTCTTGACTGCAGTTGCTCTCACGTCCTCAGAAAAAAAACTTGTAAACTCAAATCCAGGACACATAGAGCTTGAACATTTAGTTTATTATTGGATGGTGCACTGCACGAGTCCACCAGCTATGCTATGCATTTAAATGTGCAGCATTCATTTTTAAATAAACCGGTCGCAACTCTAGAACAAAGCACAATATTTTGTTGACCTGACTTTTGCTGCATCAACTGGCTCAAGAGCCTTCATGCCTAAATTGATTTCACTTTTACTTCAAAAGAATTCAATCACCTCTGTACTTCTTTGCTTATATAGATCAACACATTTACATAAAAATACTATGTTACCTAAATCTGTAAATATACACACCCAGGTTTCCTTTCATGGTAGCGTTATAATATAAACAATTTTCTTTGTCATTCTTATTGTTGCAAATTAATTTGAGAGCAACTTATTGTGTATAACTATACTCAAATAATAATGTTTTAAAATAGCAGTGTGTTCGCTTTCTTTTTTCAAGTCATTTTCAAAAATGTGCTACAAAATGGACGGATCTATCATTTTATCCAAAACAATATTTTTAACATCAAATAAGACCTGACTGACGATTGTTCTTCAAGTTCATCCAAGAGCTGTAGACAAATTATACCTTAAAGTCTAAACATGCATTCCAAATAATGCGTATATAAACTTGCAGAGGACTGCTTTTTCTAACAAGTTTTTACACGGCACAAATTGTTGACTCGGAAAAAGCGACATGGTACAAACGGAGCCTTGTGCTTCAACTGATAATGTCGTCATGCGACTGGAGGTGTTTTACAGCTGCTAGACACCATTCAGTTGACGTTAGCGAGTGTCATGTTTCGAACTGGCTCGTCACCAACTTCCATGTGTCGGGGGCAGTTAGCAAGGACTCAAGCATAGTCTACAGTCGGCCATTACCACTGCAGGGAGTTAAACTCTTGGAATTTTATGAATGGGCAATTGTAACTGGGAATACATGTGGTGAGAACAGAATAGCAACGAAGAAACTATTTAGAACTGTTTCACATGATGATTGTTTGTTCAGGAAGGCTTTTAAGGGTTTATAATTAAAAATAAAGCAGGGGGTGTCTTGTCATGAAGATATAAAAAGTACTGATCGCACATTCGGATATGTTTTATGATGGGTGTAATCTGTTTCCAGCAATGAACACTGAATAAAAATGAGATGCCAGTGGTTTTGGGGTAGAAAGCAAAGCATGCGTAAGATGAGAAGTTATTATTCGGACAAGAATAAATTTGACTGGAGGATATTATTCCCTAAGATAGGTTAGCAGATTTGTTTTTTGTTTTCTTTTTGGTATTGAGATGGGTGGCTCCCTTTTCCGCAAATATTTACTCAAAGACCACTGAGATGACATTTATCAAGTTCATCTGAATATTCAAATATATTTCACTGAATAAAAACTGGAAAATTAGCATTACTGAGCAAAAGCTTGAATTAAGTTCTGAAGTCAACAGCTTGGTTATATCCAGTGTTCACCTGTATCAGGCAACACTTCCTGATTGATGGATAATTTCCATGCTCTGACATTTGCTGTGGAACAGGTGAAAAGGTTAATGATATAAGAAACAAATTGTAAAGCACTGCAGGGGGAGAAGACTTTTGAAATATTATTAGAATAAATAATTTGCTATGCAGTAGATGAACCAAAAAAATCCCAATTTTTGTGGATATTAGACCCACATTATTTAAGTTTTTATCATGTTTGTATTTCTTTCAGTTGCAAAGACATATTAGAGAGTATTTTGACCAATAGAAAGGCAGAGCTACAAATGTACACACTCAAAGGGACAGCACAATGAACAACACCTGGGAAAGCAAGTGGCAACAAGTATTTCAATTGAGGAAAACATCATGAAGCATAACTTTCAATTCTAATTTAATTCCACATGTATGCTAAAGTAAAAACTGATGGGATGTCATGATACATGTATAATTTTCTATGACTTCCACTTTGCAAGATCCATTTGTCAACTTGTCAAAAGAATGCGGGACAAGAGATTGGGAGAGCAGTTCTGGAAGAATAACCCACACTGCAAATGGAATAGTCTTGTCAAGTTAGGCTATCAATTTGACTGAGGAGGTGATATGAATACAAGAAAATGTCAAGAATGGGATGACTCTCGCTGAGAAAATAGATAAGAGCACACATTATCACTTGTTTACAGGATTCAGTGTAGTCACAAGAGTAATGCATCAGTACTATGATTTGCCTCAAGTTGAAATTTAGAGTCAGAGATTAAACTCATTGTACCGTCATCCTAATCATAACATACATTTTCCATTCACTTGCACTAGGTTAATGGCTTGGATGTCGCGTATTACTTTATACAAATTGTGGTAAATTAACATTTAGACAAATTTCAAGTCAATCTTTTATTCCCATTCTATTTTACGTTGCTGAGCTCCAGTCAGACAACTGTCCTTATTACATTCACTGTTAAAATGCACATAGACATTATAGTTAGATTACAAATGCTTGCTATCTATTGGTAGATTTGACTAGATTATTTGTCTTAAATTAAAACTCCAATTAACATACTATTCGAGCCATCTCAGTTTCCAAAATTGACTTCTCCAGACTACAGATTGTAGTCAACAGATTGTCCATTATACTAGCATAAGTGGGCATGAATCTTTATTAATAAACTGTGAAATTAGTTTTTTTTGCTTACAGTATGCAAAAGCTGAATCTTATGCATGAATGAATGACCATCATTTGAATTTATGGCTGCCATTTTTCTTCCATCTTTTCGTGCCCTGCAGCTAAATTTTCATGTGTCAAGATCATCAACCTTATTAAACCGTTGACCCTTATTGAATCATCGACCTGGCCAGTCTTCTATAGAGAATACCTGTCATCATTTCATGATGAAGAAGAGGAAATAGTAAACATGCAATGGCTATTAATTGCGTCAAAGTACACATTATAATTTCTATCTTTAAAAGGATGTTGTATGCTACGGATTGGCATTTATTTTGAAAATCATCATAGGATTTTTGGAGCATTCTATATTAAATTCCTGAATTTTCAAAATATTTTTGTGAGAATTATTAAAATTTGGCACATACATTTTGGCAAGGGGTCCAGTTGATATATTGAATTTCAGTCATTCAGAGGGAAATCATTTACACTTGTCTGTTCCTTAAGATAACGGCTCAAATTAATTAATGCTGCTGCATCTGAAAAGAAATTAGCTACCTTTTTGAAATCTAAGTATTGAGCACATTTCTCATGCAAATCAATATTTTGCCCATCATTGTAAAACCCATTCAAGCAGAAAGTATTGCTAATGAGAAAGAATGAGAGTGAAAGGTGAAATGCATTTCAACAGGCGTAAAGGGCAGTACATCAGTTCAGAGCTAGGATATTGTGTCAAACTGCAGTGTATACAAGCTTGTTCATTTTCTAGCTTTTAAATTAATATTAAGAAAAAATTAATTCTCCAACAAACTTGCTGCCGTTTGAAACCTTACAAACATAAGCCCATGCTGAAATGTGTGAAGAGTATTAATATCACACAAAAATAGTGGTGAAAGATTGTTCTTTAATCACTTCTGTCTTTTAGTATATACACTTATAGTAGGCCTTTGTGTCTTGTATATTTTTGCATGGTGTGAATTTGTGAAATATAGACCTTACTTGCTCCAATAAACATGATCATATTTCCAGGATCAAATTGAGGTGGGCTTGCCATAATCACCACCTGATTACTTTGCATGGCCTCATATGAAATGTCAACAGAATTAAATGTTGCATTAATGGGTTGTGGCAGTTTAACTCCACAAGTGGAGCTTTTTTTCTCAACGTTGCGGGTTGGATTTTTATTTTCACTCTGTCTCCCTCACTCACCATATGTATACGACAGAAATTCATGTTAAAAAATGCAAAATGGGAAAAGCTGGGCAGTGCAACAAGGGAGAAAATGTATGATTTGTTGAATGTTTTGGTTCATTTCATTGTCCCTTAATGTGTTTTTACACGGTGACTCCCCATTGAATTCACCTGTTGTGGCCTGCTTCTTGTATATCCACCAATCAGATTCATCTCATGTCACTCACCTAGTCCTCATCATCTCATTACCTCATGTTTGTGTATTTAAGTTGCTCGTGTTTGTTCACTGTTTACTTATTGTCCATACAACAGTTCAGAGCTAGGATATTTATGCTGTATTGCTCACAGCCTGGCAACGTGCAGCCTTATAAACATGTGCCTGAGATAATTAGAATTGGAAAATTCACCATCAATGCCTCTTTCTCTTTGCAGATGAAAGCAAATTCACATTGTGCACATGTGACATATTTTGCTGGTTGCAAAATTCCAAAGGACAATGCCTTGGCCATGGGTCAGTGATGGTCAGATGTACACCCTTGGAAGGGCATGTGGAGCTCCATCTGCGATCCAGATGTGCTCTCAATTCTGGTAAGCACTAGGTTAATTTCTTTAGAATCATTGTCACTGCATAAATTTGAATCGTAACTCCAGTTAAGTGGGGCTGTTACTTCATACTGCAGACTGCCCTGGAGCGGTGTACTGTAGTTCATGCTCAGATGTTGTTCAGTGTACACAGGCACATGGGAGTCTGAAAGAGGCTGTTACAAAGGTTTTCATGAAAAAAAATAGGGAAACAAAACACTTTTTTAGACCATCATATACATTACCTGAATTAGTGGCTTTTTTTAGATTTTGAACTTCAAAATGCATATACAGATTTGTCAGAATATATGCTAGTTCGCAAAGTAGTGTGTGTCTGTGTTTGTTGTTAGAATAATTATCCCACATTGCCATGGGAACAGCAAGTAAACATTAGAAATAACAGGAATGACGTCCATTCTGGTATGTTATGTCACTCGTAGGCTTATCTTTGAACAAGTTATTATTTTGTCATCAGAACCCATTCCCAAGTGTTATTTTAGCTAACTTGTTCTAAATTGAACTACTGTTCACATGTTGGTCTCGCAAAAAAAGCAAAGCATTCAATTCAAAGTCCATTTTTACTCTCATAATTTTAGTTTCACAAAAGCTCATGTTCTCATTTGTGGTAAGAGAAAAACGTTTAATTTGTAATTTAGAGAATTTGATTTGGGCGATTTATCCTGGACTTACCTCCTTGTTTTAATCAAATGTGATTTTTTTAAAGCAACACTGAATAAATAGAATAAAATCTAAGATTTATGATGATAAAATAGGGTTGGACAAGCTACTGAAAGCAGTTTCAGAGTTATACAAAGAGCACCCTCAATTCTCGTTTCAGAATGAATAAACACCCAACTGATTCAGTGCAAAAGCTATTTTAAGGAAATTACATGAGCAAACAGAATATAAAACCCTACCAGTGGACAATGTTGTTTATATCTGCTCCCCATCATTTAGACAATGCAGCGGGCTTGTGTTATTAATCCTGTGGATGCATCTCATGTGTTATTTTTTAACAACCTTCCGGCCTCAAACAAAGGTTATGCATGTGAATGCACATTTTTAGAAGAGTTAATATGATGTTAAAATATGAATGATGACTTTTGCCACCCTGCAACCGAGTGGCGACCGGTCCAGGTTGCAGACCGGCTTTCATCCAAGGTATGTCGGGAGCGGGGTGTTTACTCCCAACGACCCTGGATACAAATACTGTTGATGCCCAAGTGTATTGGTTGCATTCATTTCATACACAATAGATTGCTTACAGAAATAAAACTTTGGGATAGGTGTTTCACTAATAGCAAAATCCCTAATCCTTTACGCTGAACAGATATATTTGTTGGAACCAATTATTCCCTTGATCTACTAATCTTATGAAACCCAAAATAGTGTTCCTTTGGATTTCTCGAAAAATCCAATTTCCCAACGATTGCATACCCTGACATGGCCAATGTTTTTTTTTTCTAATACACAGCAAAGCATATAATTGTGGTTTAAAAAAAAAACATCTTTGTTTTTTGTGCCATTTGTCTTCTTCACTGTCATTTAGGTTGCCTAAGGTTGATCCTTTGTGACATTGAGCTGAAGAGATTTGACAGTGTGAATGTATTATATCACAAATCTCCAACATGTCCTTATCTCCATGGTACTAAAGAAAATGCCTGCCAACAAGCAAGCCTTCCACTAGATGGAAATAACCTGCACACTCGGTCTGGGCTGAAAATATAACGAACACATCGACCCTGGCAGCTGCTGGAAGCAGCCCCCTAAATACCTTGTTACGTCCCGAGTGGGATGTTTTATAGATTCCTATGGCTGCCCATTATTATCATAACCTTGGAACTGTAAAGTGAAGAATGGCAGCTCTTGCAACATTAGTGTGGGTAACAAGGGTCAGAAAGGTCACACGGTATAATGGTATTAAATGCTATGTTGATTAGGGCCTAGAAGGCTTTCTTGTGCTTTTTCAGTCAGGAACTATGTCAAATGTGACCCAAAATTGATCAACCTACCAAAGTTATATTTCTCCCATTTTCTTTGATAATACTCAAGGCTGCTCCAAATGCCTTTTCCCAGTGCTTCCAATATTAGTGAAGATGGATAAATAACAAAGAAGGAGGGTATGATGTTTCAAATTCAAAACATATCATTTACAGAAATAAAATGCCTGCAAATGTGACTGCATTGAAATAAATGAACTGCAGAAACAACAGTTCAACCAGAACAAACTGGTTTTGCCCATTGGCGTAATGGTTTAGCATCAGTATTTGAGTAAACAATGTCTATTTTTCTTTTTGTCCATCTGGAAATCTAAATAAGTTCACCGAAATAACACAGAAAAGCCAGAAACTGACCAAAAATACCTATTTTCCTGTATACGTAGCATAGAAAATGTCGTCAGCCCGTGGGATAATTCGGCTATGCCTTAAAAAGACATTTGAAACACAGAGTAAATGTTTATTTTCATTTCCTGTATGTGCCAACTGGTTGGAATTGCATGTGTACAGTGACCTCATTTAAAGCCTTTGTTGCAAATGGATTCCTGCACGTACCTCTTCCACCCATGTTTAGGTTTAACCCCTTGAGATTGTATTATCTCACAGGAGTTGATAGGTCTCTGGCAGCAATAAGTGGCCTCTGCTGACAGAGATGCCTTTGAGTATAAAATGAACTACAAATATCGGAATCTGAGTGATGGAAAAGGTACGCAAAGATTCACCTACGGTTTGTGTTCATTCTGTGCCTAACAATCAGCTGTGAAATGCCATCACTGCTCATTTCTGGATCTTATCTTGCAAATTTGGCATCACATTGCAGTCTAACAATCAAATGCACATTTAAGTCCAGGCTGAACTGAATGTCCTCTTTAATATTAAAAACATTCAGGAATGCACGCATTTGCCAGGAAATACAAATCATGTGCTGGGTTCTTCTCATGGTTCAGTGTTAGTTTATGTGACACAAGTCCGTCACTGCACATGTTGGTGAAATGAAACCTTGTAGCCCCAAGTGTTGCTGATAAGTAAGTGGCAGTTCAAACCAGGACAGCATAAGGCCAAATTTACTTCAGGACTTTTGAGTTTACCCATGTGCTTATTCCTTCAACACATGGTGTTGTTTTAAGGAAAACATATTAACTGTCCAAAAGTTTTGATCAGGGGTTTAGGGTGCAAACTCAGCCAGTTGATTCACTTGCAGATAAACTGTTTTCAAACTGGTGTATGATACTGCATTTGTCATCAACAGTTGCAGTAAAACAGAGAAACGCTATCCTGTGCTTGTAAAATTAGAGTTATATCTTAGTGCACTTATAAAAAGCACTCCTACGACCCTTCTTCTTTAATTCAAATTGCCGTGTCCCAATGACAGAAATATTAGTCGAGAAATAAGAACCATTTACTCTCTCCAACATTTAATACTATTTTGTTTGTATATAACTTGCCAACCTGTACTCAATCCAAAGCTGTTTAATGCTTGATTTCACGAGTGTTACATCACTGTTTTATCAATATAAATAGATCCATCAGTCAGCACTCTGTCTGAAGGCACCGTGTCTATATGTATGATCCAGAAGACTATGTCCACTACCAGATGCCTGGAATTAAAAGGTGGCATCAGGTCAGGTCTGACTGGTCTGCTCAGTTTTTGGTCATTTACATTGTATAGTAAAACAACAAAAGTTGGGATGGTACTCTCCATATGGAAATGATTGATTGTATGGTATTTGTTGATAGTCATACCTTCAAATACTACATATGTTGTGACTTGAGGGCTCATGATAGATTCCATGCAAGCTATGAGGTCTACTAAATACAAAGAAAGTTTTGTCCAAAAGTTGATGTGTATTTGAATCTAAAAGTTGCATTGTATACTAAACAAAGGCTAACATCATAGCCTCAAAGTGTGTGCTTAAAGTAGCAGAGTGGCAGAGCGCGGGATGTAATTAAGCTGGTTATGGTTGAGTGAAGCTCTCAAATTGGGGGAGCTTTTATCGCAGACTGTCTTTCATTATGCAGGTGCTACACAAGGTACTTCAAATGAATGAGGTGAGTCCACTTACCTCCACTTTCCTGAGAACAGGAAAGAATATCCAAAAGAATATCACCAAAAGAATATAGTTGAACTTGATGCAAAAAGTAAGGTTACATAATCTGCCTTTGTCCTGACCTTATTGAAGTTTGAGTGTGTGTCACTGCAAGGATTTTTTCCCTTCCAATTGTAGCATAATAGTGTAGTTGTGCATCCATTAAGGGAGAATAAATTCTGTAGTAAATAGTACATAAGGAAAAATAACGGAATATGTTGCCAGTCCACTGATTGCTAATTGATCGTGTATACTCTTATAGATTAATTAGGTTATTTTTTGACATTGTCCACTTGTAATGTATTGATGGCATAGGTTACTTATAATTCCCTGAAATTTAATGAAAAGTAGAGCGACATTAGATTTTTGAAAGATGACTGATAGTGTTGTTTTCTTTCATTAAAACACTGCACACTCATTTGCATAACAATAGTACACAAGTGTAAATGTGGACCTCTCAACAGTTAAGCCTGCGGGAGTTAGTTAATGTTTGATGTGGCCTTTGCTTTAACTTGATTTGCGCATTTAGAATGAAGATGAGTCATACTTTCTTTATACCCACCTTTTTACTTGCTGCATGTTGTTGTCATGCCAACATAAATGCTCAAGGAGAATGAGAGACTCAAGCCCATTTATTTTGGTTTTACATCCTTAAGACAGAAAGCAAGTAAAAAAAAAAGAAAGAGAGAGAAAATTGAAAAGAAAATGGGTCTATGGGCTAAACAGACGCTGAAATAAAAAGGCAGGCTCTTTCATGAAATTACTGATGTTTATTTTTCAGGATATTGCACAATTTAATGGGGAAATAACATGCCCCGTTCTTTGTAAAGATGTAGGCTGACAGTCCATTAAATTATTGTTATCATTGTGCTTATATTTGTATCAGCAAAGTTTTTAATTGAACTTAATTATGTTTTATTTTCAAAAGTAACCAATTAGGAAAGTATAAGAACATTAATGGCAAAAATGTCCTTTAGACAAATCAAAAGCAGCAAGGAAAAGGTGTAAAGAAGCCTTTCTTTACTTAGTCAGAACAAAAATAATCTTTTAATGATCTGTGAAAAATGTGGAGTACATCAATTTTGGTTTGGATGAAAATGAAATGCAACTGTGGCTTTTTTTGTAAATTAAGAAGCCTCAGGAATTGGCTCGCAAAAAATCCCCCAAATGTCCTACTGGCTGTCTGTCTCTAAAATCTAATTTATGACCTTGCTGAGTTGTATAATGACAGACACTTTTATAAAATAAATAGTAATCATCGATACAATGTAAACAAACAATTTTGTAAATGATTTCCTCACAATAAAATTATCTCACCACATTTTTTCAGATTATAATCACATCTTTGGCAAAGCACTACAGGATGGACGAAAAATGACAAATTATATTAAATTAGAGCATTATTTTCTTCCCAAGTACTGTTAAACTATGCTCATTAGAATTCTGCTGACAGTTGGTTATTCTCTACTAATCCGTTACCAAACCTGTGAAATTGGCATCTTGTTAGAGCTTCAAAGGAATTTTAGCATTCCGAATGCAAACTTTTGAGGTCACACTTGTTTTTTGCTTTAAAAATGTTTTGCTTGAGGCTATAAGCACCTTTTCCTCCCAGACCGTTTCAGCTATGACCTCTAAGCATCATATATTCAAATGTTGGAACACATCCAGACCACATTCGTAGAGACATCTTAACAGCTCCTGTCTTGCCAGTTCCTTACAGATGAATCTACACTATCAAGACCTGAGTGGAACTTATTTTCCCCGGGGGTTTATGTGCAAATCCAAATCCCAAGTGATGAATAATATGCTTTCCTAATACTGAAAGATGCATTAGCAGAATCTGTATTAATAGGTTTGTGTTCAGAAGAGAGCTGACATAATTGTGGAATTTGATTGTGCTCCATCTGCCCCATCATCGCTGACGTGTTGTTTACCAAAGGTGAATGAAAAACTTAATCGACTGGCATCCACCTGCTCAATCACCTGAATATGAATAAATAAATGAATGAATATTTAACTGTGATTTAGAAAGCAGGCCGAGAGGTAGATTTCATTCTCTTAGGCCGCATTTGTATGCGGTGAAGAAAATATACCAGCTAGACTCAAGCCTCCGCCAAAGTTCTCAATGTAAAGCAAATACGAATTGGTAGTCTCATGTATACATAGTACATAAAAGTTAGAATTGCGTGAAATTAAAGTAACTGCAACGTTAAGTGGAGACTTGTTTTATATTACCCAGATTTTATTGTTGTAATACACCAGTTTTGTTCTTTGCATATGACATCTTTCTTCCATTCAATGTGTTTTATTAAAAAGATGTGTTGTAGTTGCCAAACAAACTTTATTTAAAAGCACAAAATACTTCCTAGTAAGATATAATCAATGTACATATGTCTTCCTGAGTAAGAAATACACTTTATGACTTGCCTCTCAAGGGTGCTCTATCAAATTATTTTATGAATGTGGTTTTTAATTTGTTATTTTTCAATCTGTCAGTCTACCTTGAATTTAATTCTTTGTTTTATTTATATTCCTATTTTTTTCTCTTAGACTTTGACTATCAAAATAGAGTGATATCATAAGTCAAAACCACCTTCAGTGGGGGTTACAGTACTTTTCTCAAGAGCGCATCGCACTTATGGTGATTTATTTGCGGTTAAAAAAAAAAGAATGGATGTGGCATGTCTAATATTATGGGTTAAAATAACTGAAAACGTCTTGTCGTGCAACTTTGTTTCAGTTGTCTCCATTGATCCAATGGTTTCATCAATTATTAATTACTTTTTGCGGAATGTCCACATCCACAGCAAGTAATATATTGCCCAAGGCACTTCATCAGTGAATAGTCTCAGTCAAGATCGAACTGCTGACCCTTGGATCACATGACAACCAGTTCTCCCTGGATGCCCATAGGGGCTAAATGTCATGTGGAGGAAGTAAAAAAACAAAACCAAAAAAAATTTAGAGGTGGTGCGAGATGAGATGGAGAAATAAAGGGTATAGCGTATTGTAGTGAAAAACGAAAGATTGTAAGCTTCTACAGCTGTTTGGTGAGAGTAGTGTTTGGCCAATAGCCTTAGCTCTTTGCCAGGCTTACAAAACAACTGACATCAAATGCTCATGTTGCTAGAGGACACCTCCAGGCAATTTGATGGAGAGGAATTGATCTGGGTCGTCAAACTGAACTGTAATGAAGAGCGGACAAAGTTCTTGCATTAGTATAAATAACTACAATTAGATTTCTATATACATTTGAACACTATTTTGACTGTGGAATTATAGTTAAAATTTAAAACATTCTAAAACTGATGCGTACCTATTTTTCTGGTTTTTGTTTTGCACTTTTCTGCATGTTTTCCTTTTTTAAATCATTTCTCATTCTTCTTTGGGATGTCTTTTCATGCTTAAGGTCTTAATAGTATTAACAAGGTACGATCCACTTATTTGGACATATCAGTAGGATTTAGCCCCCCAAAAAATCATTTATTCAAAATATGTTCTTTTTAGTTGTGTGACTAGGGTTGCCAACTCCCTGGAAAAAAAATTAATGAGGTACACCTCACTTGTACAGTAGTACTGTTTCATTATAGGGCCATTAAAGGTCAGGTAGGTAAAAAATGACAGTACTTTAACCTGGCATTTAACATACCAGTGATTAAGTATCTTCAGCAATACTATACAGTAGATTATACTTGATATCAAGGCCTTAAAGCGATTGCATATGCATGAGTTAGTAAAGGAGTGGACCAATGACTGGAGTGTAATGTGTGACTGCAGTTCTTGCTTGGCAATATGCCAACAAAAACCCAGTCGGAGTTGTTTCATGGCTTATTCAGCAAGTTGTTCCGGACATTCAACAGGCAGCAATTGATCGAATGAGATAACTCCTAAAAGCAAGGCGATAGGGTTCATTTGACCCATCTTACACATGGTTGCATACACATACTGACCTCATTTCGACCGTCGACAAGGTTTTTGAACACGAACAACGTGTTCGTTGAAAAACTTGTCTTTGAGTACAGGACTGCCACCCGACAATATTTTGAAGCATAGAGAGCTGAGAGGATTATTCTAACCGCAGACTCTATGCAAGGAAATATGATCTTCCATTGGCATTAGAAAGAACATTCCAAGGTTGAGTAAAAGGGTAACAAACAGTATGACCCACAGAAACTCATTTTCAATATGCGTCATCATGCTTGGGTACAAATAATGATAAAAGTCCTTCGTTAATATCACATACAAAGAAGGTAAAAGGCTCTTATCAATTTTACTTCAATTACAGTGCATTGCAAAGAAAAGGAATGCTTATCTTGAGAATTATGAATAGTTTTTCTAGCGTCTGAGATTTTGTAATCATATCTCTCTTGTCAAAATCCATAGCTTGTGCGGTTTTTATTGATTGAAACCTTGTCTGGGAAGGAGAGAAAATCATCGCTTGAACCTATAAGTACCCTGAAGTCAGTCTTTGTTATATTCCCCCAATTCCTCCCTGAAACACTGTCAAAGTTTAAAATGGCATCCATCTCTCAGTCAAAGTGGAAAACTTAGGGTGACAGCCTGGTGAAAGTTGATATACTGTAACTTTAAGGAAAGTCTCTCAGGCTAGTTTGGTTTCCCTTCAGTGAGCATGTGTTTTTTTTTTTCCTGAGTGAATGTGATAAATGTTTTGCCACACGCCAGCTTTTCTGAGAAAGGACGATAGAGTGTCTGCAAAATAGAAGCTGTTTCATGAATACTTCATCTGCATTACCAGTTGGAAAGCTCAATGAAACTAACAGCATTTATTCAGCACAGGGTCATCACATCTGTATCACTTTAAGATGACCAAAACTGATTAATTATCCATTTAAAACCAATTTTGCAGTCAGCATTTTAATGGTTTAACTGATCAATCTGACTTTCAGTTCTTTTGTGTAATTCTAAAGAGGTTGTTTCTTTTTGTGATTGGAAAGTGTGACATTGGTGTCCAATTAAATGAAGTACAGTGTTCCCTCGCTTATCGCTGTTAATGGGGACCGGGACCCCCCGCAAAAGCTGCGTTTCCGTGAAGTAGGCGTGCCCCTTCAAAAATGCTTAAAGAAATGTATAACACGTGCACAAAAGCACCACCAAGCAAAAACATCATAGTAGTCCGGATGGAGGATCTTCTGCAGTTTTTTTGCACGCAAGAAACATCTTTATTGGGAGTTGTGAACAGTTTTTTTTTGGGCGGTGAAGATGCGCCTGTAAACAGCCATGACGTCATCAATGCGATTTCTGAACTCTCACCATGTTATTGACCATTTCTTTGGCCTTTTTTGGATGCAATTACTAATTCTGATTGAATATTTTGTTTCCACCTCTTGTAAAATGATGTAATTTATAATTTTAACTTAATTTCGTTAAATTTTTTATTTATTTTTTTCCTGAAAAAAATCTGCGAAGCTCTGAGTCCGCAATAGCTGAAGCACGAAGTAGCGAGGGAACACTCTAATGCCAAATTCAGTCTTCACCTCTCAGCTGCCTTCAACAGCCACACTATCGATTCAGTCTCAGGTGGTTTACGACCTGAAAAACAACATCATGTCGGCTCAGGCTAACAACCATAAACACCTTTGCTTTGGTAGAAAACCCTGGGCAGCATTCATTTGCTTAAAGACACAAGACACACTTGGACAAGAGTGATGCTCTTATTCCTTTTTGAAAAGTGATGAATTTGCATGATCTTATCGTTCATAAGCCCACTTTTACTCTTACTTTCATATTAATAGGTACATGCTGTTTAGCCTTGGATAGACATACATGGTAGCCATTCATATTTCATTTTAAGACATTTCAAAAAAGGAATATATACTTTTTGTTGTTGCTTTTGTTATGGATCCCAATAAAACTTTGGATTTTAAGAAGAATCTGTAAGTGTGCAGAATAGAAGATGAAACGCCTTGGTTTATAAAGACAAGATTACATCATTTTTTTGCGGTGTGTTATTTACAAGAAGGTTAGAAGTGATGGAGAAGACAAAATCTTTTGGCTGGCGGCCTCAATTCATATACTGTCTTTTGGTATCATCTAGTGGTTAGTATTTGCACGTACACTACAAAACATCACTCGTGTTCTATGATGGGATTATTGCCAATCCCTATGGTGTGTGAAACTAAAATATCTGCATCATTTAGTGTTATTATATATTTTATTTTTTTACCTATTGTTCAAGTGTATGGATGTCATTCTCACCCGTTTTCTGTATTTTGATATTATTTTTCCAATTTCTTTCAATACACAAATGAAGAATACCACTCCCCAAGTACATGACTTCCTATCTAGATGGGTTTGAATATCAGAAACCTGTCAGCCCACACATGCCAAATGCCACATAGTGAATTTAATCCCCCGCCATAAAATGACCACTCTGACCTTACAATTGATGAACTTCCAACAAGCAGACAGTTATCTCATTTATTATAGTGAAACTTTCCCTTACCAAAAACCTCATGCATAACTGTGAAGTTGCTTAAAACAGGAGTCTTAATATAATGTGCATTTCTAAAGAACATCCTGTCTATAATCTCTGTCTTAATCCTATGCTCTTCCATAATGTCTATAATATCTTCTCAACTCGCCTCAGTGTTCAACTGTTGTATTTTTCCATGATGCCTATAATCTCAATTTCTGTACTTTTCCATGACATCATGCTGAAATTTAATAAAGGCATCCTTCACCTCGAAAAGATAAGAGAGATCCACCGAGCCGAGCGCGAGATACCACCTCGCGCCTCGACCTCTCTTCCACCTGGCCGGTGCCTTAAAATATAACACAGTCTCTGCCTTGTTTTTCCTTTGTGCACGGTTGGTAATTACGTTGATCTGTTACTTCAGACCCAACAATAACTTCATTTCAGAATGTGTAAAATATTAACTTTTTAACCATATGAATCTACCACTGATGACCCGGTCTTTTGTTGGAACAAAGTTCTGGGTTTACCGTGTACTGCTCATCTATATTCAATTCCCCTTTTTGAAAGGTAAAACCACAATGGTTAGTGGGATTGTTTGACTTGTACATGTGCATGCAGACATGGAAGTTCCTGAGAAGCATTTAGACATGTGTGTGTACAAACCAAATTTTTTTTACCGAGTACGTCACTCTGACTATGCCAAATATCATCTTAAAAAGACATTTCTTTATTCAGATTCAGAACAGTTGTTGCTCATGAACACAGAAAAAGAAAAATCTGACATTAGGAATGGAAAATCTGGAACGTGAACCAGAAATCATTATCTTATCTAAAACTTTAACAAAAAAAAATCACCAGATATACTACAAATATGTCAACAAAACCTAGATCATATTCTGTCTTTAACTATTTCTAAGCCAGCACTCTATTAATGACCCAAAGTAAAAATGTTGCTTTAATAAACTCAACCTTCAATTTAAAACTATTGGAAAAAAAAACACCTTGAATCCCATTTTGGCATGAATTATGACTTTTTATTCTTTACAAACTCAATTAACTGATTGGCTGCCATTGACATTTCATACTGATTGTTGAAATTAATTTTATGCAGAGCTATAGAAAATAAAAACTCATAACTTATTACTACAAAAAGATTAAACACAATTTATGCTCCGAAAGCGAATTTGAATGCAACCAACACATCCGTGCATATTCTGGAGCGGAAGTGTAACAAAAGCTGGTTTACAAATGCTGCAAACAACAGCAGTTCCTCACAATTTTTTCTGGGGAAATTAGCAGAGTAAAGGTCATTCTTCTCTATAAAAGAGTCGACGGACACTCTTCCTTATTCACAAATACTACATCAATGACAAGGTAAGCTATCAAGCAATGCAGATTTATTAAATACATTATATTTTTAATCTAAACATAAATAACATGTTTAAAAATACAGAGCATATCTGTTTGTAATGTATGAAGTTATATAGACAATTTGTATAGTATAATATAGAATAGTATGTATGTTATGTTATGATATGTCATGGGACGATATTAGAATTTGTAATAATGGCACTTTATTTTTTTCCATGCAGATGAATTTGATTGACATCATCCTTATCAGTTCATTTCTTCATGTTGGCTATCAAAACCCAGTTAAATCCTGGACACTGCAACCTAACAGTACGTTTACCATATTAAAAAAATAAAAACTTGAGAGGAAAATTCAACTGACCCCCTTCTCACTGAGTGTATTTGTTTTTCATGTAGTTTTAGTTTTGGAAGTAAATGGAAAGGTGGGCCAGCAAACCCTCAAGTGCCTGCACTCACCAGAAGACGCAGTCAAGGGCGATGACAAGGATATATTATGGAAGCAGAACGGTAGAGACGAGACACAGAGGGGTAATTCATATCTGGTGTATCTAGAGGAGAGTTTGGGAGGGGGCAACTACAGCTGCCACAGCCCCGACGGCTCTTTTCTCAATCACACCGTCGTCCTTATTAAAGAGGATATCAATGAGAGAAAGAAGATACTGGTGAAACGTGACAATGGTAGTGCTATAATTCCACTATGCCACATTTCAACATGTCAAAATAGTACTTCAACTTGCATGAAATGTTTGTGTTGATATGTCTTCGTATGCGTAGGGGATTATTTGAAGTGCTCGACTCAAAATTTCGAGGGAGCATTCCATTGCTCGTGGACCTGGCACAGGACTCGGGTTGGAAAAGTAGCACTTATCAAAGTTGGACGGTAAGCTCACAGACTTTTTAGCCACGGATCCTGTCTCACTTTCCAATAATAACATACGACTCAGGCTCACTACAGTAATGAGAGGAGCAGCCAGAAGTAAAAACATATTCAGATCCAAATGTGCATCCTTGGGTTCAGTTTTGAGATTGAAGAAATAGTTATAATGAATGATGCTAATTGTTTTGGCCACAGTAAAATAAAATGTGATTCCTTCTATTGTGTTTATTAAGGGAGACAGATGGTGAATGTTCTGTGGATAGCAGTGGACTTCACTGGTCATGCTCCTCCGATCATCACAGCTGCACTGTGGACGCAACCGGTGACGGGGTCTCCTGCGTGGACAAGCGACATTGTGCATTTGCAGAGGAAAAAAAACACATTTTCTTCAAAGTCTATGTTAGGACAAATGGTTTCCTAGTGGAAGACTACTCCAAGCACTTCTACTTGTCCGAAATAGGTAAATTTCATGTTTGTGGAATACATTTTGTACGTTATCCCTGCTTTTTTAGACCGCTGATTTTGCAGCTACGGTAAAATCACAATGGGGATGTTTATCTGTCAGTTAAACAAGACTGTTTTGTCTTTTTATGTTTTGTTTGGAAAAAGTCACTGTTGTGTGCGAATGTTTTGAGCTCATTGATTGTAGGCTTTGATTCAATTCCACTTCCCTCTGTTTTGTTCTAACAGTGAAACCTGACAAAGTGACAATCAAGAGAGTCAGCTCAACAATGATAGAATTGACTTATCCAGACTCATGGAGCAGTCCCCATTCATACTTTCCTCTCATTTTCCAAGTTTCGCAGAGCAAAATTGCTTGTAAAAACTGCGTTAACCCCTGTGGTGACACAACAAATGCAGAGGTAAAGATTACATTGTAACTGCAACAAACGAAGTGGAATACATTTAACACAAATGGTGTCTTTAAGTCTGTGTAATTGTTTTTTTCTCTGTCAGACTTTGATGGTGAACACGTCAAACGCTTGCCAGGTTGCAATCAAGAAGAAGTGGACTGTCTGTGTCCGAGCCAAGGACGCATTCTGCAACTCGCAATGGAGTGAATGGAGCCATCTTACGTCAGTATAATGTTGGAATGATGTGTTATTCACTTTTGCTTTAGCAGAAAATGAACGTTTAAACACACTGTGCCATATCACCCATTCATATGCCCTGCATTTTCATCTTGTTTTGAAATATATTGTTATAATGGTAATAATACCAATCCAATAAGAAATTGTTGTTAATCAATATTCCAGTACAGACTGAAAAAGAAGGGGAAACGCAAGCACAGAAAACCTACCAGCTGATAATTTGTGGGAGAGATGAAAAGAAGGACCAGGACATCTTAAGAAACTGTATTTATTGTATTATGTATTCTTGTCTTAATTTTATTATTAAAATGATCTTCGTATGTACAGTTTAAGATTGCATCTCATTTTCTCAACTGGTTTATCCCCACTAGGGTCGTGGGGGGTGCTGGAGCCTATTCCGGCTGATTTTGGGTCAGAGGCGGGGGACACCCAAAATTTGTGGACAGCCAATCGCATGGCTCAAGGAGACAAACAACCATTCACGCTCACACTCTTACCTAGGGGCAATTTAGAGTGTCCAATCAGTCTACCATGCACGTTTTTGGGATGTGGGAGGTCCTCGAGGGCCACTGTGGGTGCAGGTTTTTGTTCCAACCAATCCTGCATAGACAGTTTAACTAATTAGATTTCTGCTTAAAAAGAAGCACCTGACTGCAATTCACTTATTGCACTTCTACAATAGTGGAAAGGTTTCCTCTCATGGGTTGGAACGAAAACCTGCACCCACTGCGGCCCTGTGTGGTATTAAATGCCCAGGTCTGATATAGTATGACATTATTCCAAGAAGCAAAATGACTCATGCAATGTCTCTTCTATGCCACAAGAGGGCAACGTTGACACAAATACCGAAAGGTAAGGTTTCACATGGCTTTCCATGATATACTATGTATTTCCACTGCTAGTAAATACCTATTTATAGTACAATGTGCATAAATGCATGCCTATAGTTTGCATTATTTTCCAAATGTACTACTTGACTACATTATAACTCTACATATTAACCAAATTAGAGACTGCACTAATCTGCATATTAATCTCACTTCTACGTGTAGGGGTGCATATTTGTCTTTTTTTTTTCTTTTTAATTTTATGGCGACAAGAGAGTATATTGTTAGAGACGAGAGGCACTCTCATAAACATATGTCTGCCTTTTACAACGGGTCATTTTACGAGTCTTCAATCCAATCAGGCCATTATTATCATCAGCCCAAGCTTTTTGATATACGACAACATCTGGTGGCGCATGCGGTCGTTGGCTCTAACTACTCCTTTCTGATCACTTAGCTCCTTCGAGATGAGTTTTAACGCAGATGTTTTTATGGGCCGACCCATATGCGCTCCCTCGCTTTGTAGCACAGCCAGGGAGAATGTTGCCAAACTTGGTCTGCGTGGGATGCGATGGACGTTGGTGTTTTGGGATCATCGGGAGCCAAGTGACATCTCTGTTTGTGGATGGGCATGCGGCTAATATTTGGGCTAAGTGCGTGTGTTTATGCAGCGTGTGTGAGTGTGTTTGCGTCTGTTTGTTAGCGGCCCGGATATAAATATAAGCCGCCCGTGGGGCCTTCACTGACCCGCATGCCGACCGAGGCAGGCGGATCACGGCGAGCCACAATCAAACAAATGTGCTGAAGGATACCTCTGAACGTGTGTGTATGAGTGTGTGTGAGTGTGTGTGAGTGTGTGTATGTGTGTGTATGTGTGTGTATGTGTGTGTGTGTGTGTGTGTGTGTGTGTGTGTGTGTGTGTGTGTGTGTGTGTGTGTGTGTGTGTGTGTGCATGTGTGTGTGCATGTGTGTGTATGTTTCTTTTTTTAAATCAGCAGTGAGAAGAGTGTGTACTCACGTGGGGAGACGCTGCAATTGCTCAGCACGAGACATTAGGAGATAAAAGATGACATACATGACTGTTGCTTGTTTTGAGTCTTAAAAGAAAATAGGACGACATGTTAACAACAAAGAATTTGAAAGATAATGAAATAATATAAGTATCTTTTAATTGTCATTTCAATGTTGTATTAAGTGTGTATTCCTATTGATTAGGTGAGAAGATTTTATAAGCAATATACAAGATATGCATCATTCCATATGATGTACTATTATTATTATACCATTCGATTAGATTTTCAGAAATTAAATATAAAAATCATTATAAAATAACCAGTATATTCCCCTTTAATATGTTTATTATGGGGGTGCAGAATATGGTGTATGCAAAGAAGAAATACATTTTAAAAATCTCACCACTGATCCACTTACACCTTCTCCACTATTGTTTTACATAAAAAAAATAACATCCTGACACTGAAATGCGAGTGCTGTACGATATTATTTTTTATAAATGCAAAATGTTTGCTCCAGGGATCTCATTCAGGCGAGTGTGTGCATGGCCAGCAGTAAAATCCTTAGGAAACCACTTTCGAGTGTGGTGCACATAAAGTGCAATGCATTTCTTTCTTGTTATTCCATGTCTGCAGTTATTTCTTGGCTTGTGGCGATGCTGTGGGACAACTGTAAGACGAAGCACAGATGAGCTGTAATCCTCACATTCATGTTGCATTCACCACTTGGTCCCAAATGATTTATGTCGTGCATCAAATCGAAGCTCTCTGTTCTCTTCAGTTGGATTGAAACTGAAAAAATCTGCATAGAGTCTTTGTTTCCTTTTGTTGTTTTGATTTATTTATTATTTTGATTGAACGAATGTGCATGCAAGTTTGGGGAGGATACCACATGTTAAAAATTACGTGTTCTTAAATCATTAGGGGGACTCAATTAATTCATTGACTGAGTTTAATGTTATTAGATGTCCAATCAATTTTGAATCTCGCTTTCATAATGGATTGGACGTCTATCACCGTCAATGGCACTAAAATATAATGTTTTATCGATGACTGCATTTCTATTTTTCTTTATTTTACTATTTTTGATCATAATAATATCATTATTTTATTTATCCATAGTATAAGATAAAAATTGGACATCAATTGGTAATACTGTGGTTTGTACATGACCAAATATGATGTGCACGTTTGTGGACGACAGTTATTTATGAGGTCAGTTTTTTATTTGTATTTATTTTTTACTGAGCAAAATGCACTTGCTTATAAAGCGTTTGATACATTACACGACCTATCACGTAAAATAAAACGGACTTCATCAGAAATCTGTTCAAATTGGAACAAATTCATCCCATCCAGTCAATATATTATTCATTGCACTCATAAACAGACACCAATTGAAGCATTTTCCAGCAACGATGCGGTGTTTTCCCCTTGGTGCTTATTGACATTATACTCAAACGTGCACAGATTACTTGAATGACTGGAGTGTGTATCGTTTGTCACGAGCAAACGCGCCCACTCGGAGACCCAGCAGAGGCGCTCGGTGGGCGCGCACGCTCACGCCGTGCACAGCTTCTCACTAAGTGGCTGGGGCGGGACACTGCAAAGTGGTGGAAATAGGGAGGGATTGAGGGGGTGCGGGGTGGTTGGGTGGTATTCAAGCGGTCTCGTTGGTGGACAGCTGATTGTCCGTCTTATTAACCGTGTTGAGGTGGGGCGGAGGGGGAGGTGCTCTCCTCCTCTCAGGCCACGCCCCCTCGCCCACTCCTCTTTCGGCGTGCCACGGAAGGTCTAAAGTGATTCCTCTGGGAAGAAAAGAGCGCAAACCACGCGAGTCGGAGCTGCTGAGGAGCCGCAGTCGCTGTAAGCCGAGGAGGATTGCCTCCATTTGCGCCGGGGAAGACTCCGAGAATAAAGGAACCGAGTGAAGAGCGATGTCACCTGGGTGTTTCTTCCTCACCTGGACTGTTTGTTTCCAAAACTGACATTTTGCATTTGTTTTTGCTTTTTTGTTTTTTCTTCCCCTTTTTGTTTTTGTTTGTTGTCAGCTTGCACCTTGATCCACGGGAGTGTCGCAGCCTTGTGTTCTACCATTTCGCTTTCACTGCACAGACTGACAAGTGCTCGCCGCTTCCACATGTCGCATCTTTTGTTGACTTTGAGAAGCGCTAAAGTGAAATAGAGCGCGCGACACCTCGCTCATCGTGACAGCGCCTTCAAACGGAGAGTCATAGGCAAAGAGAGAGAAAGAGAGAGAGAGAGTGGGGGTGAGACCGAGCGAGGGAGAGAGAGAGAGTGAGGGAGAGAGAAAGAGAGCGTAAAGGTGCGTTTTGATGTTCGGCATCCACGAGAGCATCCACAGGAGTGGGAGTAGTATGAAAGAAGAGCCCATGGTGGCCGGCATGAACGCGGTTCGGACATGGATGCAAGGTGCCGGAGTGCTGGACGCCAACACAGCCGCCCAGAGGTGAGCCCGAGGCGGCCTGCTTCGAGATGCGAGAGCGACGAGGGGCGGGCGAGGGAGCCAAACGCGATCGTCGCGTCTGCGGCGTTTAGAGCTTCACGAGCCGGTACCACTTGGGGCAGCACGCGGTCCCAGAGGACACAGTTGTTGGATCACCACAAGCACTGTTCTTGCCTCTTTTTTTTGGGTCTTCATCAGTTGATCCGATTCATGCCAACAGGACTTAAGCGGCGTCAATATACGGCTCACTGCAAGCAACTTTAAGCGTGCAAGCTTCAAATGTCAACTTTAACTTTTTATTTTTTAACATGTTTCGTCGTCATGACACGAATATTTTTAGTGGGGGGTCTTTTTTGTCGTTTTATTTCAAATCCACATTATTATTGATTGACTGCAGGCCTAGTTACTAATGATATTCTTAATTCCCAACATTTTATTCAGTTTGTACTTTAGGTAAATAGCTCGACGATTGGAGTTCAAACATTGTTTAAGGCAGGGGTGGCCAAATCTGGTCCTTGACAGCCCATATCCAGTCTGTTTTGCATGTCTATCTGCACCAAAACACCCGAATCAAATCATCGGGATCGGTAAGAAGGTTCTAGACAGTTTTCTGATGAGTTGAACATTTGATTCTGGTGTGATAGAGGAGGCAGATATAGAAAACAGACTGGATATGGGCTCTCGAGGACCGGACTTGGCAACCCCTGGTTTAAGCATTAAATCATCACATCGCACATCAATTTAATTTTTTAAAAGAAATAATATACATTGAGTTTAAATCCAATTTATGCGGTCCCCACTTGCTTTAATTGTTAATATTATTTGATTTGATATTATTTTATTTTTCAAATTGCAAACGTGGCGCTGATTTTGTGCCTTCCGTGTCTGCAGCGGAGTGGGTCTGGCCCGGGCACACTTTGAGAAACAACCTCCTTCTAATCTACGTAAATCCAACTTCTTCCACTTTGTGCTGGCTTTATATGACCGGCAAGGTCAGCCGGTGGAAATCGAGAGAACTACTTACATTGATTTCGTGGAGAAAGAAAAGGTGAGTTGAAACTTTATTATTATTTTTAATGATTTTAGTTTACACATTTCAAAACAAATCTAACCTTGGCGGTTTGTATATTTGTACTGGTGTGTGGGGGTACCGATCGCCGGCTTGTTTAATCAAAGTAATTTGTTACAAACAAACAAAACAAAAAATCAAATGTCTGGACTGTCAAAGCAGGCGTCGTTGCAAGTCAATAATAATGTGAGCTTTACCATTGAGTCTTGCTTGCAAAGTGCATGAAACCACGCATGCATTAATTCTATGAAAACATTTTACTGCACTTTTTGGCCCTGCCAGAAAACACATTTAATTAAAAGAAAAAAAGAAACGAACGTTCTTTTTATAGAGTGAACATGTTATTTATTTTAAAAGCTCGGATAAAAATGAGAGTTTAAATGAAACGATGATTTGTCTGTTTTATTTTCCTAATTTACTGATCGATGTTAGAAAGATCGTTTATTATTTTAGAATGTGTCATTTCAAAATGGACATTTGTCGATCATCATTATGTGTAAAGGAAGTTCGTGTATTTGCTTATGAATAAAACATTTAGGAGCGAGATGCGCACGTCATTTATATTTGGAATAGTAATAAAACAAAACAAAAGCAAAACACTTTGAATGAAACTATTCCTCTTTTTTGAACTCTAAATTGTTAATTATTGTTAATACTAAATTGTATTGTAGGAAACACCGGGAGAAAAGACCAACAATGGGATCCACTATAGACTTCAGCTCCTCTACAGCAACGGTGAGTTTCCTGCCGGGATTTTTTATACAACGCACCGAGTTCTATAGACTTTTGCACTTATAGCAGATAGCAAATGCCTTCCAGTATTTGATGCCTTCATGCGAAATAAGATTTCTTAATACTAACTTTGGATAAATTAATAGGAACATTTGAATTTCCTTAAAATGCTTACAACATACTCATCTTAATTGTTGTAATTGCAATAATAATATTTTTAATTTGTGCAGCATCTTTCAATGAAACCTCCAAATTTTAAAGTACTTTTAAGCATAATTTGAAACTACCGTCTTGTTTCCTTAATTGAACTGCATTACATTTTAGGAACGTATATTGTTTTGACATGCAAAAATTATTTCACAGTGATTGTTTTCTTCCACTTTCTCAAGCTAATTAAAAAGAAAAAGGGAGACGGTGGTCATTTGTACTTGTAAGGTTTAGACTGGTGCATCTTTTAAAAATTGCTCAGGAATTAAAACAAAGCTGTGTTGCCTCTGTTGCGATGTTATATCATTAAAAGAAACTTCCTATCTGTCTCCTAGGCATCAGAACAGAACAGGACTTATACGTACGACTAATTGACTCCATGACAAAACAGGTGAGAATGTCCATTTCACTATACGTATTGCCACACATTTCAACTATACTGCATTTCCTCACTTGTATTACCTTAAATCTGAAACGAACACCGTTCCTCACCCACCACCCAGTGTCTAAGACCCTCAACTTCAGCCCAGCTCAGCCAGTGTGATAAACGACCTGTCTTACCTGTGGAATACATTTACGAAAGCCTGAGAATGTAGAGGACACATGTCCTCCTATACCCTACCTCCGCTTATAGCAGCCAGTAACTAGAATGTGCAATTTTATAAGCATCTGTGTGTAGTTGTGAGATACGCTTGTCGTTTGGGTGTGTGTGTGTGTGTGTGTGTGTGTGTGTGTGTGTGTGTGTGTGTGTGTGTGTGTGTGTGTGTGTGTGTGTGTGTGTGTGTGTGTGTGTGTAGAATGGAGGGGAGTGTCAGAGTTGGCGAGAGACAGTGATGCATGCCAGCTCACTCTTTGAGGACCTTGACCCTCATTTCCTCAATGTGAAACAGAACAAACTCCATCCCAGAGTTAGCGCCAATCACATCAACAAAAGCAAAGACATACATATGGGCTGACATTAAAGTGTGCCGATTTTTTGCTGAGATGAAACAATAGTGACAAAATTAAACTTTTTGAAGTTTGTTGGATATTAGGTGGCTTTATAAAGGGAGCGGATACAAAAGAAGAGGCTTGGATTTTTTTTTTAATGATGGTTTACGTGTTTATGTGTGTCCATGATCATGGCCCTTGGGAGCATGTTGAGTGGGGTTGCAGGGGAAAACCACACTACAATTTTGGACGCTATATGGAGCAGATGGTGCACTATACTCCAGTCTGGCAGCCCAACTGCTCACTGTTCGCCACACATAAACATACATAAATATATATATATATACACCCGAACACGTTTATGCACACAGGACAACGCAGGGCACGGACAGAAATGAGTGTAAAAAAAGAGAGCAGGGTTCCCACGATTCAAACAATTGCAAAAACGATTGAATGTTTTATTTTTGTGGCTGTAAGATCACACTAATAAAAAAATAAAAACCCATTGAAATATATATATATATATATATATATATTTTTTGCATTATTCTAGGCGATCGTCTATGAAGGCCAGGATAAAAATCCAGAAATGTGCCGGGTTCTGCTGACCCATGAGATCATGTGCAGGTAAGATGCAAATGTTATTTTTGTCCATATTCAGCCTGATTTAAAAAAAAAAAAAACTGACAGTGTCTCTGTTGGAGTTCAATGAGGGCAAAGATAGGAAGAGCAGTGCTAAATTACTCTAGAAATCTTATCATTTTCTTCAAAGTGGGTTGAGAAGATTGGCCCTGGCCTATTTCTGTTAGTAGGGGTGTGAGAATATACGTGTGTGTGTGTGTGTGTGTGTGTATCCTTCTCATGTTCAACTAATTAGGACAAGGAAAAGCTCATTACTCAAACTCATCCTCCTTAGTGTGCGTTACATTCACGCTTTGCATCGTCCTGACAGTGAGCTATGCAGCGACGAGGCCACGCTCAGACTGCGCGTTAAAATACACCCTCACACACACTCCAACAAGCAGACCCCTTGTCACATAACAATAAAGGTATCACACACAGCCGATGACCATCTAAAAATACTGTATGTCGACTTACAAGTCGAAATAAATGGCCTGTGGCGCTTCCTGGTTATCACACAAGGCAATTTAGACCACTTGTTTTCATATGCTGCAGGAAACGGCCCCAGATCAGAAATCTGATCTGGCTCTGCAAGCCTCCTGTCCTGGGGGACACAAGAAAGTAGGGGGAGGGTCAATCTCGCTCCCCATTCTCTTTTGTGTATTTCTCCACCTCACATCATCATAGGTACACATAGACCTGTAAATGTGCAGACGCATTGCAGAACTGGCCAGAAAAAAATAAGTATAGGTACGGAATAGGTGTATTTTTTTGTTTTTTAGGAGACGAGTGCCACCCCAACACACTGTTACATTGTGCTTCAGTCAAATCATTGGAAAATGGACTCGTCACATCAGTATGCAACCCCCTTTTTACCCAGCATGCACTACTCCCCAGGTCCAGTGGGACCACTCTGTGACCCACTTCTGAGGCAGAGAAAGAACGAGGCGGGATAGAGGGAGGGGACGAGCTCTGAGGAGGAAAAATAGAGAACGTGAGATGTCTGTTCGTGTGATGTCTGACAGAAATGGAGCTAACCTGAGTCCCCGAGTGTGATTGAAGTTTCTATCCAGTTTGAGTCAAGCACACTGCCTTGGCATGTCTACCAACTGTGGCCCAAAGTACCCTGTTGATACCTTTAATGTAAAAAAAAAAAAAGTCTCAGGCCCTTATCGCTTCATTTTCTTCCACATTTCAAGTCACACATGATTATTTCTGTCCATTCTTTACATTTCATTGGCTAACTGCCCTCTTGTCACCCCACAGTCGATGCTGTGATAAGAAGAGTTGTGGAAACAGGAACGAGACCCCATCTGACCCGGTGATCATCGACAGGTAGGCAAAGTTTGACCCGTGCGGGGAAGACGTGTCGCGTGTTGACATTTGATGAATCAAAAAAAACATCCAGAGAAAATGTCACAAGGCGGAGATGTGTGATTGGTTTAGAGGGAAGCGGAACACTCGCTTGTTTACTTTTCAGCAGTTATAATCTGTGTGAGCAAGATGCGTGTAGCAGCAGTAAATACCACCAGTATGCATGTGTGTATGTGTGTGTGTGTTTCGACTCCTTCATGTGTGGTCACACATAATGTTTGAGTGGTTTGGGTGATGACTTAGCTGATGAGCAGTTAGAGCTACAGCTCAACTATTGCTTGATAAATGTTCACCAACCCAAGACATCTTGTTGTTCTTAGCTCGCACCCCTTGCACTTTTTCTTCGAGCGTGCGGTGGTCCTCCTCTCGTCATAAACGTCCAATGATTAATGCAGCAGCTCACGTGATTTGCACTTTGTAGAAAAAGGAAAGAAATAGGAAAACCTTTGCATGGAGACAATCTGACCTCTGTTGTTTGACGTCCTAAGGTGATTATTCCTATATAAGTATTTTATCTTGATGTTTAATCATCATTGCTAACTTTAAGAAAGCATAAAAGTCAAGCACTTTGCTCTTTGTGACCAGGTGAAAAAAAAATCATTTGCTACTTGAGTGTATATGTCGAGTCGTCATGTACAAGAGTATGTGTGTGTTAATGAGGCAGTGACCTGTGCTATCTGATGAACACAGCTGTCCTGTTCTCACTGCTGCTCTGTCAAAAGCTACTCTTTTACCTGTGTATGTATGGCTTCCGTGTTTGTGTGTGTGTGTGTGTGTGTGTGTGTGTGTGTGGGCGCCACACTGGTTCCGCTCCAGTGAAGTGGAAGGCCTCACCTCAGTGCTCCCTGAGACAGCTGCACCCAACCACATGGCTTTTAAAACATGCCTGCCCATCACTCTTTGCCGCAACCATTTTGGTTTTTATGCGCCCGTACTTGTTGCATTTCTCATCACTGTAACTGCGTGTATTCATTTATCCACCGATATGTTTGGAGCAGTGGCATCTATAAAGAAGCTGAATAGGCGACTTTCCCAGATGGAGCGTGCCATGGTCGCTCGGTGGATTTTCTTCCCCTGACGCTTAATGGCTCAGGTGTGCCAAGGCCACGTTCAAGCGGCAACAAATTAGAGCAGGCGTAAGGGGAGAAAAAAACAAAACAAAACGCCTTATCTCCGCTTTCCTCTTCGACGAACACGCTTCCTCCATAGGAAATTGGGTCAGGTGTTAGGAGTGTGATTCGGGGTGTGCGACTGGTCACCCGAAATGAAAATTTGAGAGGATGCATGTTTATACATTTGCTCATTTAGCATCCTGGCATTTGTAATGAGGGATTCATAATCAAACAAACAACTGTGACGCTGAAGCTGACTCAATTAACGTGAGCCCCCCTCCCTCCAAATTCATAAAGAAATACCATCAGCAGCCCCTCTCTACCCTTGAAGTTATTTAGTTCGTTAAATAAGGGCTCGTTAGTTCACTTCTGTTCGCAGAGATGATTAGATTTTACAGCCCTAATTAGCTGGGCTAGCTCAAACTCTTGTGAAAGAGTAATGGGTCTTATTGCCTAATTAGCTCTCTCTCGTTAAGATTGGAGAAACAGGCCATGGCAGCAAAACCGCAGGAATGAGGAAAAATAAAGGCAACTAATGAGAAACTTATTTGATTGTTAGGAGAACAAATCAGTACAGTGAACATATCACTTTGGGTATACATAATTTTCACTAAGAAACATCTTGTACACATTTGTAAACTCACTGCCAGCCATTGACGCCACAACCCGTCCATTCCTTTTCAACTTATTTGGACCTTTAGCAAGAAACTTGTTTTAACTTTCCAGTGGGAGAATGATCGGGCATCTGTCGCTGTCATGGTAGCCAACGAGTTAAGAAGTTCCGTTTAAAGTGAATTGGTATACCTTGGCAAAGGTGTGTCAGAGGACGCGGTGACGATAGGTGAGATGCTTCTGTGTGCCTCTCTCTGTCTTCCCCAGGGAAACGTGGTCCACTTTAGCCTCTTATAGAAACAGGATAATATGAGGGGGAGCCCTTAACCCCTTCACCTCCACTTTCAGCTCTCCTCATCAGTCCTGCTTAGCGCAGGGTTAATTGTATGCAGACACTGCCAGTCACTTTGTGCTTTGCTTGGATGGGCCCAACATCATGAACACATCTCCCCCTCACCCGTGGACACCTTTGCTATCTCTTTGCATAGTTTCTGTCAATCCCTTTCCTGCTCTTTCCTGAACCGGCTGCGAGCATTTGATTGCAGACTAATCTGTCAGCTCTGCTCGCTGCCTCGCGCCACCTGTGTCCCTTTTTTGCCCATCCAGTTCCCGTAGGCTTTCCGCAGGGAGTCCCCCAAATGGGCTTTCCCCCCCTCTGCGGCTAGAGATAAGTATCCATAGGACATAAAGGCCATCCTAAAACTGCCCATAGATAGGGAGGTCATTTCCACCGCACAGAAGAGAAGCACTTTGTGTGATTTAAGATTATTACAAGATAACGGATATAATAATTTCAGTTGATATAGATCAGTAACAATATGAAACGTTTTCAGGGAGAAAGTGGGATTTTTCTAACTTTTTTAACACTCCAAAGTGTTTTGGCAACGTAAAATAAGATACGACAAAGTTCAACAATTAGGGCTTCAAATGTGGATCTGAAATTGCATAATTAATAATAATTTCTGATTAAACATTGCGTGATCTCAATGCATTGAACGTAGTGTGTTGTGTTCAGATGCTACTCCAAAACAGAGGACAAATAAGTATCCCACTTGAGGCTGTGATGGACTTAAAATCCCAAACTGATCTGCATAAAACTGGATGCGTGGCTACCCTAAAAACCGTCCGCGCATCCTTCTCCTTACCATGTTTTGGTGTGTGTGTTTTGAGGTGACCGTGTTTACATGCAAAGGCAATGTTATTTCAGGTTGATTGCTGTTTTCAAGTGTGTGCTCATGGCTGTTTGTGTTTGCGCACGCTCCTGCAGCACGGTGTTGATGTGGCCCATTTCCTCGCGTGCGCGTCCGTGCCTTTTTTGCATCGGCCTCCATGTTGCTCGTTTCCCTGGGAGTGTGTGTGGTGATAGAGGCCATTTCCTGGCGAGTGTGTGTGTGTCTTGAGTGAAGAATGTCGGGCAGGAAGTGCTCCTCCCGGGGAGGATGATGTCATGGCGGTTTCCTGTTCTGCTATTGGAGCCGAGTGGCGAGTACCAGATTTTTTGATCACCTCTTTGCAGCTTCACTCTCCTGGCGACAAACGCGCGAGGCGGGAATCCTCCAGGGAGTTGGGCATGTTTTGAAAATGTTGTTTTGCAAGCTTGTGTTTGTCACTCTTCTGCTAATTGTCTCCCTTTAGTGGGGAAGCCCCTCATTGTTTTGGTCCTTGTTTGGATGCACTTCCTGAGGTGAGAGTTCATGTGTTGCCTTGGCTGAGCTAACGTGCGCTTGTGAATAATGTATTTCATTGACTTTATGTCAGCTCAGCCAGCCCCCCAAGCCGAGCCCACCCATGTTTAATTCATCCGTCTCATTTGTGTGTCCATGCGCGTGTGCGTTTCCGAGCGCACACGCTGGCGAATTTGTGTCATTTAGAGGCCCAGTCTGCACCTGTCCAGCCATTAGCTTGCTTCTAATTTGCATTTGATGCAAATGTGCTTTACTGGCTATGCCTTTTCCTTCCTGCAGCTTAGTTTCACTTTCACATCCGCGATTTTGCCAACAAGAAAGTGAAAAGATGCATGTGACCATCAAGGATGACCGTGATATCATGTCACCATTTAAAAAAAAAAAAAAAACTTTTAGAAATGCGTTTTTGAGTCAGTTTATTGCTAAAAGAGAGTCTTTTTGAAGAGATCAGTGCGGGGTAGGCTGCTGTTTTTGTACTTGACTTTGGTTAGTAGACCATTGCATTTTTTTTGCAGGTTTTGGGGTCAACAGCAGTAGACATTTGTGGGGCATTTCAAAGGCTTGGCTTCAAGCTGCTTGTGTGAGGCTTTGGGCCAAAGAGGCTGACTTACTGCCTCATCGATATGCAAAAGTCCCCTCCCTCAGGTGTTGGCTTTTCTAATAAGAGAACCAATGTATCCAGAGAGTTCTCACTGGCAGATAGATAAGCTCATTCCCAAATATGCATAGAAACATGTAGACCCTTATGAATCCACAGCCATGACTATAAACACCCACATACACAAATACATTTTGACCTGCAGTTCCCTGCATCTGTTTGGCTGTGTTCTTTCTTCCCTGCAGTGGTTTCCCCCCTCAGGGTTGGAAGAAAGCGCGGCCCCAGGGGACGGACGGCTGGGATGATTGACAGCAGAGAGTTTGGAGGTCGAGGAGTCTCTAAAACAGGGCTGCCTCTTTTTTTCTCTCTCACCGCAGCACTGTAACCCCCAACAACTGCTGTGCTTTCACTTGCAAAGAGGGGGAAAAACACAGCATTTGTGTGTTGGTTTCGTTTTTTTCCATATATGAGACATCAATTTCAAAAGCTGCTTTGGGACTAGGAAACAGTAGGGGAGCTTACTTTAGATTTAAAAGTAGAAGTGTAAACTAGACATAAGAATGTCTGTTTATTTCCATGTTGTGTTGATGATGCTATGGCACTTTGTAGGTTGTAAAAGTAATCCCCTCCAGCTGAAGGCAGGTAACAAACACTTTATTAGCGCTCATAAAAGGCAATTTACAAATGTCATAACAGCCAAACTGGGCAGCAAGTAGCTTACATTTCTCCCCAAACTGCTTGGTCATTATTGTTTACTTTCCCTCCTTGACCTGCCGCTCTCCTTGGTCATCGTGCCAGAATTTGTTGTGTCCTGGAATGACAGGCTTTGGCCAGCCAGAGGCGCTCCAAATGAGTAGCGTTCTACTTCTCTGAAAGACATTTTTGGTGCGGAAATTGCAGGCCCGGGAGATAGAGACAGAAGGGGAGATAAATAGAATGAAGATATATTTACCGTGCAAAAGGCCCTATGTGCCTGTGTGTGTGTGTAAGTGATGAAAGAGTAACATTTTCCAGGACTTAGTCCATGCCCTAGAAGATGCGCTCAATTTGCTTTTCAAATGAGGCGTGAAGAGCACAAGTGTGTGCCTCTCAGTGTGATGGTATACTCGTCCCTGTGTGTGTGTGTGTGTTGTAGGAGCAAAGCTTTGTTTTCTCACTGCTGATGCCTGTAGACAGTCAGAGGACTGCTTAAGTGCGCTCTCATGGCCAATGTGTTACACGACTGTCTGTTTGGGCCTGTAATAGAAAAGACTCAGCGGCAGTGTGTCACTGAGCTGCATGCAAACCCTGATCCCGCCTTCTGTCTTACACACACACATGTATACACAGCCCAATCTCGGGCCCAATGATGCATTGTTTACTCCCGCTAAGTGAGAACACAGACTGTTCGTCTCATGCCAACTCGATACCCCCAGAGCTGGCGTCTCATTTCCTACTAGGCCGCCTCCATCTCGGCCCCTCTTCCAGGGAGGGTTACCTCAGCGTCGTAGCCCAGGATGTAAAACCAGGTGTCCAGGATGAGTGCCGTGTTGACCCGCTGTGCTTAAACGCAATGTATAGTCTGTTGATTGTTTTTCATCAATCTGCTCAGGAAGAATGGATCGTTGGCTAGCCGTTGTCAGCATAGCTCTCAGTTTCACACGCCACAATGGAAGGAAGACCTGCCCGGTATAGGGGAGGTGGAGAGGGGGTGTCGATGCTGGGATTAGGGAGGTGGTGTGGGGGGGGGGCTATGTATGTACAGCTACATCGGTGTAAGGCAACGAAACAACATTGGGAAGCTCTTTTTCAGATTTGTCATTTCTGGTCTCATTGGCTTTCCTTGATGGTGGTAGACGCCCAATCCAGTTTTTTGGGTGTTCGTGCATCCAGTTTTATGCAGATGAGTCTGGAATTTAAGTAAAAAGAGCCATATTAGGGGACATTTATTTTCGTCAATGTCACAGAAAAAGTTCATTCCGCGTATATTGGTGGTCATGTGCATGGTTTTAACTGACTAAACCAATGTTTTCTCCATTATTAGACTAGAGCTGGGCAATCTGGCCCCCCATCATAAAATAAATAATGAAACATTGTCCAAAGATCTAAGAAATGTACCTTTTTTATAGTCTTTGAGGAACCGTCATTGGCATCAAGGTCATTTATACCGTGTTTTTATCTGTCTTTTTAAGACAGTGATCTGGAATAATATATGCTGCATTGTTGAGGTAAACAATTCTTCAAGAGAAATAATTAATACCTAGAGCAGGCACGTCCGCAACCACACAATTATGGTCAACGGCAACATTCATCAAAGGAATGTACACATTCTTTCCTTCTTAATATATTCTCCATTTTTTTTGAAAGCTTTGCATTAATCATGGACAAACGAGACCTTGCTCCTGTCACTGTTTTTTCTTCAAAAAGCCCAGCTCAAATTTTCGAGGCCTTTGTTTGTGTTTATGTAACTGATGAGGGAGACAAAGTAAGGCGTAGGCAATTGACTGAGACACTTTGTTGTTTTACATTGCCTCAGCCCTTTTGTGTCTGCACTTGTTTGTTTGTTTGCTGAGCGGCTTGACCTCGCTGAGAGGAGCGTTCGCTCCTCCTTGTGTTCGCCATACTGACTGCCACCCGTGTGTCTCTCCTCCACTCTTGCTCTCTGCCCCTTTTGACGATGTGTTTTTCTTTGGTCCTCCCACTCATAACTCCTTTCTTTTTTTTTTTTTTTTTTTTTTGGTGGGGCGGGGGGTAATCACACGCGGAGTCTTCCCGCTTTTGAACACCCTTCCTCGCGTCTTTGTCGGTTCCCGCGTGTGGTGCGGGGGTGAGTCACGGTAATTATCCCAGTTATTGGCTTCTCCTGCATAGGGGCCTTGATTTACATGAGGTGACATTCAGTTCAAACACGGAGACCTTCGCAGCCTTTTTGGGGAAAACAATTAACAGTGGAGCGTTCGCCGGTATCCTCCTCTGCCTCTGATACGCCACTCCCTCGCTCTCTTCCTCTGGCTATTGTCTTCACTAATACACAAAACTCCCAGGCAAAGATGTTAGCATGTAAAAATACACAAAGTATTATTGTCCCAGTGCTGAGAGCAAAACATACATGTATTGCTGTCCAATGAAAAACATTGATTTTCTTGTATTTACTTTTAGCCGAACAATGATGTTGGGATTTTTCAAACTGTTTGAACAAGATCAATAGAAAACTCACATCATGTAAAGGATAGAAGCTTTCAATAATAATGTTTTGCAAAACATCACCTTACTGAGTCTTAGTTCATTTGTCTATTGCTGTCAATGGCAGTGAGTTAAATATTGTAGCAGAAAGATCAGTAATGAAGAGACGCAGCGATGACAATCCCGCAGAGAGATTTGATCCTTTCAAACATTTCATCAGCCTGCTTTTTTTGGGTGCTCCCAGCACCTACGGGGCATAGCATTTGCATGCAATCTACTCGAGGTAATGTAATGACATGCTGCCATATCTTACAATTTTTGTATACTTGGCAACGACACTAAGACATAACATGTTAAATTGTTTATCTGAAAAAGATAGAAGGAAAAGTCTGTAAAAAAACAAACCAAACATATTTTGATAAAAAATAGCAAGCAACAAACGAAAACACATTTAAAATTCACATATTTGTCTTTTGCTGTGGCCTGACTACACACATTAATAGAGTCAGGGTGTGAGAGGCTGTTGCTTATTGGCCATTCAAATTTGTTTGAAAATGTTTGTTTAATTTTAGACATCACGCCTCAAGTGATTGGGTGCAAGTCCTCCTAAGACCACCCGTAGCGCCAACAAATAAGATTACATAAAAGTCATGACCTATCAAGTTCATGAAGATATTTGTATAATACTGATTGCTCTTATGGGTGTAAATATACATAATGTAGCTCTATTGATGGGTTAAGCAATAAGTATTTGGATTTAATGAGAACACAAAACATTATTATTCATTCATCATTATTGTTTTCATGATATTTTCAAAACTTTAGAAGCACTTTTTCAAACAGCCTTTCGTTCATACTTTTATACTGTGTTTTTCAGCAAGTGATCACCCATTCCTTCGTTAAAAGTTACTCAAGCATGGCCATAGCAAAAGCTCCAGTGAAATCCTTCAATCGTATCTAATTTGTAGATTGAAAGATCCCGATCCTGACCCTAGATAATCCCCGTCTCCCTCATGCCTCCCCGCCAAGGGTTTCCATTCCTCCCGCATTCAAACACGGAGACAAACTTGCAAGCGTTGGCGTTAATGAAGCGCGTCTCTCTTCTGTCATGACGCCTCTGTTAGTGTGACAAGATGTTTACACGAACAATCACGATGGCGCCTCTGATGCGGGCGGGGATGAAAGTAGACGAGGGAGCGGGAGAAAAGCGGAGGCAGGGACGTGATGGCGAGTGTCTGCTTCTTTCTTTTTGACAGGGGGACGCTTGTAATGGTAGACCGCTGAGCTCCTACACATAGACATGGGGAGGATTCACCAGCCACACAGAGGGAGATGTACCTGTAGAAAAAAGGCTCTGGGGAAAAAGAAGAACAACCATTATGGAATCCAAAGGAAAACAATTAGATGTGCCCGTTTCCCCCTCGCAGTCCTGCAGTGTTGATTACAAATGAGCAAACCTGGCATTTATCACATTACTACAAACATTTATTAAAGCCGGTTTCTCTCTAAAGCTGCAGAGATAACAGTGGGTAATTGCAGAGACTGGCTCTATTAGTTAAGTATGCCTAATGTCACTGCCTCCGAGCATTAATGGACGCCGTAGTATTATGTTCCTGCTCTCATTACCGCCCCACTCCCCCTCGAACACACACATACGCACGCACATACACACACATACACACACGCCTCTCCCCGCGCATTGACCCTGCAGCAGGAGTCTCTGCCATTCTAATGAGAAATGGAAAACACGGCTCCACATGCTCCAAGACACGCACACACATACAACACATGGACACACACTCGCCAGGAACCATTATAAAAGGACAGAAAGGTACAACACTGTAATCACACACGCCCTGGGAAACAATTGTGGCCTTATCAGAGTGATCACATTATAAAAGTTTAATAAACACCAAACGGCCTAATGGTGAATTAGCCTGAATCTGCCCTCTATTGTGCTAAACTATAATTAGTGATTCAACAAAGACAAACAAATGCATTTTTTTTACCCTAGTTTTCCCAAACGCTATGCATTTGGGAGTTTTGTTTATTATTTTCTTGGCTGGGAATTTTTAAGGGAATTTAGGATGATTTGTCAAGTTTTGTTTGAGAAATAGTTTTTAGCAGCACTGTTAAAAAAATACTAAAACATTGGATTTATGAATTTTCCCAAACGTGGAAACTGTCAAATTCAACTAAACACAACAGAAACTGCAGATTTGCTGGTATATTTTTGAATGAAAAAAAGAGAAACTGAAATATATTTGTAAATTGTCCTGGTGGTGGTGACCTCATTACGTCCTTATTCTCCTCTTGGCAGTCAAGCTAAGCTACGGAAGTCTCTGTATAGGAGTGTTGTGAATGTCAAAGGTTAGGAAAACTTTACTCCTTAAAAGCTTAAAAAGTGGCTGTAGTTCGAGTGGTAGTCAGCATGTTTGATTGCCACGGTAACATCCCGGGTTGAAGCGGTCCACTTGCATTCATTTAACAGTAAACTATTTATAGTTTTCATTTTTTTCCCCGTTCCTTTTTTTTAAACGACACTTTTCTGGCAACCACAGCAGTCGTTATTTTACCTTGAATGTAAGATTTAGCATTTTTTTTAAAAATATTTATTTACTTTTTTTTTCAACATTGTGCGCTGCCACTGAGAGTAAACACACAAACACAAGCCCAGCGTGAATTGTTTGGCTCGCACCCCAGTCTGCTTTTTTAAGTACCACTTGAGATGTATACGGAGAGAGGAGGATGAGTGCTTGAAACAGTTAAGGAGGAGGTGGAGGAAAGAAGAAAAAGACACAGGAAGTGATGGTGCCAAATGAAAAGGAATCAGTTAGTCAAGAGGGTGTGCCAGTGAACCCCCGCCCCCTCCCCAACACTCACACACAAGCTTGTGTGTCCCCTTTTTTATTTGTCTGAGAGCATTTCCATGTATGTGGTAATTGACGTTAAATCGATGACAATTTGTAATTCACAATCGCAAGGACCTATCACTTTTTTATGGAGCCTCCACCCTCACTCATCAATATTACATCAGGACCCTGACGATGGTGGCGAGGGAGAAAATGGCTGAGGGGAGTGAATATGGCCCTAGTATACTGTTTGTGTGTATGTGTGTGTGGAGGATGGTATCTGCTGAGGTTGTAGAAAGCGTCGCTTCCAGCATACACAAATGCGCAAACGCACACCTGACCCCACGTGTGTGTATATACACCCTGCCTTGTGTATCCGTGTGTGTGTGGTGTGACTTTGTGATGTGTTTATGTGTGTGGGCTTGCCACCTGAGTGACAGCCTAGTATCGATCGGTGGGAGGCCCCGTGTCATTAGACCCAGTATGGACCAGCAGGCACACGTGGAGGTCAGGGCACAGAGTTTGTGCATGTGACTGCATGTGTGCGTGTTTGTGAAGGAGGAGGAATGGTGGACCAAGTGTTCAGTAGTGACAGGCTCAAGCATCTGAAGGAAAATCAATCGTGTCATAAGAGGAAGGTTTCCTCTAGCTTTCTTTGTTTCTTCTGCTTTTCCTTTTTTATTCTCCTTTTCAGTTGGGTGGGAGAATCTGTAGTAACCCCACTTTAAACTTTAGATCCCGCTTCTTTGTTTTTGCAAAGGAAAAAAAACAATTTTCGCACACAATCACGAAAACAATGGGACTCCCGGGTCAGAACAAAGGTTACATGTGTGATGTGTGGATCAATCCGTGAGGTTATTCTGGCAAAGGCAGCCATTAGTGACAGAACTGATCCTGGATCATCCCTCATTAACTTAAAGGGCAGCGGGGCTGTTTGTCCAGATAAAACAAAATGACCCGAAACTAGGGCCAATTAACTGAGAGCAAATTGACAGCACAAGTCGCTTTGTTCATACCAAGTTTCAATGTAGTTGATCCAACTTTTATTTTATGGTAAATCCAATCTGTCCTTCACTTATTTACCAGGAAAAATGGCCACACAACCACACAGACGAACGAACACATGCACGGCGGGCAAGCATCCACCTGTTCTCCTCTCTCGCCTGAGGGCACTAGTATGGTGGATAACAGTTTGAGAGAGCCTGCTGCAAAACACTAATCAGACCTAACGCTGCCTAATTAGCACAGAGTCCACTGATTGGCTTACAGCAATAATTAACACAGGTGAGAATAATTAGCTCCCCATAGACCTGCGAGCGTGCATGTGTACGCGCGGGCGGGTGTAAGATGTTATTATGCAGTTTCGGTCCCCAGTGAGACTTAGCAGGCAGAGAGAAGAATCAAACTCATTACAGAAACCAGGCCAACCTGTGTTAGGTGCTCCGCTTTCCCACACCCTGAGAATTAGCCACAGAAAGACCCACCTGCCGTGCACAAGTCCCCCCACCCTTCGCCCCTCTTGCTTACTTTGTCGGTTTTCCCCCTCATCCCTGTTCTCTGGAGCCCCCCTCCGTCAATGATGACTGAAGGTGCGTTTGAGGAATTTCACCGCGAGGTGAACCTGCTAAGATGAGATGAAACACAAGCATGGGGCATTTTTCTATCATATTCTGTCTTGCTGCTGGTGTGCTTCTCGCTTTTATCCCTCCTACCAGTCACTTCCTCTGCTTATGAAAAAAAAAGAAATGCTTTACAGTGGCGTTATAGCCTTCAAGACATGCTTTTCCTCTATAAAACTACACAAGACATTACTTACCTGCTGGCTGTATATATAGGAAGCTTGACTACTATGAGAGAAAACGTAGGAGATAATGAGAAAGACAGAGATGGACAGATGAGGGAAAGAAATTGTGTTTTTGCAGAAAGTCTGGCCGTCGTTCATCAGTCTGTGTAGCAGCATGGTGTCTTCCTATTTTTACCAAAGTGCTGCTTCTTTGATCAAACCAACATCAGAGAGTGGAAGACATGCGCGCAGACAACGAGAAGTTTCTTTTTTTTTTTAATCGAAGCACAATTGACGGCTTGTCACTTTTAGCTCCGAGGCACCGACGTTGCCGAGTAGTTAGTGAGGTATTTCAGAACGAGATGGTGAAAAGTAACACACACATGCACGCACACATACCTTCAAGAGCTTGGCGTGCTAAATAAATAACAAGCGACGATGTAAATTGGTGTTTTCCTGGAGTGTGTGGTTGCTTCTGGGATGTATTTTTCATGTCAAAACATTTTACAGTGGTTTAGGAGTGCATGCTTAATAAATGTAACCCTGCCCCTCAGCATCTCTGAAACCGTGTGCATAAATACACACACCCATGTAGGGTGATATTCATTTAACAGAAATTCTACTGCTTGCAAAAGTGAGTCACAATTCATCTTATATGTCGGTGTTCAATTCTGTCATACTTAACTCACCTGAAAAGGAAAGAAATGGACATTACTTGAGCAATTCAACCTTCTATTTTCTCTACTGTTCTCTTGATATGGCATTTATGTAGCTGCATCATTTTATAAAGCGATATAACAAAAAACTAACAAGAATGTAATATTCCTTAAACACCAGAAGTGTGTAACCAAACATTTCATGCAGCTTTTGCTTACTTATAAATGCCCCTGCACAGTATTTTTTTTAAATGAATGATTAAAAAATTTATACAGAAGGACCACACATTATTAAAGTGTGAATCAGCATAAAATACAAAAAAATAAACTAACAGAGTTAAGATTTAAGTAGAGGAAAACTAATTCAAAGACGCATTGCTCCCCCACAACATAAAAAATATATATCACACTGCAGATGAAGCCTAGACGCATAAAATGGTCTGCAACACAAAAATGCATTGTCCACATAACATAACTCGCTGAATATTGCTAAGGGAATTTTCCTTCAATATCCGAACAGTATACTTTGAACTTTAATTAATTTGACAGACTATTTACATGCTGTGTAAGGTTCTGTTGGTTAGCATTAGAGTTAAGAAATTCCACTGGGCTATGCTGTTAACTCTTTAATGTCTGTATACGAGCAGAATTCTTCTCAAAAAGGTTGTTCTTAGGTTGCTATGTTACATACTGTACTTTGAGATGTTCGCATGAATGGAATGGATGTACTGACGAGCAGCTTAAAGCCATATAAGAGCTGTTAAAGTGGTGTTTATAGAATGCATTTGCATAGTGTTCATCGCTCATTCTGCCTACTGCCTGCTTCAGCACACACACACACACACACACACACACATGCTGCGCTTTTCCCTCTTGAATACTTTCCACATGCCTTCCTGACTAAAGAAAAATGAAAGAAGCTTGATTGAGGCAAAACAAGGAAGGTTGTTTTTTTTCATATTTCCTCTTTCAATAATTAATATGCATGAGTTTTATGGCCGCTTAAGATGCGATCAATTATTCATTAACAGCATGTTAATTGCATCCACAGTCGTGAATATTTAACCAAACGCTAAATCAATGGGGTCGAATGAGCAGCAATATGGACATTTTATAAGCTTTGCCAAAATTAGGTTAGGCTTTAATGAAAACCACAGACAACAGATTGTGAAGGAATATTTGGGAGGAAAAAAAGTGATAAAGGAAATTGAAGGAATTTGAAAGGGAGAAGCCTTTCTCTTAGAAAGAAGACATTTCGAGTAAATGCAAGGTTGAATCAGTCTTTAACGCTTTGCCTTTTCTTATGTATTTTCTTTTTATTCTCATTTCTCTCTATTTTAAATGGAGAAGATGTAATCTCTTCATCGCTGTCCATTTGCAGCCAGCCTTTTTTCTGCTCAAAGGCTGCAGACTCCTTTGTCCTGAAGCTGTGTGTAGACTTTGTATGTATATATGTGCGTGTGTGTGTGTGTGACAGTGGCGTCTGGACGGTGACATTTCTCTGCTTGGATAACCATCGAGCCCCTTGTCCCCCAGTCCGTCCAGCCATGACGCAGGGTAATGTCACCTGTCAGTCTTGAACTCCCACTTACAAGCGCTGTCCGCCACCTCCTCGTTCCCCCTCGCGCGTCCACCCAAAGCACACGTAGCGGCACCCTCTCACCCTGACCCGGTGGCGCCGCCCCATGCAAGACCTTAACCGATAGACAAAGCCTTCGGTGACTGCGCTCTATTACTTTTGTCTTCCTCTGGCTATATGACTTCATATCCGCCTGCTCTTTTCACTGCCATATATTGAAATGGCAGCCCTGCGTCCTATTACCCTCTTACATTTGCCCCTAGGACCTCCAACATGGAGTGGAAAGACTTCTTGTGATTGGCAAAGTCGAGGATGGGAAGTTAACTTTTTACTTGGACCCTTGTGCATTGGGCGCCTGTTTCCAATTACTTTCTCGGCACAGGCGGGGTGGAGGTTTATGCGTTATATGGGAATGTAATTGACTATAACTGCCCTCTTAACATTAACCAGGTGGACTTGCTGAGTGTGTGAGATTGGCCCTCGGGTCTTGGCCCATTCCAGTGTCTTGGCTGTCTGCGTGTGTTGTTGTTGATGTATTTATACTGTGCCTCGGTGAGGTACTGCCCAATAAATATGGCATTTCTGCAACGTGAGCATTTGTAACTCTGTATATTTTAGGTGTCCTATTGTGTGTAGATATTGGAAAAAGATGAACTAATGGAAGCAGGCTACATAGTAAAAATATAGAAGGAGGGGGGGGGTGAATTTATGGTAAAACACTGGCAGGAAACAGTAATACATACAAAAACAGTGTAGCGAGTCAGTAACCATGAATTTTACAGCAGATTTAAAAAAATAATAATTAATTGAAAGGGAATAGTATAAAGGAGGAAAAATAACGGACAGTGCAACTTTTTACAGCCTGGTCAGCATGTAATCATGTTATTCTTTTTTTGTTCTCACCCTTCGCAACTAAAATTTGAATATATACTGTCATCATGATAGTTAAGCGTTCGAACTACTGAGCTACTTTAGAACATTTCTAGCCAGGTCTGTTTGTGTAGAAAGTTTGGAAAACCTTAGTCCCATGCCAGACTACCACGGCAGTGTTGTCACCATCAGAGCTAGGTATACATTAATGTATTTTTTTAATGGTATTTATAGTCGTTGGCTGTAAAAAAAAACCCAAAAAAAACCTGGCAAAATGCAGTTTTTCTAATGCTGTTTAGATAACAGTACCCCTTTTTTAAGGCAATTATTCTAGCAACCACAGCTATTTTACTGTAAATTTGTTACCGATTGAAAGGAGCACTTGACTTTACAAGGGCAAAGTCAAAATCAGCCCTTTCACGCCACTGACACACTGATTTGTATGTATAGCTCTGTGCAGCCTGCGGGGCACAAGCCCAGGGGCTGTCGCATAGGCAGAGAGCAGTCCGTGGGCAGAGGTGAGGGTGGAGGTGAACAGAGGCAGTGAAAGTGTGTGAGCGCCCCAAACAGACAGTTGTGTGGCGTGGAAGACCGAGCTTCAACTGCCTGTCAATCAAATGCCGGCCGCGGCCTGTCACTCTCGGATAGAGCTGGTCCGGGGGGGACCGGGACTCCCTTGGAACCCCAAAAGAAAAAAGGAGGAGGTGACTGGCTGTCTGTCTCGCCGACTTGATTTGATATTTGATACCGAGCATGTGGCATTTGAATGCAAATCTATTTTGATCGTCCCACCGTCTGATAGGGTTAAGAGGAATCTATTGGGGATGTGCATGCATGTATGCATGCGTGTCAAGGGGCTTTCTGTGCGGGGACACGCACACAGAGAATAGGGAATTATTCAGATGCATTATATTACTCGCCGATTCAATTGCATCAGGCACTTTTGCTCTGGAAGCAATATGACGGCAGCTCGCTCATAAAACATAAAACAATAACTTAGATGCTACAAATATGTTTAGTGTGGGATCTTTGACTCTTTACGGTTAAAGGATGGGGGACCCTCCTGCAAAATAATATATTATGCATACATTTCTTGATGTAGGTTTGGCCTGGTGAGCGTGCACAAGATAATTATTTTTGCCTGTTCTGGTTTAAAAGCAAGCACGCCTAGTTCTTTTTAGGCAGACAGACGGATAGATAGACGGCTGGATAAAGCCGCTAGTATTGCTGTATGGAAATGTGAGGCTCACTTCCCTCCCAATTAGGGCAGTGATTTCTGAAAATGCCATAATACCCATTAATTAGCCGGCTGCTATTTTCTCAGTGATTTGACTAATTAGTCTGCGAGGCGCTACACTATCTGGACCATTATTATTAGGTTGAAGCAATGCAAATGTGCTCACTTGTGTTCAAGTTGACAGGCAAACACTAGCGAGTGCAGCATGTATGCATTTGCGACAATTGCCCACAGTTGAGTGACCCTTTTTTAAGTGAAACCATTACGCGCTTCAGCACATATCGCACAGCATGGGAGGGTTAATGGTGAAGAAGCGAATGGTTATGAACAGTTACACACCGGTCACCCTCTTTTATTCTCCTCATAACGTCTTAATGTATGTATGTGATATACTAATGAAAGTGAGCAAACAGTAGCGCTGGCCTGTGCCCTCCTCTGGGAAGCCTTTAAACGCCTTGTAATGACTCTGCATCTGTGTGTGTGGGGTGCAAGCCCATGACAGTCCATCACACTTTCTCACTGGACAGCCAGGCCACTGACACAGCGCCATGAGGCCGCTAAACCTTTTCAATCACCCCTCCTTCCACTTTTCTCTTCTGTCAGGTGCCAGATTGATCTGTTGTTGCTTTACAGGCATGAAGGAGTGATATAAAAAACAAAACAAAAAAAACAACAACCAAAAACTTTGCAAAGTGGCATGGGGGAAGGGCTTACTATGTGTTACGAGTGCCATCTTAAAGTTTATTAATTATTGTCATCAATAATGCACCCGTCGCTGCCACCGCGCTGTTGGTCGCCACATAGCTCATGTTTGCATGTGCAAGCATGAGCTCACACTTCTCGCCGCCCCGTGAACTTCATAAGTGTCCCATCACCACTTTAATCAAATTACTCATGAACCAAAATTGACAGTTTTCATTAATTATAAAGGATTATTCTAATTGCAATTCAAATTTATTCATTTAGAACAGACGGCATTCAGTAATGTTTCAGGGAATTTGCATATTAAATGGAGAGGGGAGGCCATTAACTATGCTAATATATGCATGATTCCTTATTTTGTGATTGGTGGGCCATATGTAGCAAGCTGGGGGAGTGCAGGTGAGGAATCTAGAAGGAGCTGTAATATGTTTGATAAACACTGAGGGACACCAGGCCAAAACGCACACACTTACTCACTCACTCACACATGGACGGCGTGGTGTAACTTCACATACATTTCACTCTTTTCTCATCTTGCTCCCTCAAGACCCATTGGCGTTGCAACTTTTCACCCAAGAACAAACATGGCACACTAATTTACTTCCAGCTTTCTGATCCTTATGTATTTAGAAAGGTAACCTTGAGCTCGTGTGCCCTCGCGGAGATAGTTATGATTTAATGCACCACTTAAATGGAACAAAAAGAAACAAGTTTTGCAAGAGTACATTCATCCACACAATGTATGGAGCGGGTCCCGTCTGGACAGAATGCTCTTTATCAAGCTATAAATAGTGGATGCATTATGCATTAAATTTAACGTGTAGTTAAATCAACACTGTCCAATATGAATAGGCTCTTCGTCCAAGTTAGAGAAGGGAACATTAACTCCTTCACTGGCAGTATATATGTATTGTTATTCACAAAGTCTGTGTTATTTTGAGAATGTTTTTCAAAAATGTTCCTAGTCTACATCCATCAGTAAACTATAACAGGCAACTACTGCCCATAGTTGATTGGGATAGGCTCTAGCACCCCCTATGACCCTTGTAAGGATAAGAAAAGGAATGACCATTGAATGGATGCATGCTAAAGTTGAGTGATATGTGATGCATTGTGGCATATTATTTCGAGACAAAAGTGCTTTCTATTGCAACCTTATATAATATTTCATTAGCTTTCAAAACCTTTTGAAAACCTCATGAAATCTTAAAAACTTTTTTTCACAACATTTGAGTGCGTTTTTTTTTAAATTCCGGCAATTTTGGTTTTGAGAAGCTCTAGATGTAACGAACGCGGTCACAAACATCTCTGGCTTGTACAGCGGCTTCCACCCAAGCTGATGACAGGGCCATTATTCACCCAGTCAGTCCCACGAGTGCAGCATTTGGGGTGGACAGGGTAGTAGAGCGTCCCGACTTGGCAGGGTGGCGCCGAGGTGAGAAGGACCAGGACCCTTCATTACTCCTCTGATCCGGAGGCCGACAACCCCCTCTCCTTTGCTTCCTCACTGCTTCCGTGTGTCAGCCCGGCGCGCTCAATCTCTGTCTTCATCAGATTAATGGGCCGGCCCCGATAGAGGAAGTGTTTCAATCAGCACCGCCTGCCAAACTTGTCCATCACTCAGACAACCACTTATTCCTGGTGGCATACGAAGGCACGCATTCTTACACAGGCGTGATGTTTATTTGGCTGCCGTTTTTTGGACCTCCGTGTGCCGGGGTGTAAAAAGCAGGTCACCAGTAGCAAAGTACAAGTTGTCGAAGCTGACAAGCCGGACACGTTTCAACCTTGTGTCTTTCAACGCCCTTTCAGTTGAATTTTGAATGATCCTTTTCAGATGAAATGGATGAAACACAATTTGATAAGTGTCTCTGGGATTTCTGTCCCCAAGCTACGACTGCGAGTCCAACTCCGACTATAACTCCCAAGCGAGGCTTCTCCCCAAGCGACTCGGGCACCATGCGGTTTTCTCCGAGTCGCCGTCCTCCCTTCTCCAGGGTCCATTTGTTCTAAGAAATATTTAACGACGGGGCAAATTCGGCTGACATGACATGCTCAGACATGGCGGTAGATATGGAGGAGTGGGAGGATGGGGAGATGCGGCGACCGAGCTGGGAATGAATTTTTTAGCTTAGTGAGATGTTCGATTTGAATAAATCATGACACTTAAGATAGACATGAGGGCAATATAGAGGTGGATAACGCTACATTGAGGAGTTGCACTCTGGAAAAATTGTCTATTTGGCTGTTTGTCCGTCTGTCTGCTGGGGTGTAAATTATCAATTTCATGAAAATATCTGCTGTCGATTCTTCGGACAGTTATACGATATTTACAAAGTTTTCTATTTGTTTCATTAAATTTGATTCAAGGATTTTCTATTTATTTACATATATAAATGTTTGCCCTTTAAGCAATGTCAAAATAATTGTTTTTTGACAATTATTTAGCTGACATATTTCAGACATTTTGACAAAATGACCATATTTTGCTTATCTAATTTGATATAGCAATATAGGAGCCGATCCCAACCAAGCAGGCTAGTGGCAATACACCAATACAATATTCATCAAACCAATCCCAGTTCACTTAAAGCAATAAACGATCAAAGTCATTCCATGTAAATAATATTGCTGCTGAAACAACAGCAACATTTGAACAATTGGCATATATGAATCATGACCTCATTAATCAATGTTTTGTATTAATATATTGACTCCAAATCAATTACGCTCCACAAATCTATATATCGGTCCAAATCAATGAATTGTTACACCTCGACTATTCATCCATGCATCCATCGATTTCAATGTGAAGTGGACCATTGCAGTTGTGCTCATGTCCAAGGGCCAGACCCAGAGACAAACCAGGTTCTGGATTATTAATGGCCCTCCTGTGGAGCCAGGATCCCTCCCCCACCTAGCGCCCCCTCCACCAACCACCCCTGGGGTCAGCCTCCGTGGCTCCTGGTGCAGGGCTCCTCTCATAAATCTCCTTAAATTAGTGTGTGCGTATGTTTATGTGTGTGTGTGCTCCCAGACTTAAATATGTACTGCAGGAAGGGAGACAGGTCACCAGGAAAACAAGGCAGGCAGGCAGGCGGGCTCACGGTTGAAGTGTCAGTGATGCATGGCGGAGGGAGAGTAGCAGAGAGTTGCCGAGTCAAGAAAGGATACGAGAAGTGACACACAAGGGAAAGCAAAGAAACTTGGAAAACAGAAGGACATTTTATCGGACACCCCGATCAGGCGTTACATTGTACCGACAAATATTTACACTTCATTTGAGTCGGCAACGACGTGATTAGGATGGATTTCCTCAACAAATCACATTGCTTAATTGCCAGAGTGGAGGATGTCCCATTCCTCTACCTGCCTAGATTAGTTCAACATGTCCCACGGTGGTTAACGGGCGCGGGGAAGTGCTGTTGTGTCACTTAGTTAACCTTGGAGATAAATGGCTCCCCTCCGGAGCACACTGAATTACACACCTCATGAAGCATATTAGGGGCCTGATACAGAGCTTTTCTTGTGGAGATGATGTGTTTGGCAGAAATGGATGGAGAGAGGCGGAGAAGGCTGAGTTATAGCCTCACTATTCCTACTGTGTGTGTGTCAGCATCGTAAGAAAAGTGACAGCAGAGAGAGAGAGCGAGAGAGAGAGGAGCAAATAATAAAGAATTGTGATACAAAGACATGCAACACAATGAGAACAAGAGAGAAGATGAATCAACTGCAACTACTGAGGTAGATAAAACCGTAACGTTGTAAAGTTCCCCCTCGTGTTAAAATTTGACAAGGAAGTATACTGTTCTCCTCATTTGTGACTAATGTAGGAAAATTATTAGAGAATTTAACACAATGGTCCCATTGCGACCTGCTTGCTGTTGGCTAATCACGCAGACATTCTCTATCTCTACCCCAGTAATAATATTTTGGTGCTACAGGGATTACTTAAAAGTTGTGTTATAATTGCTTTCCTTGTTTTGTTTTTATGGGCGGTGGGTGATTTTGGCTTTAATTGCTCCAGAGTGACAAATAATGCCAGCTCATGATGAAAGTGTGAGATCATTAAATTACTACAGTATTACACTGCGTGTGTAATTCACTCGTTTGCGCTGCTGCACATTTTTTTGCCATGCGCCGTCAAGAGGCCGGGCGCTAATTTACACAAATTCACTTTCCACAGCCATTTCTGGATTTGGGAGTGAGAGGGGAGAAGAGGGGGGATAATTAGAAGAGACTACAATGGTTTTATTTCATTTAATCTAGCCCATGAAGCAATTTGCAATGGTAATATTTGGAGCAGTGGAGTTCATGCAGTTAAATCAGCCTGAGCTCAATCACAAGGTATTTGGAAGAAGTAGAAGGAAAAAAAATGAAACAACATGTTATGAAAGTCACAATTTTATCATAAGGCACTTTGACTAGACTCCTGATCTATTTGGATTAGAAATCTAGCTCAGTAAATGGCACTATGAAATGAGAATTCACATTTATCAGTCATTGTCAATGGAACGCAATGTGTTAAATACGATGAAATTAAAATAAATAATAATCTATTGCATGAGTGTTATTCAGGGCCATAGAAACATTCTATTCTACATTAGTTCGACTTATTGTCTGAAAAAATATGCCAAAATTTGTGGTCATTTCTCTCTCTATCCCTCTTTTTTAATCCCACCTCCTGTTCGGTAAACAATCTTTCGAGGATAAAAAAAAATAGGGTGAACTGAAATAACAAATTATCGGCTATCATCAGCATTCCGTCCATACTGACTGGTCATCTGTCAATCAGATTATCCATAAATCCTTGCAGTAATCGCTTTGCTATTGCATATCAACATGCATTGCCCTTTTATCCCCCCCGTCCTCACCCACCCACTATGTCGATCCATGTACTATAAATGTACGCAGCCCTGATTCCAGTCCCCTGACACCCGTAGTGATGAGAAAGAGCACCGCCGAATCAACATACTGCAGTTTTGTAATGTTTCCATGTGGCTGATTCCAGACACCTTAAGTCATGTAAATAATGAATCAGATGATCCATGTGTGGGACATGCTGGCATATGGGGCCAGCTTGCTCTTTTTTTTTCTCTATACAGAGCTTCTCAGGTAAAAAAAAAAGGCACCAATAGATTCCCTATTTCTCACTGCAGAAACTTGATATTTAACCTCCTGATTTTGTCAACCCTGACTACATTGACCTTAGCTTTCCTACTTTCACTCATGCCTCATTCCACCATCATAAATGCCTGGGATGAGGAAAAGGAGGACACTTGGGGAAAGATTGGAGTCAATGAATTAAACAGGAGGTGCCGATAGGAGGGTTGAGGATGTGGTCCGCAGCTGTCTGCAAAGACGCCCTTTGACCCCGCATGGATAAGGAAGTTAGGAAACCCTCAGCCCGTGGGATTCAAAAGCCACTGTTATAAAAGGAGAAAAAAACTCCATCTCTCAGCTTCATGAATTATTGAGATATTGGTCCACAGCTTCTAAAATATAGAGAAGGGTGGTCTGTCTCTCCTTTCGGATTTCGCATACCCTCCACTTCATCCTTTCCTATTCCATCCACCCCCTACTTCTTCTTTTTCAGATTTAAAATATCTTTTTTGCACCAACAAGATTGTAAATCAGAACACAAACAAAGGGGGGGCAGTGGCGAAAGAGACTTTGTTATTCAGATCATAAGAGGCTGTTTTTTTTCTTTCTTTTTCTTTACTTAAGGAACACCGTCTACTACTAACCAGCTGTCATGCATTTAAAAGTTGTCAGGGATAAATTCACCAGTTCTTGAGTTACATCAAATGCATGTAATGCGCCCAAACAGAAGGCCAGCCCTTGAAAATGAGGTGGAACCCTGTTCTGTGCGTTTATCTTTCTCCCTCCCTTCTTTTTTCTCTCCTCTGTGTCTCACTTGACATGCTGCTACTATATGTGCGCGGGTGACACGTTTGCCAGTGCATGATTATATATCTGAGGCGAGTTGGCTCCAAACACGCTGCCCGTTGCAGAATCCAAGCCGTAATAAATGAACAGAGGGGAGAAAATAAGACATAAGAAAGAAAAGCTGAGCAAAGGAGCCATTCTCTCTCCTGAGCTGGTGGAGATCTGTATTGTAAGCACTTTTAGCTGTCAGCACTTCTTTGAGCTACCTCAAAGGGAGGATGAGGAGGGGCACAATCAGGAAATGTAGCTTTTTCTTCTTTAAAAAAAAAAAAAAATCCCTTTTTTGAGGGTTCCTGTTTATTTGTTCACAGTGCTGTTTATATTAGTCATTCATTTGATAGTATGATTTATTTGTCAGGTAGACAGACAATACAGCACCGTGAAGCAAGGAGAGATTTACTGTAGGATCTGCCAAGGAAGAAGTTGTCAAGCTTCAAGCAATAGCGTGGAGGTGTGCATGTGTGTTAGGGGGGTGTTAGAGAATAAATTGCCAGCCATCCTCTTTCTGCTTTTCAGGCCTCCGGTGCCCTCCACCACCACCACACGCACCTCCTCCCCCTTTACTACTCCAAACCCACCCTCCTCCCTCCCTCCCTCCCTCATTAAGTATTGATGTGGGTAGCCATACTTGCCATCTCAGCCTATTAATAATGCATGGCAGGTGCTGTTGATGTGGTCTCTCACACTGAGATTGAGAGCGGCACGAATGGCAACACTGAGCCGCGTAGTAGCTACAGAACAACCTTCGTCACCGGGCTCTGCTATGAGGGGAGGGTGTTTGGGGGGGTGTGCGTCTTGCCCATTTGAGTTTATGGCAAGCTGTGACAGCAGCCCCGAGATGGATATACAAGGTAGCATCTTACTCAATATCCCGGAGCAGTTTTTACATCCAAAACTGCCTTTTGTCATAAAGAGCTGATGGATGAGGCTGCGGCATGCAGTGCGGGAGCCCTGTCTGCTTTATTTGGTGTTTCTTCCTCTTTTATGCTTTCGACACAGACACGATAGTTTTTCAGTGACAGTCAGGTGCTCCCGTTCAGGCTCAACAACTAATTTCTGTTGTCTTTTTGTTCCATTGCACGTAGGTTCTTCCTCAAGTTCTTCTTGAAGTGCAACCAGAACTGTCTGAAGAATGCCGGCAACCCCAGAGATATGAGGCGTTTTCAGGTGAAATGCAACGTAGAAATGTAGTACATAGTATGAATAGCGCTAAGATGGAAATCAAAGTCAAGGAAAAGGAAGCCTTAGACTTACACTTGAGTTGGTATTCACAGAGTGCGGGTCAGTGCATGTATTAAATGAGGCTCAGCTCAAAGTGGCAAATGAATTAAAGTGTAAATAAAGAATGAAGTGACCTAATAATCACATTGCACGAGGGAGGCATTTTCATTTTGAAAAATGTTCTCAATTTTTCCTTTGGGTTTACAGTTGCTAGTTGTTTTGATTTCCTGGTCATTATTCTATGGATAACCTTTAACTACAAATGTCCCAAGCAGGTAGTAATCTTTTCTATCTGTTTTATTGTAATTTATCAAAACAGAGATCATTTGCAGTCAATATCATCCAGTTCAAATAAGTCAAACATCCATTCCTATCAATGGGGCCAATGAGTTTAAAAAATATATACATTTTTTTATTATAGATACATTTTAATTATGATCAAGATGCGAGCCCCCTTGAAAGATTTGAAAAGGTTACAAAAGCATTTGCCACAAACGCCATTTAATAATCCGCTTTATTTTTCTCATTATTTTTTGGTCGTTTTTGTTATTTGTAAGCAGTCAGAATTTCATAAAAAAAAGAACTCAATAAAGCTCATTAGTGAAGGTCTGGCCCACGAAAATATATTTTCTTTCAAATTGGAAACTGGATTCAGTCGATTTTACAATACGAGGTGCTGTGCTTTTTATTTCCCTTGATTCCACGCAGATAATGAATAATGATAAAACCTGCCGTGTGCATTGGTTGCGTTTGTATGAAGATTCACAATCTGGTATCCATCCAAATTGGGATTGTTCATCTGTCAATGTTTTGTACTCTCCCAAATCTGTGGCAGTTTTTTTAATCATTATGCAACTGCATATATTCCATAAGTCTTTCTCCATTTCAGGTGGTGGTTTCCACCACAGTGAGCGTGGAGGGTCATGTTCTGGCTGTGTCCGACAACATGTTTGTGCACAACAACTCCAAACACGGACGCCGAGCACGAAGATTGGACCCGTCGGAAGGAACGCAATCCTACTTGGAACACAGTAATAAGAAAATTGTTCATCCATCAGTATTTTGCTCTTTATTTCCATGTTTTAGTATTTATTTTCTATGTGGATAAATGTGAGTTTTGAATGGCGCATAAGTGAAATGACCCCTATATATGGAATGACATCTGAGGTGCCTCCAATTTTACTTTATGTAGTTCTCCCTTTCGTCTCCAGTACTGTTTCCAAATTGTGTTAAGAGGTGAGAAAGTAGTAGCTAGTGAGTCTTTTGTGTGTCCCTGGTGGCTTGCTCCCCTCAGGTCTCTGCCTCTAGGCCTTCTACTCTGTCTCACATAAGCACTACGTGTCTTATGAGGTCTGTTCTGCTTAAAGCCAACACTAGCTTTATTTCCTCAGAGACCCGCTTTTATCCCACAGCCCTCCATCACTCCCTATCCCTCAGGTTTTTAAACACACCCATGCACATCGCACTTGCACTGTCAGACCAAAACCTTTAATACTTCATAATGACATGTGCACATGATTTAGGGATGATGCACTGATTCCCAAATCTCTAATCCAGTTATTTTCTCATTTCTCTTTCCAGAGATTGAATAAGAGAAACATATTTCTTTTCCTCTTTGAGGAAAGTCAACCTCGGGGATAATAATGACAAAAAAACAAAAAACAAAAAATAGGAGGGTTTGCATGATGGCGTGAATGCTAAGGTTAAGTATTTTTGAAGCTTTCTCATTGGCTGCCTATGACAGCAATGGACGTCCAGACCATTTTGACTGGTAGAAAATGACAGTTTAAATAATTTGGATGTTTATTTTTGTCATTGGAGGTTAATGAGATAAATAGTGAGGTAAAACACATTTTGTCTGAGTATAAGACACCCAATTGACAATGTTTTAATGTGGAAAAAGCACATGTTTTATTTTATATTATCATTTGAATGATCAGTTGCCACCAACATCATACAGTTTAAATGGGTTGGACATGGATAACATTATTGGTGGCCAAAACAGTGTCTATTTCAGTTTTTGTATTTGTTTTAACGCAATTAATGTTATTAATGAATTCATTTATTGATCTATGTATTCATGAAAATAGTAGAAAAATGAAAAGAATTGGAATCATGCATTTTTTTTAAATTCAGACACTTTCAAATAGCGATTAAAACTTTTATTTAAATTTGTTCAAATTTCTGAATGCAAAACTGGTATTTGGAGAAAAACTAAAGCATTAAATTGAAAACAGAATGAAATTAGCGACCAAAACTTGTATGAAATATATATATATTTTTTTAAAAACCCATGCAATAGAAAAAAAAGACAAACATTAGCCTGTGCTATTCTTCTGTGCGGTGGGCCACTTGGTCTGGTCTCCTATCCGATTAGAAAAATTCACAAAGGCAAGACATACTGGAGTCATCATGAAGGCTTGGCTCTCACAAAGAAAGAACAGTATGACACACCCCACTAACAGATGTTCCCTGTGTCAGAGAGATTTGTTTGGGAATTTCCTCCCTGTGATTTTTCTATTCTCCTGATGATGGGGGTTGGAAGGAGGCAGAACAGGAGTGAATGAAGAAAAGAGAGAGGGCCTGACAGGAAGGGGGGGAGCAGTCGTGACATGAGGAGGGTGCAAAAGTGCTTGATGCTACAAAGAAAAGATGAAATGCAAAGTGAGGAGGCACCACGCTTCCTTTTTGTTTTCCTCTTGACTTTTCATCCAATGTTGTGTTTGTTGGGCGTACACAAGTTTGGAGGGAGGACTCATTTGAGGCGATAATAGATAACAGTGCATAGAGTTGAACAGATGGCAGAGAGGAACACCCCAAAGTATAATCCTATCACATGGATTCACGTTCCACCATCTGGTTAATCCAAACACACACACACACACACAGATCCGCGCATGCATGGAGTGCACATAATATCGGCGGCTGTGAAAAGGAGGCATCTTAGGCCGTGATTAGAGCCACAGATTGCCGCTTGGTGAATGTTGATCTCTGCAGGCGTATCGCAGGCTAAATATCATTCCGGCTTGTTGGGGAGGATCAACAGAACACAGAGTCAGGCGAAGAGCAAAGGCTAGGCTGCGGGGGGAAAAAAAGTCAGCCTAGTCTAAAGTGGATTATGCCGCTTTGCACAATTACAGCTTGTCTGACAAGCAAAAGAAAGAGGTTTAGCTTGTATAAACATACATTTTCCTCATGTTGTTCTTTTCTTCAATCACATCCCCAAATCTCTAAATCCATAATACCAGCACATAAGGTCATAAGAACAGTGAAACACTGGTTATTGGAAATTTGGTTTGTTGTTCATATTCTGGGCCAGCTCACAAAAACATGGAACTGAAATTCAAGGTTGGAAAAGGTTCCAAATAAATATATACGTACTCGAGTAAAGGTGTTCTCGCGTTGAAGGAATTTTACTCGAGTAAAAGTGATGTTTCGTTGAAGAAATGTTAAAATACTGGTATGAACTGAATGCCTATTTCAAGTAAAAAGTAGTTCATTTTAAAACACTTGTGTGTATTTGATTATGACAACACTTTTTTGGTAGAAAATGTCACTTGTTTCATCAAGTGGTAGACACATTAACACTTGGATGGTTGCTGGAAGACAGCGTTAATATCATGTAGTATCATGTCCTTTTCAAACATTCTCCCATCCAAATGAATCTGTGCAACTGACTGTGTGCTGACTGGCCAGGCACCAAGACAAGTGCATTGACGAAGAAGATAGCTGAGCAAGTGCTAAGTGTTTGCTTAATGAGGGCGACGTATTCCGAGGGCAGCGTTACTGTTGGCCCAGCCCTGCTCCCCGGTCGCGTGGCCTTTGATCAGACACTCAGCACACCTGACATTTACACGCCTTCACGCGATGCCACGTGTCATAAAACAAGCACACCGCTGCTGCCCTCACTCACGGGGCAGGGGTGATGTTTAATAACGGGGTGCGTATAATCACTCTGATTAGTATTCCTCGCTTGCACACAACCCCTGGGATAAACGAGGAGAGCAGGTAGTGTGTGTGTGTGTGGGTGGGTGGGTGTGTGGGTATGTGTGCGTGAAGAGGGGACTGTTACATGTGTCATATCCATAAAGGTCTTTTTTTGTGGTGGCTGTAGCAAAGACCTTTAAGGGCTTGTCATTAGGTTACTTAACATCTCATCTCTTCTGTGCCTCCATTTTTACAGCAACCCCCAGCATTAAAGCCATTAGCCCCAGTGAAGGTTGGACCACAGGGGGCGCTACAGTTATCATCATTGGGGACAACTTCTTTGATGGACTGCAAGTCATTTTTGGCACCATGTTAGTTTGGAGTGAGGTTGGTGGACCTTTTGTTATTTTAAAGTATGTAGGCTATTTTTCTTGGGGGATATACTGTATTTTGCATAGCGCTTACACGCAATAGGGTTGTTGCTGCCATTAGACGAGGGGAATACCCTGGAATGGTGGTCAACCAATTGTCCTTTGCCAAAAAAAAATACCCCAAAAAATGTGTAGACTGTTTATCCCATTGTCGATGGTTTTTTTTAAGGAAATTGGTCAAAAAATGCTCAAAATGGGTAAAAGATTACATAAATTAGACATAAATAATTGCCCTTTGTTTTAACTATTAAGCACCATCATCATTTCCCTACGGAAACTAGCAGATCTTTTTTGCATAACCGACCCATTTTTTGCATAACCGATTGGTTCAATTCAAGATGGCCTTAAGTAATACAAATTCTGTAAAAAGAATAATGGGTCAGTTTTGTCCACTACAATACACATTTGCCTATTTCTTATGCCAAAACAACAGTTATGAAGCAAGATTGTCTGATATGTCAGTATGTCATGCATCTTATACATATGCAATTCATTCTTATTTAATGGAAACGAGTTACAGTACAATTTCAACTCCCGTCAAAGCCCTTAATGTCGCCCTACCACTGCCCCATTTGGGTGAACAAAACTTTTCTAGATAATGATCAAACGCTTGAGATATACTGCAATGTGTAACAAAGTTACCGGCAGTTATTCCTAAGCAACAACTGTCAAAACAAGTCTGTTTTCCAACTGAGTGACACACACCCACACAAAGCTGCATATAACTGTCACTCTTGAATATTAGGTTAACATAATGATCTGTCTATTCTTCCCCTCCATAAAATAATTCAAATGGATGACATTTAAAACAAAAAAATATTGTCTTTACAGAAAAGCTGAATTAAGTTTTGTAAAATCTTTCCCCCTAGATATTTCTATATCCTTAAGACCAAGTCACTTTTTGGTTGTTGTTATTGTTTTTTTAAACATTATTATTAATAATATTTGTTTTTGTGTTGATTTGGCCCAAGGCTCTGTTTCAAAACACTTTCCAGTTTACACAAACGTTATGGCCTTGTGGAATTACAAACATATTACACAAGGATATGCCAAAAAAAAAACAGATGAGGCCATAAATGCAAACACTTGGTATGTTGTTTTTGTAAAAAGCTTAATTCCAATATCCTAAAATTTGAAACCAAATTGTCAGTAAGCTGTTCCCTGCTAAAAATCTGTCTAATTATTGAAGTAAATAAGCGTCTTTTGTCTCCCTCGTTGTCACCTCTTATATTTGTCAACTCCCCGATTTTTTTCTTCTTGGTTCATATCTGAGGAATTTGCACGCCTTACCGTATGAATCACTTTACAAGGAGCATCTGCCACATAACAAAAATGTAAATTCAGTCTATGTGAGAAATTGAAGGTCAGCGTGCAGCAGCTCCAAACAGCTTTCTCTTTAGTAAAAGAATTATTCTATAAAAAGCTCCTATATTATGGCGCCGGAACGTGAGTGGGGGTCAGACAATGGCAGAATGAAAGCCTAGTTAAGTGAGCAATAAAAGAGACGGTTTGAACAAAACACGTGCACGTACACATAGATTGCTCGCTGGCAGCGGCACTGATAGCTTTTGAGCGCCGCTAGCTTTGAGTGCTAGTTGGAGACAGGATGCGGAAAACGAGCACTCAGCGAGGTCTCATCTGTGTTTTGTCTTGTTGCCGCTTTCCTCCTTCAAAGAGCCTTCAGCACACGCACATGCGTGCACGTTGGTGAGAGGGCCCATCAGCCACACTAAGTGAGCCTCTTAAAGACACCGTGGCGCTTTAATGTAAGGAAGACAACCAACGCTGACAGACACAGAGACGAGGGGCCAGCCAGGATGAGCCTATCATACGTTTACTTATGTGGCATTAATGGATGTTTGCTGAGGGAGTTTTTTCTTTTATTATTCACATACACGTAATTACCTTTGAAGCCTTATGTAAAGATCCATGCCAGCACCTATAACAATCTTTAACATGACATCGCCTTGGGCTTTGTCAGCTTCACCTAAGGCCCAAAGAGTAAACCACAGGCAAGGGAGAAGAAAAAAAATCACAATTGGGGGGGAGCTGAGTCAATGGGTCACTGGATAAAACTTGATTGAGTAATGCACAAGAATCTAATCATTTTCTATCTTAGTGGCACTCCGTTGGTCTTGTTTTAGTTATTTTTTATTGTAAGCGAGACCTGGAGTCCTTCCAGCTGTAATGACTGACTTCTCTATGTAAGCATGTTGAAGTGTTAATCAGCTTACAATTTCTAAACAAGACGAACACCAGTTATTGAGAAAATATCTCTGTTTTTGGTGTTATGTTTGGCATATTTGTTGTGCTTTGTCTTTACACAAAGGATTTACAATTTTCAGTAAATTATATCCCCCGAGTCAGCTGGGATAGGCTCCAGCACCCCCCACAACCCCCTGTTTTATGAAGAAAATCAACAAAATCAGAAATAAACACTAGATGTGACTATAATTAAAACTCATTGACTATCATTCTCAACTATAAACATCCAATACATTTAATTTGAGAGCACTCTCTGAGAATAAGTAACTTTCCAATGATCACTGCTAAACTCTTCCAGTCAAAATCTATGGACATTTTGCACCTTCATTGGAAGCCGATGAGTAAAGAGCACGTCAATGTTCAGTCTTATTTAGGACTCCAACACTAACAAGCGTGGTGTCTGAAAGCGGCTAGCCGGAAAGATCAAACACACACTGTCTCCTCCGCCTGAAAATACGCAAATTGCCTGGGAGGGGTGACAGCGACCATTTGCTGCCAAACTTTCCCAATCCAAATGGATTGGACGTCTAGCATTGTCAGTGTTTAAGGAGTGGACTATAAAAAACACTTACTTTTAATCTAAATAATGTCTCTGCCTCTTTATAGCTGATTACCCCACATGCCATCCGTGTCCAGACTCCACCCAGACACATCCCTGGGGTCGTGGAGGTTACGCTGTCCTACAAATCCAAACAGTTCTGCAAAGGCACACCTGGACGTTTCATCTACACAGGTATTACAACGCTGATGATTATTATTATTGTTTTTTTTTTTTTACATTAATTAGTTTAACCATTAACTCAGCGACAGTCACTGACAAATGAAGTTGCTCAACATATTGTCATTATCGGTTAAAATGTGAAAGATAAACATATTTTTACCACAATGAGCCATGTAGTAGCAAAGCTGACATCACAGAAGAAATGTGTTTGCCCTCTTTTATGAAGCATGTGAAGGTCGGGGGGAGGTTTAACCTTTTGATTAGTGGGATTATTGAGATTTAACCCTGTCGAAGGCAGGCTCGAAGAACAGCGAGATACACCGAGAGAGTGAGATTTCGGGACAGTGTGAAAAGCGAGAGTGTTACATCCGAATGTATCGTTGTAGATTTATGGCCACGCGATGAAAAGAGCAGCACAGAGAGTGAATGTGAAGCAGTGATTAACCGACGTGTGGACACAGGTCTCCGGGGAGAATGTGAATCACATAAATCTGTCTGTAATCTCAACTACTGATGGACTTAGCATGTAAGCCTCTGCTGGAAGTGCCAACATTTGACAAAATCACATTTGTGCGAGCGCTGGCCACGTCCCTAACATGCGTTTGCGTGTCTTTTAATGACTCTACATTAACAGAATCTGCATCCGTTTGCAAACTTGTGGCAAAGGCGACAATTTCCTTCCCAGGCAAGTCTAGATGTGTTGAGGTAGTAGAGGCACACACTCGCATTGACACTAACTGCATTAGGAAGACAGAGGGCAGATGGGTGGGCAGGCTTTGCCATGCCAGAGCTGTCCAACAGCCCTCAACTCTGCCAAGACTGTAAATGTGTGGCAGTTTGTGAGTGTGCACGCGCGTGTGTGTCCAGACTTTGAATGCGCCAGACATGTGGGAAGCGTATGCATAAACACCCCATCTTTTCCCAGCCCTCCACTCTTTCACCTTGTCACATTCACTTATTCAAAACTTGCCCCTGTGAATGAATTCATCCCCCCTCTGCCTCTTGGCCTCTATACAGGCACATTGGAGAATCTCAACAGGTGAGATTTAGCAGAGGTCATCCATTGGGGGCCTAAAATACACATTGTACACACATAGTACACACATGATGCTACTTGCCAAGCCTTGGCACCTTTACAGTGATACAGTCGACTGTGTCATGGCAGAGATACCATTTTACTCTTTGCCCTCTTCAGAGTCTGCATTTCAAGAATGTACTTTGCAGCTTTCCTTCAATAAGGGCTGCCACAAAGGAGAGTTTTGATAATTAATCTATTTCTGTGACTTCTTCAGTAATTATTACATTATTTGTTCTTCATACCAGAAGTCAGGGAATAATTTCTGCACTCTTTCTTTTGTTTTTTTCAATGAAAAAAGGATTTTTTTTTGGTATTGAGCCATTACACGCAATAGTATTTAATAATTATTCATCATTCGCTATCATTTCTTTGCTAGTTAAGGTTTTCATGTTACAGAACAACCACAATTTCAGGACATCTCTCTCCATGTGCTTTTCATTTTTACTTTTTAAAGACAGTTTAAAGAAATAGAAAATATTGGCATTTTTTACATTTCGTTTTCTTGTTTTATAAAGTCATACTTAATAGAAATTATAATGAAATAGAGAATACTTCCATCGCCTTTAGTGGCAACCAATCAGTTAAGAGGCTTAAAAAAAGGAGTATTTGAACAATTCGGTGTTCGACAATATTTGTAAATGGTTAATCTGCTATCATAATCAACCCTGACTAACTTAAACACCAACTTTGTTGTTGTTGATGAGTCAGTAAACTGCAACAGGTCCACCTCTTCACCTAAAAGAAGCACAGGCAAATTATTTGGAGAAATAAAGCAACGGATGAGAATCGATAGTAGTGGATGAAAACAGGAGCACGGTAGAGAGAGATGGTGGATTACCATGGGCCATGTTGCCCTCCTGGGTCTGTTTGGCACCAGTTTGAGCCCAGTTGCCAGTGGGTACTAATCATGGAGGATTGGCAGCGCGGCGTGGCAGCTGGCAGCATACGCACCCACCCCAGCACGACAGTCCCCCCTCGCAGACACGCATACGTTGGTACGTGGTGTGCACGCACACACGCACACATGCCCACCCTGAATTACATTGGGGACAGCTGGCATTGCTAATCAACTTCTGCTGAGGAGAGGAAAGCGAACAGCACACAGACCTAATTAAGTCAACACTACCCAATACTGCTGCTGCTGCTACTTTGCAAACACACACACACACACATATACGTGTGTATACATACATGGACAGCGTCCATAGGCTTGCTCAGCATGATCATTGGTACTCCCGAAGAATCCGCGTGCGACAGCACAAACACAAACATTGTGCACAGTGGTAGTAGTCCAGAAGAGAGGAGAGAAGGAAGGGAATTTTAGGTGGAGAAGAGATTGGGAGAAAAGCCATTACTGTAATGTGTTCTCCGCTGTCTCTGAGGAGTCCTCTGCCATTAGACTTCAGAAAGCTCCAATTAGACTCATCAAAGGCAATTAAGCTCTTCACTGATAAGAATAAAAGAATGTTTTTTCATTCTCTGCTCTTCTTCTGTCTTTTCATCCCCTTATCCCACTTCTGTTCATCTCCATGCCCTCTGCCTTACCCACCTCTGGGGTTTAGATTCCCCTAATCTGGCTCCTTCTCTCTCTCTCCTTCTCTCTCGCTCTTATTATCAGGCCATTGCCAACCACCACCCTCTTCTACTCCGACCCTGTGAAATGCATTTACATGTTTGGCTCTGTGTCACCTTTAACCGGATTGCTGTCTTTATGACATTCATCAGCCAAGTGCTCTCTTTTCTTTTCTCCGTGCAATAATAGTGCGTGTCAGAGGGGCCCTTGTGCGCTTGTTTGTGTGAGTGGCGCAGAGGTGTTGGCCACAGATTGAGAAAATTGATGAATCGCCCTTGTCGTTCAAAAGGCAATCCCTCCCTTCTCAGTATGCAGCCTTGTCTGCTTAGTGCTTCCACTCCAGTCTGGGCTGATATTAAAAGGCCCGCTTGCCCATATTAAGGTTGCCGCCGCATGCGGCAGGAGACATCTGCACACGCGCACGGACAAATATTAGGGGTAGTTGCTCAGTCCTCGCTGGATATTAGATGTGTAGGGAACATCATTCCCGCAGAAGCCAGATTGAGAGGAGAAGACAAAAGTCAAAAACTGAATTTAAACCGGATGGGAAGACTCGGTACATTTTTTAACAGTTTCTGGGGTCAAATTTCCTTTTTGTTGTCCACAAAATACAGAGTGGAGGATTATTAAAGGAAAGTGAATCTTTAATGGTAAATTGTCTCTTCCCTTTTATTAAATGACCCAAAATAGTTACTTTTGAAGAATGAACATTTCTCCACATAAGTATAGCCTTAAGAGTACAACATGACAATCTGACCCAGCATCTCGACCTCACTCCAAATCACTCCCAAGTGCATTAAAGTCTTCCTCTTCAGTATTACTTCGAAACACTCCGCCAACTCTTGGAGTACAGGTCATTTACAGTAAATGTCATAAATGTCTTATAACTTATATGTTGTATGACTTATAAGTCAACATCTATAAGTCACAGACCCAGCCAAACTTGGACAATAAGTGTGATTAATAGTCCAGAAAATACAGTAGTTCTGCTCTACTATTGACCAGCAACCAGTTCACCTTCTAGGATAGAAAATGGTTGGAACGACCTTAAAGAATGATGATCTTCTATTCATCTTGGTTGGCTTTTGTTTGTTTATGTTTTAATATTTTGAGCAATATCCTTTTTTGGGGGAAGAGGACTATTAATGCAGGTGTTAATAGCATTTGCCTGTCAATCATACAGGGTGTTTTTTTTATATGCTTCTGGTCTGGCCTTGTTCCTATCCCCCACAATTGGGGATCGGGGAGGGTTACTGCATAGCATTTTTCAGTTTGATCGAGAAAACTCCATCTGCACTTGTAACATATTGTTAAGTTATTGCCTCGCTGTCTATGTCAATCAAAACCAAGCATTATTATCCGTGTTGCGGCAGAATTTGGATACAGCTTTTGTATTGGATCTCATTAGATAGTGCAGGTGTCAATGCAGCCATCCATCAATAATGCCTGTGCAAAAGGGAACATAATGAGAGTGGAAATCCAGTGCCTACCTTTCTATCCAAACAGACTCCCAGATATACTCCTCATTCATATGCACACGCGATACAATGAGCACATTCGCGCACATCCCCGACACTCGACAACAGCGTGTAGTCATCTGGCAATAAAAGTGGGGCGCAAGCACGAGGAGATCAATTACTTGTCTTGCGCCTATTTGCCAATGCCGTCTTTTATTGAGCCCGGGTGGAGGCCTTCTGTTGATTAAAACGGCCGCTCTCCAGCTGGAGACAGAGGGCCAGCTGAGATAGCGCCACACGTTCGCATTTACGCCATTTTAACTGCAGGGAAATTCACACCTCTATTTGAGATTGAGATTAATTTTCTGCACCATGTGGCTTGTCTTGCCTCTTTAGCATGCTCAGTTCTTATTACACAAGCATCTGCTCCGTGATGATGATGTAAATGAATTTGGAAATGTAGCTTGTTTTATACGCCGGCAAAATGAGCAGCAGCACACCGAGGGAAATGATTTCCTGTTTTGTTGTTTCTTAATTCAAGCGCACTTTTCATCTATACTTTCAGAATTTGCATTCTCCCACTGTGCATCCATGCTGTCGGGTATTGTTAAGCGTCGACATGTGCTTTTTTTCCCCCTTCTTCTTCTTCTTTGCTACAGATAATTAGAGCTTAGGTTGTAGTCGCTTCCACACCTCAATTGATTTGTAGAATCTTTTAGCACCCCTCCACCACCTCGCCGTTCTCTACCTTGCTTTAAGAGCAAAAAGCTCCACTCATCTGTTTTTTTCTGTATGAATTTCCAGCCATGCATTAGTCTCTCTGACATTTTCAAGCAATGCTTTATTTAGCTTGTCGGATTCTCCAAATAAACGCAATCTCAGGGTTTATGGAAAAATGGATAAAAATTAGATTGTAGGGTATTGATCTGGATTGCTAGTAGTGGGAGGTGCACGTATGTGTGTGTGTAGTGGCGGGTGAACAGGGGGTGGGGGGTGGCTCTCATCTGTGTGTAGGGGGTAGAAATGAAGCCGTAATTCAGGGCTATTGAACCCCCTGCCACTGGCGGCATCGATCGCCAAGCAGCGCTTATGAGATCACACCTGAGCACTGGAGACTGTAGAAGGGGAGGGGGGTTGGCGCGCAAGTGGGGCGGGGGTTTACGAATGAGTTGAGAGGGAGAAAGACAGAGAGATTGGAAGTTGTGATGCCATCAGCTCCTCACCCACTGTCTGAGGGCCTGAGAATGTGCTAACACCAGTCGCAGAGCCAATTACCTAACCCTGCAAGTATAAGTTGTGACACAAGACTAGTGGACACTGTACTTGGCCTTTCTCTCCTCCGTCTTTTCCTCCTCCACTCTTGGTAACAGCCAAGGATCTGACCTCTCAATTATAGTCCTCCACCTCCCTCAGCCCCCCCACCCCCCCATTTTCCCCTCCCCTCAAGCACACACACACACCTCCATCTCTCCATCCCACCTCTGTCTTCCTCTTAGCCGATCACCCATTCCGACCCACTCCCCCTGCGGCTCTGTGGGTTATTATAGTGAAATATGAAGCGGTGTAGATTCTAAGCTTCATGAAATTTCCATGAGCATTGATCTGATCTGATGTGGGTGATTGCTAGGTGAATCCCTCCAGTCCTGGGTTGTTGCTCATCTATTCATTTATTTATGGCATTTATGTTTTACTGGCTTTGATTTGCTCTTCTGGAGAGCGACAGCTAAAGATTATAAATATACCTGTACCGGAGAATACGCTCTGGACTCTGGAGTGCACTTCCATGCTTTGGGGGTCTACAGTTGGACTCGTTTTCAGTTTTCTTCCAGCATTAATTTCCCGTGTGAAATGGGAGAGATGGAAAACAGATGTATGAGTCTAAAATTCCCCAAAGAGACTTTGGCAGGTAGAACGATGTGTGCAATGCCTTGCATGTGTATTGTGTTTCTTTTTTTCTCTTTTTTTCTAAGGTCCTTGAAAATGAGCAGATAATGTGACCTGTTTTCTCAATTACTGAGATTGCCTCTTTATTTATAACGGCTTTTCTGTACAGGATTTTATTATTATGTTGCATCTGAGAATCGTGTTACATTGTGAAGAAATGACGGAAAACAAATTGCCAATAATAACACAAGGCTTTCGGGTTTTGTTAGAACAATTATATGATACCGTAGGCCTAATTGAGAGCCCATTTGGATTCATAAGACTGGAGAATTACCCTGGATTAGGAAATAATATCAAATATTTATCCCTAGACATAAGTTGCTCTCAATGCTAGTATGTCATTGAGTATTACAATGCGCAAAAAGCCCTAAAAACAAATTTTAATGATTTTAATCTGGTTTATTTCAAACATCTGGAAAGGAAAATGTTAGATTACAACCTTCTTTTTTAAATAAGTCTTTGCTTTAACGTAACACAGCACATTATTACTGTTCATGTTTAAAAAGATACTCCTTCAAGCCTTGCTGAACTGTTAACAGCATTTTCTCACGTTCCCAATTACTTCACTTTGGAAAGAATTCAATTCATTTTTGTTCGTTTCTTATGGGAAAGTTTTGAAATCAAATTAGAGATCAAGTATCTAAGAACAGCTTGGGTTTGACCTCCGCAGTTGCTTTCTTTTCTCCCAAATATAGAATCCTATAGCCTGTAGAAAATTTCCACCAGGAGATCAAAATCCTTGTTTAAATGCACGCGACATTGTTGCAAGACTCCGTTTTAAAAGTATCTTTAAAACTCTCCTATACAGACTTTTGGTCTGTGCTAGATGGCATGTTCTTGAGCACAAGACTGTGCCTTATAAAACAGAGAATCCACCATCCTCTCACTTTGCTCTATTTTCAGCTTCTGTTTGAATGAACCATTCAGAGAGGAGTCATGCAGAAGCCACTAGAGGTCCAGCAGGACAGCTTGTACTCATAGCCTCTGGGGGCCTCTTTTCTAGGGGCCGCCTAGTCAGCCTGGCTGCTCAGATGTGAGGCGAGCAGGGCATCAGCCCTCGGGAAACGTCCAAGCTGTGACCCACAGGGGAGACAGACGGATGGCACAAACACATAAGGGCAATCCCTCACATATAGGACTTTGTTGATTCATCTGACCAAACCAAACAATTCTTCATTAGAATTTCCAACCTTAAGTTGAAACACAAGTTATCTTGTCAACTATTGACTGCCATTAATGGCAATAACAGTCAAAGGTATTTTAGCTGGGGGGCTGGAACCAATGGCCTGGATGTCTATTGCTCTCAATCCTACTGAAAACTTATTATTTTACATATTTATTTGGCAAATTAGATCTTAATTTCCATACTTTTCTCAATGGTAAAATGAAACTGGAACATAATTCTCTACTAGCACCTCCCTGGAATGGAAATTTATCATTTTTTTTTTGTTTTTCCGTTATTTATTTATGTTTATTCTTATGATCATTATTCAAATTGGCAGAAAAACCCATGGCCGAAACTCCAAAATATTTGGGTTTCTAATTTAATTCATATTCATTTCAATGAATTATCTTTCTTAGTTTTGATATCATTCAATTAAACAATTAACAAATTGGAGCAAATGTTCCTGCCTGACACTCATTTAAATGGATGGGACATCTAACAATGTCATTTCCAGTCAATGAGTTATTGACTTTGTGAAGAGTAAAAAAAAATGGTCCCCCCCCCTTACGTTTGGTGGCCTGCTTTATATCCACATAGCTCCAGAGCTTTTTGCCAAATCAATGATGGCAAACTAGTCAAGACTGTTATCCATGCATGTGCACTGACACCCCAGGCAACCCCTATGAGGCAGGAGGGGGGCGGGGGGTCGGAGAGAAGCTTGGAAAGAACAGGGAGCAAGCGAAAAGTATAGTACTACATTAGGAATTAATTATATGCGGAGAGCATTTATCCAGCAATCCTCCTCTGAAGTGTTTGTACTGTAAGCTTCAGATCTTCATTGTATTTATTCAAATGTTTAAATATTCATGGTAAATCTTCTCATATTCAATTACAGTAGCACGACCACAGCATACAGAGAGAGTGCTCGCTCCCTGCTGTCTCCATGATCTGACTCTCTCTCTGTATGTACTGTATATGTGTGTGCAAATGCCTGTGTGCGTGTGTGTTTAGCTTGTTCCCCGGAGCGATCAAGCCTTTGTTATATTGAAACCCGGCTCTGTAATTGCTTATATTAGTCGCTGATCAACGCAGAACCACAGGACACACATGCTCAAACACACCCTCACACACATTTACATCCCAAAATACCAATCCTGCCTTTTTATTAGCAGCCGAGCAGACGACAGAGAAAGAGATTCATTACAAGTAAACAAAGACGCACACCGGACGACTAGAACAGCCACACTTTCTCCATTTTTAGCCTAATTGTTGTTGAATTCACGCATTTCTACACCTGAATTTATTTATCTTGTGGCTGTCATACAAGTGTTTTTATGAGCAAAAATCAAGCATTTGAATTTCCCATCTGTCTTTTCTTGTTTGTGTTCAGCGCTGAACGAACCGACTATAGACTACGGCTTCCAGAGGTTACAAAAGGTCATCCCCAGACACCCTGGAGACCAAGAGAGATTACCCAAGGTACCGTGCATCCACAATTCCTCTCATTTGTCAGGGGCTCATGTCGCTCTGCCACACGCAATTATTACACGGCAATTTGTCTTGGTAACACTGATACCAAGATGTATTTGCGTCTCCTACAGTTTCATATGGCGTCCGGATATACGTGCCACAAGGGCAGCATGACCTCACATACAGACAAATGACTGTATTCCCTGGACACTGAGACACTTTGCAGTGTGAACATTAACATTTTATTACTCGCTCATGGTCATTTTCTGCAGTTTATTTTGCAGGGAAAACGCACAAGCAGCTCTATTCATGCTCGCGCTGCGCGTAAGGTCGTTTAGATTGGCAAAGGGGGGCTGATGGTGGGAGGAAAAGGGGGAGAAGAAGCAAAGGAGGAGGTTGAGGAAAGAGAGAGACAGAAATAGAGAGAAAGAGAGAGAGGGAGAGAGAGAGAGGCAAAAGGAGGTTAGGTGATCCATCATAGCTGTCCAGTCTTACCTCCTGCCGGGTCAGTGGATCGAAGTCAACCCCGGGTGGACTTTATTACTTCCAACACACACGTTTTGGCAGCGCGGCATGCACACACATCCACGGAAAACGTCACAGAGCAGTGCAGATGGAAAGCCCAGGTAGATGTAGAAGGAAGATAAAGAAATCACTTGTCCTGGTGGTGTGTCATGTCTGCTAGATACAGAACTTGTCCCGCTGATGTCTTTTACACCTTACATTTCTCTTTTTCGGCTTCCATCCCTCCCTCGCCGTGTGGTGTCTCCCCCTCTAAATGAACAGCGGTTGTTGGCAGGTCCAGTTGTTCATTTCAGCACTATTGATTCGTGCCTTTATTAGGTAATAACAGTTTGTTGACCACACTCCTCTCGACGGTTGGCCTCAATCATTAGAGGGGCACACGCTGGCAACTTTTTTGCGCCCATTCAGTGCAAGCCAAGCCTGTTTTTCCTCACACAATTCTTAAATCAGGAACAAACTTTTCCCCCAGGCACCTTTTAGTGAGGAGATTCTTAATGAACCTTGGAAATGCCTGCTCTGTCTCCATATGTCGAGATGATGAACCAGCGTCCAGCTGCACCGCGCTGCCGCTAATAGTCCGGCGAGCGCTGGAAGCCGGAACACAGACGGACCGCGTGGTGCTTTGTAGCTCAGGTTGTGGTGCAGGGGAGGGGATCTGGGCCCGGCTAATGAGTGACCGTCCTGCCAGACGAGGCCAGGCTCTGCTCTGGATCAGGTTCCCCTTCCTGTTGACGTCTCGGCGGGCCCGACTTTACGGGAAGAGACCCTGCGCCCAGGAAATGGTCTCTCCTTACAGCAGCAGGGCAAGGCAGGCAGCACGGCGCTAACCACATTTATCTGTTTATCAGAATGACTCTGGAGCGCTGCCTAATCGCGTTTAGCTTCTGGACAGATCCCTTTGCTAACGAGAGACCGATAAGTAGAAGAGGCACTGGACCATGAAAGAGTGATTAATAGAGAAAATGGGCAAACAGGGAGAAGAAAAGGAGACAGAAAGTTGATGTCGTATGGCCAGGTTGACGTTTTTGCATGATTCAGTCAAAATCAAAACATTGGTACATGAAAGAAAAAAGCAATGAAAATAAATACTACAAGCGATTACCATTCGTTCAATGCGGGTAAATACGTCCAAACTATTTGAACTAGAAAGGTGGGAGTGATCATTATCTGTTAACTAGTCAATTGCAATTGGGCAATTTTTTAAAATCTTAAAATAATAAATAAATTGGGTGTAAATTACGTTTATAGAGATCCAACCACCGGCTGACAGTAATTGCTTGCTGTTTTTATTGCAACCTGTGTGGAGTTTGCATGTTCTCCCTCCCTGGGCCTGCGTGGGTTTTATCCGGGTACTCCAGTTTCCTCCCATGTTTCTAAAACATGCATGGTAGGCTGATTGGACACTCTAAATTGCCCCGAGATATGATTGTGAGTGAATGGTTGTCCTTGATCAGCTGGCAACCAATTCAGGGTGTTGTCCCCCGGCTCTGGCCCTAAGTCAGCTGGGATAGGTTCCAGCACCCCCTGCGACCCTATTGAGTATGAATCAGTTCATAAAATGAATGAATAAATGAATGAATGAATGATGAAGCCATATTATGACTATATTCTGTTTCGCAATCCCCTAACCCCGAGCAGGAAGCACGAAGGCCTCGAGCAGCTTTTTGACACCTTCTACCATGGACTTTGTCCTTTGCCAACAGAAGAATTGTTTGTGCCACAATGCTTTGCTCTTCCCTCATTTCCTGTGCTTCCTCCTCTTGTCCTCCCCCATCCATCCATTTACCTATCCAGCAATCCCTAGGAGGCATCTGGCATGGAGGAAAAGTAGCGAGTAGCAGGCGAGGGAACGACGCATACATACTAAAGAACCACTTAGCTCAAGCGGGCCTCTACATTTCTCAATCACGCCAAGCGGGCCTCCTCTCTGGTCCCCCTCTTTTCCTGTCTCCTCCTCCTGTGCATGCCCCCCACCCTCACCCAGATAGTGCTAGTAATGGGAGGTTAACACAGAGGCAGCGCTCCCATTATTGAGTGAATTTAGCACCTTGGACAGCGCTCTACAATCTTTATTGCTTTGCTGACCCTCCCGTCATGTCCTGGGCGTGCTCGACAGCCCCCGTATGTGTGTGCGCGCCCGTGTGTGTGATATGAGGTCTGATTGAAAGGCGGTGTGTCACGGAACAGAGAGCACACATGCTCCGGGGCTTGTTCACAGCGAGGGATACACTGAGGAGGGTAGAACGCACAGCGTGGGTGTGCATGTGCATGTGTGCATGTGTGTGTGTGTGTATAAGAGGGAGAGAAAGAGAGAAAGAAAAAGAAATGAGGTAGCATTGGTGGGAAGGGGGCAGCAATTTTCTGGTTGTCGCGCCTCCAGCATATATCCTGGCCCCGGCACATTAACTTTTAAAAAGGGTTTCGTAGAGCTCAAGGTGTCTACATCACACACATACACGCACATCTATTATAAGGGCCGCCTTGAGACACACGTAGACTAAACGAAAAGAACAGACAGGCTAAAAGGGGGGTAAGTGATAGAAAATGAGGACAAAGTCCAGCAAGAGTATGCAAGAATAAATGTTTGATATGGGAAATTCCACTCCAGATAAATGGATGTCGGGCTACCCATGTGGAACATTAGCAGGGTCGGGAAGGGTTTCAAGTCAGGTAAGAGGGGGAGTTGTATCGCTGTCAGACCACTGATATGTTGTGCTTAGCTAGATTGATACGTGATCATGAGCAGGGGATACGTGATCCAGCAGGAAGGGGGGGAGAAGATGCAAAAGATGCTTGACTGATAAAGAGATACAGGCTCATGTTTTATTCACGGCTAACCCATACGCTCCCAAACTGCCCAGCCAGTAACAAAGTGCACGGACAGAGCCATTTCTCTTCCTCTTGCCTGCTCTCAGCGCCGTCTTCCTGTCGTGCAGCCTCTGTTCTGCATTCACAGCATAATGCTACTAGTGAGATGTAATGAAAGTGACTGGAGTCCTCCAGCTGCCACACTCATGAGCAATCTCCCTACTCTTTTTGTTCCTGATTGTAGGAGGTAATCTTAAAAAGAGCGGCAGACCTGGTCGAAGCCTTGTATGGGATGCCTCACAACAACCAGGTAAGGAGCCCAAACTCCAGCGCCATCATGCTCACCTAGTATGCCCTTGTTTGAGATATCTTTTGTGGTATTAGCTAAATAGACAACTGTTGTATTAGAAGATATTCGCATTCTATGATAAGTCATTTTGAAGAAACATCAAGCATTTTTATCATACTTATACTCACTTTGAGGTGAACCCCTATGAATATATGCATGAGAGGAAAAAGTCAAAGAAAAAGTATTTGTATTTATTTTTTTACATTCTCTGATGCTGACTCACTGCTCAAGAAACTCTATTGCTGAAAAAGACAGAGAACCTGACCTCTTTCATTACTATTCTTCCCCCTTTTCCAGGAGATGATCCTAAAACGAGCAGCAGACATTGCGGAGGCCCTCTACACAACTGTGCCGCGAGGGCACAACCAGCTAGCCGGCCTTGGGTCTGGATCAGTTCACGCGGGCATGATGGCCGTAAACTCCTTCACTGGGTCGGAAGTGGCCCAAACAGCCAATCAGGGTGAGTCACGATGAAGCTGATGTAATTGTAAACAACAAAATAGTAATTGCAAATATAAAAAGAAAAATGTAAATACATAAACGATGGACGTCTTGTCCTCAAGTATGATGATTAAAAGTGCCAGTAAATTTAGCTCTCAGTTAAAAACAGAGACCCAAAAACTATTGGTGACAAGAAAAAGCGAATGGTGCAAACGAGACAAGAAATTCTGTGAGATTGTAAAGAACGGAGAAGTCGGGATTCACAGATGAGGCACGAAGGAAAAATATGATTGGGTCCTAGGGGTGTATATATTAGATCGGGGTCGGCCCCTGTCTGACAAAGAGAGATGTGGGTGCAGTCAGTGGCGATTCATCACATGTATCTAGGGAAGGAAAGAAGAGAAGAAATTCAGCTGGATGGATCAGCCACTGGAAGTGTCTCAATAATTTCAATGAGCTTCCTCTCAAAATCCTTTTTTTTTAAGCTGTGAAGAAAACAGCCTCTTGACTTATGGTTTATTTACTACCACAAATGTGCTAAATATGCTAGAAGAGGCTACTTTGATGTTTAAAGTGCAACCACGATTGCACTACAGAGTACGCTAGTGATCAATTCCAGGTGGGGTTTTTTCTGCTATGTCAGCACTTGGACCTGGGATGTATATTCGTAGTCTTCTATCTTTATCTCCTTCCTACTGTTTACAGGCTTGTAGCCTACAACCCGATAAGAATTAAATAGCTGAAATATTCCAAGAGGCTACACAAATTCTTAGTACTATGAAATTGCCTTACTTTTTTTGTTGTTGGAGACCAGCCAGTTAGGTTACAGGTCTCTTGTTTTAATACTTGGATCACTCTTTTATCGCTCGTACTCCACTCATTCTTTACCTTTTTACAGTGCCATATTCCATCCAAGATTGTTCGAACATTTCTATGGACTTTTATCGCTATTGCAATTATCCCATGTACAATGGAGAAAGTGGTTTATCTATCCAACCACATTTGTCCTTATTCCCTTCCAGAGGGGCATGTTGTACCGTGAAAATGGCTTCAACCTTTTATTAGGAACTTTAAAAACTTAGCAATACATGTGGACCACTCCTAAAAGTAATTGTAAGTTCTTATATTAACTCATTCACTATCTTTGATATTCACAGACATCAAATTCAGTCAAATCGATTGGTTGTCTATTGCCGTCAATGGCAGCCAAAGACTAAATTGTCTTAACTCTAATATAATCCCTTGAAATGAATTGACTGTCAGTGATGAATGGCAACACTTCTGTGGTACCGCTTTATTCGTAGATCGTTTGGGAAAGAAAAAAAAAAATGAAATATTTTTATTGCATCTAGAAGGTGTCAGCATCTCATTTTAATTCAGCGTAAGAAGCGTCTGGTTTGAGTGGAGACGCTATTATACGCTTCTTGTCCATTCATGCCCTTCACTTAACACCAATGGATGAGGTTTTTTTTTCATTTTAAGATTGGTTCAAAAAGCCAATGAAAAACAAACACGTTCTACCACTTAACGAACTGAAGTCCAGTGATGCCACATGTTGCGTGAGGGCCCCCTTAATCAGGGTTCAAGCACTTTTGCAATACCTCTGAGAACCTTTTTCCTCAATTCTGAATTGTACAAACTTGTTTAACGTAAAGGAGCCTTCGACTTTGGAAGTCACAGCTGGAGTACAATAGTTTAATTGTACCTCTGAGGGACACAAATGGAATCCGACTCTACTCCAGCTTGTCACAGTGCACAACTGAGCAATTTAAAATAATAGCTCTTGAGCTGTACCATACCATAAGCTATTTAAATTCAAGGAGCATTAAAGTGAAGATAACGTCGCTTTACCTCCTTGTTACAGCCAATCACACAATACATTGGTTTGCACATGTGGTGCCTCACATTTTTAAAAACTCGGCAATTTCAATGGCAGAAAAAAATCATGCTTCTCTCCGGTGTCATGCAGACTCTTTCAATGGCAACATTGCATGGATTTATTTTTGTCTACCTTCTCCTATATCCTTAACATCTTTTTCTCTCTTCTCTTCCCTTCTACCATACCTCTCCCTCTCTCTCCCTCTCCCTCTCTTTCCGTGTCCATAGGTTTCAGTAGGACCACAAGCAGTGTGTCCCCTCATGGTTATGTCCCCAGCTCCACTCCCCAGCAGGGTAGCTACAGCTCTGTCTCCAATAGCATGAATGGATACGCTAACTCTGGCATGGCAACCTTGGGCACTTCGCCCAACTTCCTCAATGGATCCGCAGGCAACTCCCCGTATGCTAGTGAGTAAATGCTTCACATCTCGGAGCTTATGACCACGAGTCCGGCGAGGGTGTACGAAAGGCAGGGCCAGCGCCTTTTTGCTCGTTAAGTGCTGCGAGGTGGACACAAAATTTGATGTACAGGACCAAATTGAGCCGTTTAGCTGGCTCATCTATTTCTCTAAGAACAGAGTCAAACACAAATCCTGCCTTTATTGGAAAAGGGGGCCAGATCACCTAAGCGTCCCCCTCAATACATCCACACCCTGCACACGCACATTCACTCTCTACATTAAAGACCCTTGATTAAATCAATAAACTAATTGCTAGAGAAGCAATTCCATTTCGGCTCTTTGATTCCTGGGTGTTAACAAGTATTTTAACAGGCTCATCGGCCCTACACAGACACTTTCAATCAATGGGCCCCCAGCCTGCCTTTGTAGGTCCAATTTTCATTAATTGATTAGTTAGGCCCCTTCATAAATGGATTATGACTTTATTGCAAGGATTTGGCAGGCAGGGCCATAAAAGCTAAGTGTTGGATAATAACAACAATAAAGGCAGAAGCAGATATCAGAGGGCAGGTGAAATACGACTTGGCTGATTGTAAAATCACTGAGGGGGAAAATGCTCTTAGTGTATTAGCAGACAAAAGATAAACCCTTGAAAAGTGGATAGATGGGATGATGTCAGCGGGAGGGACGGAATTTGGCTGAGGGAGGTGCTGGTGTAAATCCAGCAGATAGCTGTTGTGTAAAATAATTCCATATTTCTCTTGGTTCTTCTAGAAATTCAGTCGTTTTTATATTCTGTAAAAACAAAACCTACAGCTGAAGCTGTCAGTGCAGAATTTCATCTGTATTTGTATTATTTTATGTGAATATAGAGTATCCATGCCTAATATTCCATTCAATATCCTTTAAAAAACAATTCTATAATGTACATATATTACATTTGATGAGAGTTTCTGTTTAGGGCGATTGCTCATCACACATGTAAGCTACTGTAGTTATCTGAACTATTGTCCCTCCTGCCATCATCCGTTGACCAGTCCCCTTCTGTTCATCCCGTGTGCCCGTCCTGTGCCCTCGGCCCTCTCTCTAACCCCGTCTCTTCGCCCTTTTCCGTCTTCATCTTTCCTTCCCATCCTTCTTCCCCGACCTCTCCATCCCCCCTCTCGTGCCCTCCCTCCAACCTTTCCTTCCACACCTCTTAGTCGTCCCCTCCAGCCCCACCATGGCGTCGTCGACCAGCCTTCCCTCCAATTGCAGCAGCTCCTCCGGCATCTTCTCCTTCTCCCCCGCTAACATGGTGTCCGCCGCCGTCAAGCAGAAGAGCGCCTTTGCCCCTGTCGTACGACCCCAAAACTCACCGCCACCCACGTGCACCAGCGCCACTGCTAACAGCCTGCAAGGTAAGAATCAGGCCGGTGACCAATGACGAGTACACACTAAAAATATTTATAATAATATAATGGAAAACAATATACAGAGTACTGTATTTTCTCAACTATAAGTCGGACTAGTTTGACCAGGCCAGCACCTCAGGTTTTGTTATTTAAAATGCTCTCGAATATATATGAATATATAAACAGTATATTGAATAAGCAATAAGAAACAAAGCTAAGAGAAATATAAAACGATCTTGAGATTAGAAAAAAAGAAACCTCTTCTATGGAGACTGATCTATAAAAGATGCAACATTTCATTAAAAAAAATGAGGGCAAGAGTTAACCTAAAGTCAGTGTACAATCCATAAAAAGAAAGAAAAAGAAAAGCAGAAGTAAAAGAGGTTGACATGATGCAAATTTAGCTCCATGCCCGAGTGTAAATTTATTTTAGACTGAGATTTAAACATTCCTACTGAGGTTACCTTTCTAATTTCCATAGGCTAAGGACACAAAATAATGAATGAGGGATAGCCTTTCCTTTAAATCTCACTATTTTAAAAATACATAGAAAGTGGGTTGTTTTCTACTGTTCTTCTTCCAACAGACCATTATTTCCTGCAACTTGTTTAACTGCCAATGCTGCCTCATTAAACTCCTCTTAATAACAATTTCTCACCTTTCCCTCCACTTCATCCTTTTATTTCTTCCTCTCCCCCTCCTTGATCCCTGACTGTCCCTCCTGACTTTAGATCAGTCTTTTGTGGACTCTAGCAAGTACTCATCAGCCAGTTCCCTGCAGGGCCTGGCCTTCTCCTGAAGTATGTTACCCCGCTCTTTTTTCTCTCTCTTTTTTTTCTTGTTTTTTTTTCTTTTCATTCAACTATCCCTCCTCCGTTGCTTTCCATCCCACGCTGTCCCACCCAGCTCGTTCACAGCCGCGGCTCATCCTGCCCTGCCCTTCCTTCTCGTTTTGTATTTGTCACGCTCCACTTGTCAGTGAGAACGCATATGTGTTCCATTTCCTCTTTTCACTTCCTGCTTCCTGCCTTGTGCTGTGTCCGCCGTCCATGGGGAGCTTTACGCGGTGCCACCAGGGGTCATTCCGCCGTCCCTGTTTCCATCCAACTGTGCTCATACTCGGCCCGTCTAGGCAGGATGTTGTATGGCGTTGAGATCCCCGGCCCCGAGAAATGATGGATGGGAATCTTTATCAGAGCCTCGAGCTAAGCACTTCCTCACTTCCTCTGTCGGCGTTGATGAGCGCTGGGACCACTGCACGCTGATCATACTGACACACACACATATATATATATATATACTGGCACACACACACCTCATTCAGTTAATCCTAACAAGAAGGACGCATTTAGGAAATAACCTGGGAATTAGTGGGTTGAAGAGAGGTGGGAATCAATATGGAGCCGATATCTTATATGAAAAATTTCTCCGTGTGATGGCTTATGTGTAAAACTGGGGGGGGACGGAATGACTTAAGGAGTGAAGCATGGCTGGTGATAGGCCAGATAACCAATCTGGTCTATCACCAGTCATGCTTCACTCCTCAAGTCGGAGGCCCGATTCAATATCAGAGCACTAAAAAAAAAAGGCAGGTTTTATAGAGATAATAATAATGTTCAAGTCAGTCATTTATTACCATGCTGGCTGCCATTGACAGAAATGAATGTCCCATTTGTAGTGGGAGGGCTGCTAGTTCAAAAGGATTTGGACATCGACAAGTGATAAACTTGTTTAAATTCATAGCAGGAGAACATATTCTGCCACATGATTTGACTTGGCAGAAGGACAAGTAACTATTTGGTAACTTGAAATGGACACCAAACAATAGATAATAATATATCCAAATGTTCAAGTGATGAGGTATATTTTTCCATAAATTAAGGAAGGCTCTGAGAAAGCTTTCTCTCAACTCAAATGACCCCTGACCAGATTGAGGTTTTCGCTGACTACACCGAAGATTTGTTGCCGTCGATCATGTCTTTGCGCGTGACTGTTCAACCTCAAGTTCAAGTCTTTGTTCTACTTTCAAAGCATATTTTTCCCAACTCCAAACTGTACACATTTTGTGGTGACCTTGGACGATCCACTACAGTAATACCGCTTGATGGGTTAAAAAGTTCAGCTTTTTATGCATGCATTTACAGCTATGCTCCATCATATATATAAAAAAACAACGTTTTGACTCTTAGGCCTCTTTCAGGCATAAATAGCACAACATTAATGTGTACTGAGACCCACAATTTCCACCTATTACATCTCAATGGACATGGGACCATGTGTAGGCCATTTTCAGACATGTTCTTTAATGGTAAACTCGAAAACCAGATTGAACAATGATGAGCTCTTAATCACAAGGTTTATTGAAAAAAAATGAATAGATAAAAAGCTGGGTTTTGTGCAATGCACAATGTCTCTTGCAACTTTGACATCATCAAAGTATCATAAACTAAACAGTACTTGTACTCAAACACTGACTTAATGTTAACTCCAAACTTGAATTGAATTAAATGCCTTTATTGGCATTATACAAGTCCAATGAGATGTAATGCTTCACCATAAAGTGCACACATAAGTAGTCATAAAAAGATTTATACACAATAAAAATGAAATGACAATAAAATTGAAGCAAATTATTTCATTAAAACAAAACCATAATTCATCCCATTTTATTTAACGACTTTTAAATTCTGAAATCTGAAATGCAAATGTACCTCATGCAAATTTTCATACTAACAAATATAGCTTATAGATACACATAATCTGTTTGCCTCTGTCACCCTTGTTATATTTGTTCGCACACTTACACAACACTCTGGAGTGACTGCTAACAATTAGGAGTGGCAAAGCTCGTATGAAAAAATTTGTGAAAAAGCCTGAGCCAGACTAGAATGATGTGATCCATGCGTGGTGAGCTAGCAGGAAAATGTTTAGATTTGAAGAGATAATCAGGGAGTGAGACGTGTCGTTGCTGCAGCACATTTGGGCAATGGCACTGTTGTGATGACAGATGAAACCCAGCTATCACATGACTGACTGACCTCTCTCTTTTTTTCTCTTCACCCCCTTTGCTTTTTCCTCTTTCCTCCCCCTCTTTTCCCACAAGCAGCGATTCCGGGGATGATTGTTCCACCCATGTAGAGGATCTGGAAAAAAAGAATGTTTGAGAGGAACAAGACACACGTGCGTGTTGTACTCTGAAGCCGAAGCGACGTTAAGAACTCTCTTCAAAACTCAGGCCTTTCCACTCCACTGGGATTTCGAAGATGGAACAACTTTGCCATGTCACATCCCTTTTGGTTGAATTAGTATAGCTGCAGGATTCATATTCATAATATGTATCTTTGTTCTTTTGATTACTGGAGAAGCCAATTGTTACATGCACAAACAATGATTGAGTGTTTAACTTGCTTATTTTTTGTTTTAAACATCAAATTTAAGGGAAAAAAACTAAAATTTGGATTTTATTCTATTCATGCTAATTGGATACTACTAAAATTTTGACCCTGGAGCTCGTCATAGAAGTTTTTAAAACCAAAATGTGATGATTTTGGTTCATACAACCTTGAAAAGCCCGAAGATGTGTATGTCCAGCCAGCACTGTACTGAAGGAGTGAAGCAAATATGACATTAGAATAAATGTGTGATATATTTTTGTATATAAAAAAGGTGAACATTTGGTTTATTTCATTCATTTGGCTTCATTTTTTTTTTTTTTTGCATTTGCTCTAGTTTAAAAAATGTCTTAAGGCAGCTTCTCAGTACAGAAGATTTAGATATACAGCAAGGATTTGGATACAAAAAGTGGTTTTGTGTAAAATATCCTATAAATATGTATTTATGCCTTGTATTTGTATGTCACCTTTGTTTAGTTGTGTTGTGAACATACTTCACTGTTTTCTGTTACATGAATCACTGTTGTCCTCACTATTTAAATGTGACTTCTTTTGGTTTTGTATGGGACTCACCAACACACCATTGTCTATTTTTATATAAGTTAATAAAACGTGTCGGTCGTTTTGTTTTATTTTGTTTTTTGTTTTTTTTGGTTGCTTTCCTTTTGAAAATGTTTATTGTATGGCAAAAAGTAGCATCTTATTCCGAGTATTTGGTTGAAGTAGTTTTTTTTAAAGAATATATACACACATTAATATATACTGTAAAGCTATATCTTTTTGTGTTCCCAATGGATACTGTTAATATGCATGGGATCCTCTCTGGAGTGGCACTGTCCTTGTGTGTGTGTGTGTGTGTGCGTGTGTGTGTGTGTGTGTGCACATTCTTTCTTACTTTCCCCATGTTATTTATGCCTGCTTGCATACTCTATCTCGACACACTTGTTTTCTGTCACTGTAATCTTTACCAGCAGTCTAGATGCCTTAACAATGCAATCCCATTCTTCATTCAATCACATGTACAGTTTTCTAGCCTTGCCACAATTGTCTCTTTGCCACAGAGGAATTTGTGGGAACTTGTGGGGGACAAAGCACAAACATACATCAGAACACAAAGAGCCATAATTCAGGAACATTCGAAAATACATCAGCGAGGCACGTTTTGACTTGCTTCAAGGAATCATTTCACCTTTATTGAACAGTTTTAACTGTACGTAGTAGCACAGCCAAGCGCTGCCGCAGCACAATCTCATCATCACAGCTCAGACCCGAGTCGCTCATCCCCCTGTGCCGTTCACCCCACACGTCTACTTTACAACATGGCTTAGTTACAAGCTAAAACAGAAGCTGCAGTCTCTTTTTTTTTTTGGATTGTTTTGTTTGTGTGTGTGTGTGAGTGTATGTGTATGTGCGTTAAAGCTGTTGCTGGACAGACAGATAGAGAATGGGGCTTTTCTCTCTGCTTTTCTGGTTTTGTTATGGAGCATTTAAAGAGAGGGGCGCCTGCTGACAGATGGGTGTTTTCAGGCACTTGGGTTGTTGTTTTCTGTGAGGGGCCGCGCCATATCTGTTTCACAAAAACACACCACAGAAGTCTATTGTCGTACACAAATGAATAGCTTCTTTGGAAATTTAGCTCCATCCCCATTATGATTATTGGTAAAGTTTTGTACAGCGAAAATGAAAGATGCAAACCAAATAGCCGGTGTCTATTTTTTTCTTTTTTTCTTTTTTTTTTCTTTAGGTTTTCCTGTCCTTGACTGCAAATACACCACAAAGCTCTAAGAGAAGGGAAAAAAATCTACTGTATAGATTGTTATTGCTTTTGATGAGCTGTAAGATAACTTTTGGACTCTCACAATGTTGAATTAAAGTTACCTCTTGTCTGTGACTTTGTCCTGCATTCTTTTTTATTATTATTATTATCATTATTCAACAACTGGTCATTTTTGTGTATATGTAAAAGTAACTGATTGAAAATTAATATAGACAATGTATGAACTGAATTTGCAGAAATAGGAATTCAAGGTGTCCCCACCTCTGGCCCAAAGTCAGTTGGGATAGGCTCCAGCACCCTCTGCGACCGTAATAAGGACAAAGTGGTTCAGAAAAAGTATTAAAGAAAGAACTACACTAAAGTGTATTCATTCAAAGAGGCATGCTATAGTAACTATAGCATGCCACTTTGAGTTTAAAGATGCATTAGAGTATCATTGTAGTATATACATGGTGATTTATAGCATCAGGACCACAAAAATCACGACTCTTCCTAATCATCTTCGAAACATAGATATGAAGTTAGGGAGGAACAACCACCATCTTTTCCACATCCAATATGGAGCGACGATAGGGGCGTGATTACGTAGTTGCGTAAATTGAGCACAGGCGCAGCGTCACCCCCTTTGGAATGGGCGTTTTTCTATGCTGTCGGTCGACCTGCACGACGAGGTAAGGTATAGATCGAGCAATGTACTCGCTTAACTGCGCGCAATCGGTAGATTTTTTAGGACTCAATTGTGCTCTAAACGCCAATAAACCTGTTCGTTTGATGCCAAGTCGGAGACAACGTCGACATTTTAAGTAGGGGCTTCTTTTCCTCACTGGCTGTGTGCGACATGGTACTACTAGCTATCTTAGCATTAGCGTCACGACATTTGACTTCAAAAGTATTATGTCCCTATTCTCTCTATTATTGAGTCGTGGGGAACGACTTTTAATTTAGTCAAACAAAGCCGAGATATCAACGGATAGTTTGTTTGGTGAAGGATTACTTAAAAATGACATCCAGAGGCACGACTTAGTTCCTGGTGTGTTGTATGTAATGATAGTTTTCACGGCGACTACTAAGCCCGTTTCTAATTTGTAAATCTGTTTTTTGAAATGAAAATAAAAAATCATTTTTACTAAAAGTGTTACGGCAACTTTCTCCTAGCTTTTAATATCCGTCTGTATATTCAATCTCTTTGTCTGGAAAGGAGAAATTAGCATGGATCACTCACTAACTAATTTTCATTCTTTATCTTTATCATTTATTGGAAGATTTCTCTTTCCTTTAATAATTGTTTGGCATTTCGCAAATAGTTTAGTTAAGTCAAGATGCAGAAATTCCTGCGTGCCCGAAACCATGCACACACTTGAAGTTACAGGAGAGGAGACTTGGCCAAATCAAGGTAAAACTAGTTACAAAAAAACCCACCTAAACCTATCAGTTGAATCTCCAGTCTCTGGATATGATAACTTTTGTTTTTTTTTCCTTGCATGCACCAGGTCCAGACTATGGAGGACCAGGTGATCTTCCCAGGTTGCCCACTTGAAGATGATGCATCATCTCTGAACTCTGCTGTCATTCTTCTGAGAGGTTAATTTATTGTAGAATATCCTAATGAAAACATTTTAATTTCATTATTTTATATGCACGTACCAGGTCCATGTCCTGACTCTGGAGGACCAAGTGGCCCACTTGAAGATGATGCATCATCTCTGAACTCTGCTGGCAGTCTTCTGAGAGGTTAATTTATTGTAGAATATCCTAGTCAAAACATTCTAATCTCACATTATTTTATTGACTAACCCCCTCTTATTTTATATGCACGCACCAGGTCCATGTCCAGACTCTGGAGGACCAAGTGATCTTCCTAGGTTGCCCACTTGTTGATGCATCATCTCTAAACTCTGATAACAGTCTTCTGAGAGGTCAATTTATTGTAGAATATCTAAGTCAAAACTGTATAATCTGACATTATTTTATTGACAACCCCCCCTCTCATTTTATATGCTTCAGGTCCAGACGATCTCCTCAGTTTGCCCACTATCTCCGAACTCTGCTGGCAGTCTTCTGAGAGGTTAATTTATTGCCAAATATCTAAGTCCAAACACTCCAATGTCACATTTTTTTATTGACTAACCCGTTTTATTTTATATGCAGGTCCAAGTGATCTTCTTCCCACGTTGCCCTCTTGATAATGCATCATCTCTGAACTCTTCATAGAGGTAAGTTAATCGTAAAATATCTGTCATTTTTTAAATTTTTTTTACCAAAGTTGCAATTTACTAATCCTCTTATTTTCTAGGTCATGTCCAATCCCGAAGGTGAGGAGGATTTCATCTTTTTTCTTCAACCAGTCATTTTAATAAAAGAGATTTGTGTGTCATTTAACTTTGTCAAAACACTTGGAGAAAAAAGACCCCAAGACCCTTAATGGTCTTTTTTTTCCTTTTTTTTATTGGTGTTTATATTTCCTGTCTTTTTCTGTTTCAAAATAAAAAAATTGACTAAGGATTTCTGGTTTTAATTTTTTTTTTTAATAAGTATTTTTAAGGAAAAATGACTAAGTGTTTAACGAGCTTTTTTTGAAAAAAAAAAAATTCTAAGTGTTTTGTGGGAAAAAATGAATAAGTAAAAATATTTTTAAAGCAATGATTTTTTTTTTTTAAATTATAATAAGTGTTGCATTTAAAAAAAAATGACTAAGTGTTTAGGGCAGAATTTTTAAAAATAAATTAATGTGTTTTTGTTTACAGGTGGAGGAAAGCAGCCAAACCAAAAAGTTTTTCAATGTGAATTTTAAGTGTGCAAATGTCTTTCAATAAAAATTTTCAAACAACAATTAGATTTCAAAAGCTTTATTTTTCCACAAAGAAGGGACTGAGATAAAGTCCCATAAACCAGCCAGCATCTAGAGGTAGTGCTTCCACCCAAGATACAAAGAATGTTTTCTTGGTTCTGGAGAAAGAAAAAAAAAAAGTCAAGGAACAATAGACTAATTCCAACATTAAAAAAAAAGATTGACGAATAGTTAATAAAAAAAAAAGTGAAGTTTTACCAACATAAGGGCTCTTCTTCCCATGGTGCCATCTATCCATTTGTCAGTCAGCAAGCCTTCATTCCACTGCAAAAGAAGGCAAGCAACATTAAAGCCCCAGGAGGGGAAAAAAATAGAATTATGCCAAGGCCCCAATCCAGTTCATTTTCCATGTCCTCCAACACACCCAAATCAAAAAATCATGACCCATCTACTGATGAGTTGATCATTTGACATTTTGATGTGGTGGGAGACATTGAAAACATACTGGACAGGTGCCAGACAGACAACTAGAGTTGGAGTCTATAACAACAAGTACCAGTGAGGGGATGTTGGTGTCAAAGACTGTGCCATTCACTGTCACCCTTTTAGCGTTGATTTGGTAAACTTTGGTGGACCCTGAAGAGAAGCAAGATACAAAAGGAGTAGGTTTAGTACACAACATGAAAATAATAAATAACCTGAAACAGGTCCTACCTCATCCACAACTTCTTTGGTCTCCTCGTCGATTTTTACAGCTTTCACCTCCTCCATCATCTCAGTGGCTTTAAACCTCTACAAAACACCACAGCGTGATTATGAAACTGCTTATTTAACCATTTTGATGCACAAAGGACCCACACGTGTATTTCATCCTGGATGAGTTTTGCCAGTCAATCCTTTCTAATCCATTTTTTTAAAAAATATCCCAAAAAGTCAAATATTGCATCTGTTCTCTTCATAAACTGAGGAAAAATTATTTTAACATGCGTTTAAACCTGAATCAAAAATGACCCCTGCATTGTAGTTCAATGAATGCCTTTTCCGATTTTTGTCCAAACCACACTTAAAAAAGGGACAAAGCCCAGGGTATTTTGTGAATTTTACATATAAAATATATAGTTTGAAAAAGAAACTTATCAATGGTTCTTAACATGGGTTCGGTAGAGCCTCTGCCACAGAGGTCAAAACATCAATTCATCATGTCTATTGACGATAACATGCCCTGCTTGACCATTACTGGTTGGAGATGATCACGTGACATTGCTTGGCCAAACAGTTCTGCAAGAAATATATATCTTGATTTGAAAAATATATATTTTAATTGCCCCTAAATTAAGTTTCAGTATCTCCAACAAGGTTAAGAACCACTGGCATATATTGTATAAGTGTACTATTTCCTACACCTCCACTGATCCACAAGGGTTCTTGCTAATAAAAATAAACACCAGATCAGTTAGTGTTCTCATTCAAAATTTGGATGCATCATAATGAAAAGCTGATTGAGCAAAGCATTGAACGCTGACATTTCATTATTACACGGAGAGATAAAATACAAACTAGTATTTAAAAACACGACTCACTTTGCTGACATACAGCCCGTTATGGGGTCCACAAGCTGCTCCTCTTTGGTGGTTTTGGCCCCATTCTTGATGTTGCTCAGCGGTCTGTGCTTATTGAGGAACTGAAACACACAACGGAATGATTCATTTATAAACATTAAGAGCAATAGGTAACGCAATGTAGCAAATTTGTTTGCAAACATTTGTCTGTCTGCATCCACATGGGACTACGTCACGAGAACGAAACACGCTCCCGTCGAAAAGAAACGCTCTTAAAATGAGAACTGGGGCTTCGAAATCCCCAGATGATAACGTACCAAAAGCATTACCCTGTCCAGTAAGAACTTTAACTGGTCTTTCTTCGGCAAATCGTCAATTCTGAGGCCGCTATACAGTCCACTAGCGTCCTCACTCATCAGCCATTTTGGAAGAATGACGGTGCTATTTGAACTCTGACCTCCACCACGCCCATTAAACATAGACACACAAAAATATATTGTAATAGAGTAGCACACGCTATCATGAAAACAACGTGGTATTTTTGGTGTTTCTTTTTTGTGAATTTTATATATAAAATAATAATAGGTTGAAAAAAGAAACTTATCAAATATTAGTACTGTTGTCTCCCTGCCCCAAAATGTTTTTGTTTAATTACCATATTTACATGATTACCACATCTCAATTCTATTTTTAATTAATAGTCAAAATAAAAGTAAATTGATGTAACTACATGTATAAAAATAGAAATTCACTCTTATTATTTTTATTTTTATTTCATTCTATGTAAATCATTACCTGTCTTTGTAAATGATAGACATCCACTTCATTTAAACTAAGGGGCTGGGTGTGAATACTCATTTTTCAGCACCCTTGAGGTGCTCGACAACCAATCCACTTTGACCGGGAGGCAAGGCGGCGATCACTGGTAAACAGAATGGACGCACAAGAACAAGACTTGTGGAGACTAAATCCTCAGAAATGCATCCCTTCCCCCTTTTTACCAGGACTTTCTCCTTAATAAATCACATTCATTAATGCATTAACAATGGTAAGTTGGACATGGTTAGCCTGGCAAGTTTCCTCCTAAACATATTAGTAGTTAATGATGATTCCAAGGTTATTAATCGCAAACCCACCAGCCCACCATAAATGAGTCATCATTTGCATACCCGGTCATCAGCAGAAAATTAATTTCTTTTATTTTTGCATATGTAATTTAGGTGGGCTGCGATTGGATTACCTTGACGGATGCTGAGATTTTGCTGACCCCCGAGTGATGCGGGGTCTCCGCGGTAACCGGAGGCCCCCGTAACCTGAAAGTCGAGCCGAATGAAGGACTTGTAAACATTGTTTGCTCTCTTTAATTGCTTGCAGGTTCCTAATTGGGCGGAGCTGTATATCCAATAAGAGAGTTGATACTTTGCTGACAAACAGTAAAGTGGTGTGCATGATTTAGCTGTAAGAAGTAGAATATTGAATTACGGAGGTGACTACAGGCAGAGGAAAATGAGTTGTGGGGCTAATGTTTTTGATTAGTGCCGAGCATCAACACGCAGCTCCAGGGACTCCCTAAATACGCACACACACACACACACACACACACACACACACACACACACACACACACACACACACACACACACACACACACACACACACACACACACACACACACACACACACACACACACACACACAGACACACACACACACACACACAAACACACACACACACACACAACACACACACACACATATATATGAGCAGACCCATATTGAGACACATAAATCATAAATACACTGAGACAAAAGGTGAAGCCATTTTGCTTGAGCTTTGCAGGCCCAGATAGAGTGGTCAGTGTGGAGGAGGACAATAGGAGTGGGAGGCCCGGGGCAGACCTCAACAGCCTCTGGAGACCTTGTATTCAAAGACACTATTCCTGGAGAACCAGAGGCGCCAACAGCCTCAGCACACATCAAGTGCGCTGCTGCTCAGGAGTTTGTGTGCTACTAGTATCCTAATGAAATATATTAATTCACATTCCGCACCATCTCGCACATTCTCCTTTCTGTATGGACACATGAAGAGAGAAAGGGTGGTGGAGAGGCGTATTTGAAAGCAAAAACAGGATCCCCCCATGGGGATCCCGCATAAAGAAAGGAAAGAAATGGAGAGGAAAGGATGGATGGGGGGGGGGGGGGGGGGGGGGTAGTCGGGGGATAGTGGGTTTGACAATGGAAGCACAGCTAGTCAGTGAGCAAAAAGACAAGGAATGAATATTAATAATATTCAGTCTTGGGAAATCGCTGCATTGCTCATTACACTTAATATCGGTTACGAGCCCTTTTCCTCCAAGGTCACAGGTCGAAATGAGTACATTACACAGTTAGTCAAGGGTAACAAAAGTACCGAACAATATTCTTAACATTTGAATAGAATCAAACTAACAGAAACACCCCTGCAAATAAAGAAATTAATATGCATTAGAAAAACATAAAAACTATAATGTGTGGATTACATCAGGTAATAATAGCAGAAGATGTAAATGTAAATGGAAAACTACATGAATAATTAGATAGTATGTGTTCCTATACATATGAGGGCACATGGGTGCATACTTCAGTTTCCTCCCACGTTCATGAAACATGTCAGATAAAGTGAAATAGTCCGTAACAGTACATGTTTTGTTGTTGTGTTTTGTATATACTTTTCTGGTGTGAATACTCCCTTAGAACAATCTGCAACTCTAATAAATCTCTGCCCTCTCATGACTGTTTGTCCTTAGATATCATTGTTAGTCATTGAATATAAGCCAAATCATTCAATCATTTTATCACTATGCTTTAGGAGAGAGAACATGTTTTAAGTTTCCTTGTGGTATAAAAAAGGGTCAGATATCCTAGATTTATAACATTCATAGTTGTTTTATGTAAGACTAGCACATGGCCTCCCAACATTTAATTGAATAAACGACTGTTTAACAAACTTTGCTGAGCCAAGGCACATGTTTGACATCAAAATTGTGGCCCAACACCTCCCCAAAAAAAATCATATTGATGAATTCACATGGTAATATTATAGCTTGTACTATCTACTGGTAGGAGTTTTCCTTGTTATGCCTTTCACAAAATTTTAGATTTTTAAGTGCGTCCTATGTTAGTAAATATGTGCCACGTTGAATTTGTACAGATTTTATCACTTAATAAGGGGAAATGTAATCTTTAATAAGGGGTTCAATTGGCTGAGGTTGACAGGTATGAAATCTATGATGAGAATGTAACCATACTGTGGTTGCCAAGTGTACTACTCCAGCTATTTCTACTGTATAGGCATGTCTCTAATGTGTATTTGCGGCTACAGTATGTTTCTTTTGCAGGTGCAGAAAGCACCACTTTACATCTGGCTGCCAGCAAGACAGAACAAATTTGAGTTCCGCGGCTACACGGCGGATGAGCGTGCACTCACATTTGAGGTTTGCGCTCTCACTTATGAGGGAGGGTGTGTGGTCGTTTCCCACAGTAATTACGGCGGTGACTCTGTGTGTCTGTCTATGATCTGTGTGGTACCTGTCAGGGGGAAGCCGGCAGAGCACATGCTTTATTCGCCTTGTAATTGCTGCTGCTAATTTACTGTGCAGTGGTCTAATGAGTGGGGAGGGTAAGAGGCTGAGGTTTGTAATGGATGTTAGAGCGATAGAGATACAAAGATAGATTTTATCGTATATATAGAGCGAGGGGGAGGCCCGCAAAGTGTGTATGTGTTCAGTAAGCATGTTAAGACACTTATCTTTATTGTTCTACTAGGGGCAAAGAAAAACTATTTTTCTTTCCATCTCTTCTCTATATACGCACCCCTGTCCCCATTCCAGTGAGCATATTAGACACGCTTTTTGTTATGTTGATTAATGATAAAAGCAAATTCATAAATAATGTAGGATATTTATTCCATTTATTCAGATGCTAATTAGGGCTGGAAGAAGCTACCTCAGAGAGAAATGCCCTTTATTATTATTTTTTCTTTCTTTCTTCATCTATTTCAGTGCAGCTAGATAGGCCAAGTGACTGAGTCTCCTATTAATGCCATTCACTCTTTGAAGCACCAACAGTATCTTGTGATGAGGACACATCCACCCTTCATTTTCCCCTAATGAGGTCGTGATGGAGGCCAGTGATTTTCGGCACATATACACACACAGTTTCTTTTTTTTTTTTTTTAGTCGGTGCACTTTCGATGAACGTTGGATTGACGGGGTCCTCTTTGATTGATGCACCGCGGTCCGTCCACATGTTCTACAGCTCACTCGTTTAATTATGTTTCCTAAGCATCATTAAGTACCATTATTTTCGATCATATTCTAATGAGAGAGGTGGCCGATCGCAGGACAAGCTAATTGGTGATTAATGTTGTGTATCAGTGAAAGATAACGCAAGATTGCTCATTTAATGACACAATGCTGTATTTAAGTGCTGAATATGGGAAAAAGCAAACAAAAGAAAAATCAGGACTTGTATGGATCTTTTACACATCTTCTGCTCATCTCGGCGCTGTCCAAACACATGCCCGCACACACCTTCGACTACTTTGAATTGTTGACCTCTTAGTCGCATAATACACACTTATCGCTGTAATGCTGTAAGACATAACTCAGCTGCTCCTCCTGATTATCCGCTAATAACTAACTCAGTATTGATGCACTGCGTCACAGCCCGAGACTCGTGCACGGGCACAGACACAAACATCTTCATGTGGTATTGATGTGGCGCGCGGCTGTAGGTGTTTCCATTTAAGGTCAGTCGATCGCCTTAAGTATGTAATGTAAGGCGGGGGCGGGTCCGTAAACATGTCAAATTAGCAGTAATGAATGGGCAGGCGCCAGCAGGGGGAAGTGTCAGGGTGCAGGCTCAGGACAATACATTAGCCAGAGTTATCCTAGTGTGGCCATCTCCAACACACGCGGCAGCCCTGCAGAGACATCTTGTAAACCAAAGGGACCCATTCAGCGGTCACACATTCTGCGTTAATGGGGCCGTGTGCCTGATTGGTGTCCCGACGACAAAAGTTCTCTTGACAACAGTGCGTTAGAGTACGGAGGGTTCAAAACAATTAAAGTTAAAAGACTGAGCAATACAATTAGAATGGAGCACAAAAACAAGAGAGCTTCTCCAAGAATTGAGAACATGTTTTCCCCGTTAAATCAATGTGTGGCCAGGGATCGTAAAAGAAGTGACACAATTTCCATTGGTTGGAAACAAAGTGTGCAAATATTCCAGGCAACCAAAATTAATCATAACATTTTCATGTTGTGATGATGATTTTTATATTTAAATATATGGGGTAGATGACAAATCTTATTGAAGCAGAAATGCTTATTGTTAAACTACACAAATCACTAAATAAGAAAGAATGGAAAAGAAACACAGCATTCTTACAAAATCTGTTAAATGTAATTCTAGCAAAAAAAATGCAAAAGTTAATGATCTGGATAACAATAGTATGAGTGTTGCAGTTTCATAATCTTTCATGCAGGAAATATTTGAACACAAATGGTGGAATATGACACCAAAGCAGAGAATGTAACAACTCAAAGGCAAAGGCATAGATTTTTTTTTTATCTTCGGTGAACACCGATTAACTTAACTGAAGCTTATTGGGGAGCTTTAAGCAGCACTATGCAACAAAATGTCTTGTAAATTCATAAAAGAATAAAATGTGACAAGATATATTTTTCTTAGATGTGCAATACACTTTGAATCATTGTTTAAGTATTTCTTTTATTTTTCTACACGTGTTTAACATAATATAGTTTCAATGTAACCAAAATATTAGTTGACAACTATTAGTATTTAGATAACATTTAGGGTGTCTTTTGCAATAATAGGGGTATTTAGGTTACCTCTAGGTACTTTTTGAACAAATAGAGAGTATTCCAATAGACTCTAAAATTATATAATATTTAGGTGTAATGTTTGATTAAAACCAGGAGTTTTTAGATACCTTTTATTCAGTGATCCAGTAGACCAGGGGTGGCCAACTCTGGTCCTCCTGGTCCTCTAGAGGCGCTCTCTGGTCTGTTTTTCATTTACATATCCCTCCTCTACCACACCTGAATCAAAGTATCAACTCATCAGCAAGCTGTCCAGAAGCAGGAAACTAATCCTGGTTATTTGATTCAAGTGTGTTGGTAGAGGGAGACATGACAAAGAGACCGGATTGCGGCTCTCCAGGACCGGAGTTGGCCACCCCTGCAGTAGATTATCAAGTATGTTTTACTTTTAAAGAGTACTTTGATTAGAATTAATTGAAAAACTTTTAAGGTTTAATTCAACACATTTGAGAATATCTAGGTCACTTTTTGCTCATATTTGTGTACATTTAGGAGTAGCTATATCATTTTTAGATAACTTTTATGACTTGTGTTTAGATTTGTGTGACCATATCTTATATGAGTGAGTCGTTATTTCTAATATACTGTGTCTTGACACATGTTTGGATACTTAAAAATGTGCCATTTGTCAATCTATAATAACATAAAGTAAATGTACACAATGCAGTGAAGTATTATAATTGAAGTGATCTGTGTTTTTATAACCAGAGATGTTAGCCATGGATGGCACACTGCCATTTAATCACAAAAGGTCCAGATGGCCCAAATTTGAATGACCAGTTTTTCTGTCACATTTTTTTCCCTCAATAAAATGTGAATGAATTATTTTCAATATTATCAAATCCATTCAAAGCAACTGAAACATGACTACTGTATAATTTCCTTGCTACAGTGCCATAATGTAAACACTCCTGTGTCTTTCCCAGACATAATGGGCAGAACAGGAGTCATGAAGACAGAAACATGTCTGAATATTGTGATTAATGCAGACTTAAACCTCTGAAAATTTCAGAATGATGTATGACACAAGAAATAATGATTAGATGTATACTACTGCACTCTACCATTTGCATTTTAGGACAAGGTGAACAAATCCATTGTCATTCCAACAATAAATGACAAAAGTAAATGAATAAAAGAAAATCATCCCCTCTGTCTGAATTCTCGCCAGTATTTGTCGCTTGCTAGATATAATAAACACACTTATGATATTCCTTACCCTTGCACTTAGCTCAGATAGAAATCAAAGTCACGGCTTCAAAAACCCTTAGCAGGAGGTTGTACCCCCACAAAAAAAAATAAATAAATAAACCCACATTGAGACTATAACTTCCTTGTCTGAGTTAAAAATAAAAAATAAAAATATGACAATTATATGGTGACGAAGGCAGAGAAAGCAAATGGTGTTAGTATTTATTTTTTCTTGTCCACGTTGAAACAGGAAAAGGACCTCTGGTTTAATAAACCATGAATCCTTTCACAGGAGGTTTGTATGTTATTCTTCGGCGAAACAGATATGTGGGGAAGGAACGAGAGAGCGAGGGAAAAGAGTAACAGAAAGCAGCGGGGGTGGAGTGGGGGAGAGATATGTTGCAACCATCTGAATTTTCTTCTCCCTCTCTCCATCGCACACACATCATTTCCAGGCTGTATGTTAGTTTTGGGTTGAAAAGTGAGGGGTGGAAGTCGGGTGGTGTTTCGGGTGGGGGGCGTACACATCCTTCTTGGTCCAGCCTGGGAGCGAACACGCACAAACGAGAAGCAAAAAAAAAAAAAAAAAAAAGATCCACTTGGCATCTGCAAATGATTATAAAGCTCTCTCCTCTCTTCCACTCCACGTTTGACACTTTGACACACCAAAATTGCTCTCTAACATATTCGCCCCGCTATTGGCTCCACCACAACAGTGCATGTGTACAAGTACGGCGTAGAATGGTTGCGTTCTGCATACTTATCCAAAAGGCAGCTCTGATTTGGAGGATTCCTTTGACCCTTGCATCCATAGAGGATATGGTGATAAATAAACATGTACACAAGTGTCTGTGTAAGTTGTCTCTTTGGCCCCCTCACTCCCACTCGCCCCTCGCTCTCCCTCGCCTTCCTGTAACAAAGGTTACATTGATCATGTTTCTAAAAGAGACTCTGTATTTCCACACGGCCCAGGCCTCTGATATGTTTTTCTTGGCAGCTTGGACTTCTACTTTTGTCATTCACTCAGCATATTTTAACAAATTAGAAACATTAGAAACCAGGATCGCCGCGATGTTATGGTTTGGGTTTGAAACGCTTACGGTCCCCACAATTATATTTCAAAACACGGCGGGATTGTTTGACAGCCGAGCGGAATAAAAGCCCTAAAACAACTTTTTCATGAGAAACACATGGAGTTGCAATTAGAACTCGGCGTGATGTGTGTTCGCGCCGGTTCATTTGTTGTCGTGTAAACAGGCGACACGGCGTGCGGGGTGGAGGTCAGGCCACATGTAGGCTCACCTTTTTTAGTACGTGAGTGTGTGTGTAAGGGACAAAGGGACACAGTGCTCCACATAACAACATTACAGATGGCTGTTGTGAGTGGTTGTGACAGTGAAAGCGAGTGAGTTCCCACTCCATACAGATGTACTCTGAGTGACCTTACAAAGTAAAACAGGCCCCCCCTTTGCATCTCCCTCTCACTCTGGCACACACTGTCAATTCTCACTCAGCCCTTGCGGGCCACTAAAACTTGTTTCCTGAGCCAGGAATACATCAAGGGCCAGGAATACATAAGCAGTGAGCCGGGGAGATGCATAGCAAGGGTCCAGGAAAGCAAAACTTGGGCTAAATAAATATTGGACTGAGGGATTAGTAGCTTTTGCCACCTATAAAAGCAAGACAGGTATGCCAGCCTGAGTTAACGACTGCTTGCTGTGACTTTAGCCTCCATTGTTTTACTTTTCTTACATTTCCACACATTTACAGTGTGTGTACTAAAAGGAGGAAAGTAGAAATAACTTCCCTTTTCCTAACAATCGTCTCCTTCCTTTTACTGACATTCAGACTATATAAAATGATTGGCTGGGGAGAGAAGCATAAAAATGGAAAGCATTGGTAATTGATGCTTTTTGGGAACTGGGAGTGAAAGAAAAAAATGTGGCACATACACCATCATATAAAAAGGATATTAAAGTTCTAAATTGGTTGAATTTCTTATGACTATAATTGTATAACTCAATATATTCTTTATTTAACACTGAGTAATACAGTTCAAATTTGATTGAGTCAATGGAACTATTATTGAAATCCATTCATTCACTTTGGTAATGAAGATGCATATTTGTGGTACCATTGGGGCTACATAAATATAGAACAGTAATGACTCATCAAATGACAATGTTTCTCTTTGTTTCTCCTTATTTGTACAATACATGGAGCCATGTTTCAATTTTGAATATTTATGTAAATATAATACGGATCACAATCCTTACAATTCTAAATATGTACAATTTGAAAGTGAAGCAAACACTTATTTGGTGTTTTAAGACTAAGTTTGGTGCCTTTATTCTAGTTTTAGTTTACCATAAAAATCACATGCATGTTTTGAAAACTGTACGTAAAAGTGGAGAGACCCTCTTAGAACGTGAAAATAAATATTAATTCATATCTGTATTTGTTTCATAATATTAATAATTCTCTATTAATGTCATTTGATAGCTTAAGCATATATTTTATTTGCTATTGTTTATTAGAAACCTAGAGGGTGCAAAGTGTATCTTCCAGGGGTTTCATTGACATTTAGGGAAGTTCTGAACTCTTAACTATGAGGATGTCTTAAAATAAACTCTTTAAATATACTCTATGCGTGCTGGTAAATATAAATCTTCTGTAAATATTGACATTTTATGATAAATCACTAATTATTAGTGTTATACGTGCAAATTTAGAACACTGTGGGAGTTATAAAAACTGAGAGAGTGTAGTGTAAGTTAACAAATATGTTGTGGTTGGTTAACGGCATTTTCCACATAAAATGCAGCTGCCAAAGAGTTTTATTATGTTTCCCTTCTAAATGTTTGTTGTCAATCTTGGGAAAATATTAAATAAGATATTAATTTGGAATGGGTTTCATTCAGTCCAAAGAAAAACATTGGTAAACCCCCTTAAGCAATCTAAAGCAACTTTTCTCCCCCCAATGTCTCTTCTTTTTATGCAAAACAAATATATTTCAAGGGCTTCCGTTGTGAAACATTCCTCTCCATTTTCTCTGATGTTCAAGCTGATTTTGATTTTAACATTTGCTTGCTCATTCTTTTTCTGTCCTCCTTTGAGCCAGCTTTTTTTTTTTTCTTTTTCTGGTGGTAGATTGTGAAACAAGAAGAATGTGTTTTATTCTCGTGTGGTCTGACCCGGCACATTTGCTTTCAATTTGATTTGATTTTGCAAAAAAAAAAAAAAAAAAAAAGACGTCCATGGGAGAATGAATGATAGCTGCATGATGGTTCACATGTAAAAACTTGAACCAAGGCCAGGTCATGTAGTCCCAGTTGTACAGAGAGACTTTCTGCTTTATTTCCCTTCCCGTCCACTCCTTTTCTAGTTCTGTCCAAACAAAGTCACCTGGCCATGTATTGTGGGAGATTGTAAAGTTTTCATTGAGCCCATGTGGAAACGATTTAGCCGTAATCTCCAGTAATTGTGACTGTAACACAGAAACAGGCTGGAACACATGGGCCTCCTATTTTTCTTCAGGGTCACGACAGGCTTATCTCAATATTTAGCGTTTTGCCTGATTGAGTTATCATATCACATTTGCTGTTAAGAGCTGAGTGATGTCAACAAATGTAACCAGAGAGCATGAAATGTTGCTTTAAATCAGGTTCCCGTTTGAAGACAGCGCACACAGGCATGTCAGCATGTCCCCAGTGAGTCTTGACTTTTTAAAATGCATGACATTTAAGGCCGCTGCGGAGATGTTCGACTAAAATGCTCTTTAAAAAAAAAAAAAAGCCCCTCACCATTAGTCTGTGACCTATCCTAGATCCCAACCCAGTTTCCCTTACACACTCGCGGGGAGAAAGGGGACACTCTGCTGAGGTGCAAATGGTTTGTCTCCACGCATCAGTGAATCAACATTGCTCGCTCAACGTTCTCTCTTCCCTGCCTGATCCTTCTTGACTCTGTCCATCAAAACTCCACCTTGCTCACCCCTGTCTCTTTTATAGCATTGTTTCCTCCTCACGCTAACAATGGTGTATAGTGGGAAGGGCAAAGGGCCAGCAGAAAAAAAAAGAAGACATGAATAAATGATTGTAATTTAGCTGAAGTGGTCCTAATAAAAACTTGACGCTCAGCGTCCTTGTCACTCGTGGTTAAAATTTGCGATGAGGTTTCCAAGGTTGGGACCTTGATTATTTTAATACAGTAACTGACTTTCAGTTTACATCATTTAAATGTATTAAAACAATACAAAGAGATAACAATGCAACTCCTAAACAAGAAGGTTGAAAAGTTTAAATGCTGCTTTTTATTTTGAAGTGCAGTTTTACTGACTAAAAAGTATTGCATTGTTTTAAAATAACACAAAGAAGTCGGTTACCAATTCATCAAACCTTGGAAAAATGTCAAACTTTTCACATTAAATGTTACATACATTTCTTGTCCAGTTCACATCTGTGGTAACGACTATTGCTGGAGCTTACAGTCATCGGGGACCTTCTCTAGATGTTTTATTACTGTGAATTTTACCGCATCTGTTCCAGTAGTTTTCAGTGCTGCCTGCCATGTTGCAGCATAACAGGTTACTGCACTTAAAGTGTGGAACTCATAATTCAGAATTTCCAGTACATAATGAAAATGAGTGATGTAGAAGTGGCGTTATCAATGAAAGATAGTATAAATGGGTGCAATGATTTTAACATGAATAAATGCAATCTGCGTAAATTGTGACAAACAATATAATAAAATGCTATCATAAACCAATTGCAGTGCTTAAATACTTGAGGTCACTGCTCATCATCAATGCTTTCCAGTTTTTGGTGAGTCTGCAGCCCACACACACACACACACACACACACACACACACACACACACACACACACACACACACCCACACACACACACACACACACACACACCCACACACACACACACACACACACTAACTCACATCCTGATGAATGAGTAATCTGGTTGCATAGCATGCAGTCACCCTTGTCCATGTTTGATAATGACACTTTTGATTCCTCCATTCCGGCTCTGTGGAGAATGACGGGGACATGGAGCTGGAAGCCATGAAGTTATCATATAAAGCACATCAAGTGAGAAGCCACAAAGCCTACAAGTGATTAAAACCCGTCAACTCAGGGTTACTTCATCACAATCATTAGTCTTTTCTTGTCCTACCTTCTGGCTGTAAAAACCCACAGAGTCTTACCCCTCCCTGTGTGTTAATAATATTCACTCTGCCTCTGATACATTAGCCAGTGAATGATAGGGCAAAGCCCCGGCCTAATTGCTTTCTTCTTGTAAAGTCTCAATTCATTTTTGCTGAGGAGACACGCCAATGTGTGCCTACGCGCACACTCACAATCTTACGCGCACTTACACTGACACACACGTCGCCCCACCTTCCACCACTGCTGTTTTATGATGGATGGGGCTGAGAATGCATGGGAGGATGGGGGGTCGGGGAGTGGGGGGCTAAGAAGACTGCACATGTGCATGTACTGCATGTGTGTGTGTGTGTGTTGGCTGGAAAAAGAAAAAGAGAAGGAAGCTGAGCAGAGGAGCTCTGATTAACGACACAGAGAAGGGGTCCCAGAGGAGCGTGGTGGTGGGGGGTGGGCAAAACTATCTAGGGCCAGTTGAGAGAGAGCGAAAGAGAGAAAGAGGTAGGAAAGGAGAAGATGGGAGGGAATCTGTTTTCTTTTCATCTGTTTCATTAAGGGAATTCACAGTTGCATGAAACTTGGCGTATCCATCATTCCATTCATCATTCGGTTAGCCGTATCCTACCGTTCTCTATTTATTGCACACGTACACACGTCTGATTAACTCTTCTACCCTCCCTTCTGATTGGCCTGAGACTTGTGTCCATAGTTTTGTCAGTAGAGGCAAGAGTGTTGCCAAAGCGTGGGCCATCACCTCTCCCTGATTGCGCATGAGAGTAAAGGTAATGGAGCTGTAATAGCACCTTAAGTACCCTGCTATCACTGACACCGCCGGTATAGCATTACCCTGTTAGTCTAGATGTGCGAATGAGGGGATGTGGGAATTGGCATATATCCATGTGTACATCCATGTGTTTTTTTTTTGCGTGAGTAGCCAATCAGAGAAGAGGTTCTGTATGTGTGTGTGAGTGTGCGTGTTTGTGCTCGAAGACATTTGACGGAGATTTGTTTTGTTTTCCCAGCGGGTCATTTGAGCGGTGGCGATCAAAGAGAAAGATGGAGGTTAACTGACCAGACCTGTGAAGCTTCACAGTGGGACCTGTGGGACTCGTCTCTGTTAGCCCAGGTAGCAATCATCTGATACACACGCACAATCAGCACAGAGAGTGAGGGTGAGCCATGGGAATTTGAAGATCGGTAAGGTCTAAACTAACTTTGTCATTTCACTCATGAAGCCGCGGCCCTTTCACACCAGTTTTCGCAACCAGCGAAAAATAGATTTACTCCAACTCCTGCTTCGATTCTGTCACAAAACATTCAAAAGTCCAATAAAGTAAGTGTGAGTTAGGTTTTGAAGGTCCCCGGAGGAAGGGAATGACTAGTATAGGGCTAGAAAGTTAGATGATATTCTGGTTTATATATCTCAAAGTAACAACATACACGCCTCAGGACTGAATGGAGCATTTCTGCTGGAATTTATCAAAAACAATGTATGAGAAAAGAAATCCGTGCATGAGCTTAAGGGGCGTGTGCGTGTATTTGGGTGGAGTGGGGGGTGTTATGTGAGGAAAATCAATGAGAGATAAGCATCAGAGCCAGCTGCTCTGGTGGAGAGAGACAGCAAACACCAGTTTGAATTTTTTTGGAATACGACATTGATGAATTGTTTATTCAACAGGTCAAAGCTTTGTAAAAGATTTTATAGAATTATCTGTCATACAAAGCATTTTTAAATAGTCAAACTGGCGAAACAAATATCTACATTAAATATTTAAATAGAGCTGAATTAGTACAAAAACATATTATTTACAGTTTATGCTTTGTTGCATTCTGTACATGTAATACTACGTCAATTTACTTCAACACGAAAACAATATCTTTATGGCGTTCTCTTAAGAAGAACATTTTAATTATTTTAATTAATATTTCTCGTGTTGATTTTGTATTGCATCATATTTGTATGATACGATGTTGAATGGATAAAATTATTGAAAAGGCTACAACACCAGTTGAGAAAAATATTTTGTAAAAGCAAAACTATCAGGCCGTGTATTTTACACCATATTGTGAAATATTTACACTAAAAAGATACCTAAAGATACATAAATAAGCCATACCACACGGTAGGCTGCAGGTTTCAAAGTGGGTTTAATAGTGACATATAATCTTAAAATTAAAGCAAATACATCTAATTGGATCACTGAAAAAAGAATATTTTACAATACCCTATGTTGTATTGTATTTATTAACTCATACGGTGAGTTTCATTGACATACTAGATTTTACTGTAATAAAATACATGCCAGCATGGATTGTAAATTCTATGGCTTCATATTGGTTGAGCGTCTTATTAGAAGAAACATGTATATAACAAAAGACGCATGCTTGAAAATATGATTCTACAAGAGAGTGATCATAAAAATCTCTTGTGTAGACATAACGTACACAAACAGTACAGCACCCTTGCAGGATAATTGTTGTTTTGTGCTTGTATACACACATGGCGTTCACAGTCTACTCCCCATGGGAGGGAGCTCATTGTAGAGGTCACATGCTGAGTGCTCGTCACTCTGCCAAAGACCTTTGGGAAGGTGTGAATAAAAAGCAAAACAAAAAAAATATGATAAGGGTGTGCAATCCAACAGATGATTGTGGTAATTTCATGAATGTAGCCACAAGAACCAGATGGTGCTCTTTCCTATCATCACTAATAGGCCTTTAAAAAAATAGATATAGTTTTAACATGCAACAGTACTATTTCAGCAACCATTTTCATCTATCTTGCAGCATTCTTTGCAGGTATTTAAGGGAAAAAAAGGTAAGTTTAAGATTTACTTTGATTTATCGTGCCCATTATGTTGGGAACAAATTTAGCTGCAATTTCAACAACTGATGCACGCCAAAGAGAATTTTGCTTGATCAATTGATTGTATATTTCTATAATGTAATCACGGAGAGAAACTTAAATAAAAAACAGTATTTCTAAGAAGTGGCCACCTGACAAGAGGGGAAGGAAATCTATCAATGTTGCACTATTTTAGCTAACAAAATGTTTTTAAAATACCCTTTTTGTCATGTCTTCCATACCCATTACCACATGCACCTGTCTCGTGTCTATTAGTGTGAATGTACATGGTATAATTGACATCCCAAAATGCCTATGCTCATAAACTGTCACTTTTTCTATTTAAACACCACTTTCTCCTCTATCACCATTCAAAAAAATCCAATTGCATACTTATATACTAACATATACTTAAACAATGTACTATAGAAAACTAATACCAACATTTTTCAATTAAACTTTATTACAATGTCTATTTGTTTATATTAACCTAACGTGTTGACAAACGAATGAGAACACAATGCTCATGATATCAAAATAAAGCATGACAGCTTGACCATAGCAAACATTTTAGTCACTGTAAGTTTAAGTAGAAAACATATTTAGATCACCAACAAGTATCTTTTACTCTTAAGTTAAATTTGATACCATGTTATTAAGAGACAGGCTGTATGAGAAAAGGTTATAGTTCGTGTGTGTGTGTGTGTATGTGTGTGTGTGTGAAGGGCGGGATGCCGCTGCTGGGTAACATCTCTCTCAGGGTGGCTTTGCTCCATCACCACCCCACTTCCACATGCACACCCACACTCCATCAGCACCCGCTCAAGCCTCATCAGTCGCAACGGAGCACATGTGGCCAGAGTATTCTAAACAAAGCTTTATAAAGAGCTCAGCTAAGACGGTCCAATGTGACAGTCAGGATACTAATGATGTCTAGAGACTGTTAAATACACCAATGACAGAGCAACAGCCTAAATGCCATGCACACAAACACCTCACACACAAACACACACACACATATATGTATTTTATTTGGGCCGACACAGCCAAACTCTCACAATCACTCTGGAGGGGTGAAACACATGACCGCTGGGACAAACACATACACACCTTGTGCCCAAGGGCATCTGTCCGCAGCCTAAGAGCTCCCAACTGTTGAAAAAAAAACAGCTCAATTAGCTCAGTGGAGGAACTAGCGAAATACATCCATAGACACATACACCGCCTACACACACTCAGAAGTGCATTGATCCTTCCCGAGTCTGGGGCTCTAATTGGTGTGTAGATGATACTGTGAGAGTGTGGGATCCTTCAGGCAAACAGAATGACTTCCACTTCTTTATTTCTCATTTAAAGTTGAAATACACCCACAAATTTTCCCAGTCACACTTGTACCTCCCTGATTTTCCTTTGGAGAATCTTATCTGATGTCTCTGGGTTTAATCATTTTTCTGCATAAAGCACACACACACACACACACACACACACACACACACACACACACACACACACACACACAGAAGATCCTTAAAATCTGGAACCTTGCGGTGACATAAATATCTAATAGCTTGATAACTTTGCTGAAGAGAAGTGGAAAAAGCTCCAGATTCCTAATAAGCCTATGTCCATTGCTCTCAGTGAGTTCAAATATACACACACAACCTCACGCACATACTGGATAAGTGCGAGTTGTTAGAAGCTCTTATCGAGAGCAAATGGAGTCGAGTTATTTCCACAAAGGGTCTCAGCGGGTCTTGTGGATCTCGACTCTCGCCGACTGGGAGCGATTTAGAGAAAGGCACACTGGTATATTAGTAACTGAAGACGTCTGGGGACAAAACGGCTCTCTAAAATCCTACGCCTGCACTGTGACCTCTACTGGGACGAAGATGCGTTCTCCATCCTCTTTTTTTCTTCTACTGACCACCAACTTTCTTTTTTTTTTTTCTCCTTGCCTTTTTTGGGCCTTTTTTCCATTCCCAGTCATTTCTCTTCTACCTTTTGTTCCTCTTTTCACTCAGTTGCACTCACATTCTAGCCTATTTTCCACATTTCTCTCACTACACTTCTCCCTCCTACATCCATCCCATCTCTCCATCCCCCCTCCCTCGTTGGCCCCAGGGACGGACTGCTGATAGACTGTGTACACCAGCTGCCCAGGGGCTATTTTTAAGGAGCATTTGTCCTTCTCCTTTCCTCTGGAGACTGACTCAACCCAGCAACATCTCGACCGTGCACACTCATAGGCACACACACAAACACACATAGGCATTAACACATGCGCTCATTAGCCCATGAGCATGCATGCCCCACACTTTTTTTTTTCTCACAGACACACACTCCGTCCAAGGGCATTTTGGAAATGTGGGGGGCAGCTTGTAGGACCACAGCCCACTGCTTAACTGCACAGGAGCCCTGGCGCTCCCTACTCGGCCTCACAGGGCTCATAAAGTCACCCTCCCTCCTCCCAGGTAGCAGGCTAATACTCTCCCTTGTTGTAGCGATGCTTTACGATCGTTTGTAAAACAATACTGTAAAACACTGTTGCAAAGTATTGCGTCAGACCGCTTTTCTCTCTAAAGCCGCAGCAGCCAAAAGGGACTCTTCAATATCGCATACAGGAAGTGATAAGTTCCCAGTGTTTTTTAGTTTTGTTTCAAATATGCTCGTACTTCAACATATCAAGACATCAAACATGCTGTTGTGGAAAAATGATAAATAATTCTGTTTGTTTTGAGCAAATAATGTTGAAATGTGACGAAAAACAAAATCAATTTTCCACATTTAACCTTGAAAGCGATTATAGGGGGAATTTGTTAACAAGCTTCTCAAATTAAATTCAAAGTATCAAAATGTGGGGTGCGTCTGTTCAACTGCCGCTGCTGCTCAAAGCACATATAAGGCATAAAATGAATCCTAAAACAACTGCTCCGGCAACCTCGTTAAGGCATTATTTACTTTCATCGTTAGCCAAGGAAGAGGACACTAAAAATCTGTCAGCAGCCTGAAACGCCTGCTCAAGTGTCTGAGCGCTGCTTAATTGTGCCATTTATCAGCCAAAAAAGCCTACACACTCATAAATAAACACAAAGCCTGTGCAAAGGAATTATAAAAATGTCAGGGCTAATCCACAAGTGAGGCCAGCGCTGATGCATATTAAGCGATTTAGTCAGTGAAGAAGTGAAGCAAAAAAATATGATGGTTAATTTAAGAGTCATTAAAATTGCATGAATGTGCATTGCGCTTGCTTGGAGTGGGATTTTCTCTGATCGCTAGAGAAGAGGGAGAAAGAGCAATACAAGCTGCCACACATAGTAGGCTATAAGCTCACTGATTGATCACAACAGAGCCCAGCAAGCTTGAGAAGGAGTTCAAATCGATGCTTCGGATAGTGTGGAGCTAATGTATGTGACACCTATGTGTGCGGTGTGTGTGTCATATTTGGTCCGTGCACGTTTACATCCTTGTGTGCTTCATGCATATTGAAGTGCATATGTCTGTGGGTCTCCCTCGTTTGAGGAGAGACAATGTTGTACATTCCACAGGGGAACACAATCATTACCCAGGCAGGAACCCAAGCCTGGAGGCCACGGCTCTACATGTCGCGTGAATAGATCGAGCTACTTTCTCTCCCAGGATGTGCCGTGAACACACAGTCCACTATTACCAGTGGCCTCCAGGTCAAAACAAACTGTCACCTCATTTCAATTGGGGGTAAACAAAAAAAACTAAGTTATCCCACCATGGCAGTTTGGCAGTGATGAATTGAACTTTACTTCATGCACAAACTGTATCAGTCCATCAATTATACTTATATTAGGACCCAGAACTCGTTGAGGGTGTTTCTTCGCCGGGGTGACATTTGCAGGAGACAGTTTAGTTCAAACTAAAGTTTCCTAACTGGCCTCTGAGGGCCCAACTGGCTCAGAAGCTCTCTGCTGCTCTCTGTTGGTGATGACTATTTACCATTGATGGCAGGCAGGTAGCAACCAACATATGGCAGCTGTCTGTCTCACAAAATAACAGGTGTGTGTGAGCAATTCCTCTCTTTCCCACCATTCCCCTTCACTTTTGTCAATTTTCCCCGCTGGCATAAAGCAGACAAAGTATGGCTGGGTTAATTTCCCCTGTTGATCTCACGCACACGCACCAATACACACAAACACAAACACATCGTTAGCATGGCCCACAGGAAACTATTGTTCCATCATAATGGATGGCAATCAGAGGTGATGCCAGATGTCACCTACCTGATGCTCTGTTTGCTTATCACACTTAGCATCCCATGTGGGCTTGTGATGTATCAGCACATACACACCACACCATAGCATGCTGAGGTTTTAGACTTTAATCTATATTAGAATAAAGTTGTCCACGTACATAAATGATTTTGTACCATTTGAGTATTTTTATGTTCATCGTTAAACCAGTAGTTTGTTTTAACATGTTGGCCTCAGCTAAATGTATGGCTTGTACAAGTATATGCTCATTTGAGCAATGTAAAAAGAACAAATAAGACTTTTGCACCACACTGTAAATTTTGTAAGTAATATCGTTATTTCTCTTGTTCTCTCGCTACTAAATTAAGCATGACATATCTAGGTTGCGATAACCCTGTACAAGGAATAATGCCACTATAAAGCACTGATTACACAAATCTGCACACACACACGAACACACACACTCACCAACCTTAATAAACACAAAAATACGTCTTTAATAACCTCCGTCTGTGCAAGGAATGTTCTCCCATTGCTTCATGCATCCTTGATACTACCTCATTCAGTCATTTTAAACATATTTCTCTTGGTCCAGATTCCTTTCAGATTTATTGTTACTGTGTTTCCAGAGCTTGAAGCCATAAAAATTGTTCCAGTGTGCACAAAGTATATGACACAACACAGTTGTGATTTTGATTGACACCACTGGTAGGGTCTAAAAAAATATGAATATTTACACTATTAGTATTAGTCATAGTCAAAATTCCAGTCACATCACATACATATGCTTAAACCACCCTTGATCTATAAACAGACTGAAAAGGGAGGGCCTTGATTGGCTGAGGGAATGATTGACAGTTGAACGAGTGGAACCTTTGAATGTAAAACTCAAAGGAAAGATGGGAAGCGTGTTTGTGCAGGTCCCAAGGGGGGAAATGCCTGGGTTTTACACACGTGCACAGAAGCCCGCACGCACACGCGCGAACACTCACGCACACACACACACACACACACACACACACACACACACACACACACACACACACACACACACACACACACACACGCACGTAGTCTTGCTCTACTTTGAGCTATGCTCCACTTGAAAGCATCAATGCTCCTCGTTGTTTGAGACTAGCTGAGTGTTGCACTGCAAAGGAACGTACAGGTCTTTATTTTATTGTAGGTGGACAGGTGTGTGACGAAATCCAAACAGGTAACATGGTGTCTATCCATCATGGCCACTCTTTCACTATTCTCCACCAATCTTCATTCTTTCTGATGCTGCCTTCTTTCTTATTTCAATCTCCTCTTTGTTGTTTATTTCTCTCATCCCTAGAGATAGAAATGAATGTGTTTCATTCACAATCGTAGGCTTCAGGTAAAGCCAAGAATGGCACATTATTTTCCATTCAATTTTCTATCAGAATCATGTTTTCTCCATTAGTCACACACTGGGGCCTCGTTAATATTTTATCCTCACATGCAAACATACTAAAAGTAATACATAGTCAAATTACGATTAAAATAACCAAATGACGCTGTGCTACAACTGTACAAGTTGACAATTGTGAAGGCACTGTGCCCTTGACTATCCCCCTGCTGAAAGTAAGTCTTAGCCAATTAACAGTGTCTTCCACTAGGTCTACGTGCACATACACAAACACCCATGCCTGCGTACACACACACACCCAAATCCTCACAGCTCATGGGACTAAACCTCATTAACTGCTCTGAGACAGACACTC